>NC_092212.1:64769925-64787789 GCF_043381705.1 Parasteatoda tepidariorum | reverse complement strand
AGGAGTAAAAATAATAATGAGCAGAGACCTAAAGGGTTAAGCTTTTAACTTTAAGGGGTTAAAAATTTTAATTTATGCTGTGAAAGGTGACAAATAAAATAATGCACATACAACATAATATAAATGATATAGGAAACTATTGGTGGTTCTTAAAAAGGCAAGCAATGGTTTGCAAACATAAGATTATTTATTTTCAGCTGTTACAATCGTCCCCAAGAGGCCATTTCAGCTTCATTTGTTTAACAATGCTAGTTAATTAACAAAACTAATCTTTGTTTTTCTTTTGAGATGTTAATTAAGGTGTCCACTTACATGTTCGATTAATAATTTTTATTTGTTTAAACAAAATTACTTTGTTACAATATAATATTTTAATACCAAAAAAGTACTTACGTAGCTTGAAAATATCTTTTGTGATGTACTTTCAAAAGTACATAAAAATGGTTGCCAGCAGGGGTGTACACGTAGATTTATTAAATACACCTTGTGCGCCACCTAGGAACCAAATCTAGAACCCGACACTCGAAATTTTTGGTCTGTTACAATCGTACCCTTTTACAATTGACCCCACTCTCCTACTTAATGCAGGACATGAGGGGGAACATGTCTGAAAAGCGAACTCAAAAATCTTGAAATTTTGAGGATTTTATTACTTTAAAAAAGAAATGTAAAAAAAAACAATTAAGATTTTTTTTCAAATGTTTGAATTTTTTTTACCTCTATTTATTCAATGTTCCTTACGAGTATATATATATAGTTGCAAATCAAATAGATTTTTTTTATGAAATTATAATTATTATTCTTTTGTTAGAAAATAATATATACACATTTTTTTTATTTTGTTTTTTTTTCCAGGGACGTAAGTTATTGAAAATACCAGATGTGAAAAAGAAAATTTAATCTCTTTTTTTGAATCGAATATTTAAAAAAGTTTTTTTAAATTTTCCCCCTTTAAGAACTAAAACAAAAATTCAGAATTTTTTTTCATCTCTACTTAGTGCGAGATCTTTACTAATATCCCATTGTAAATTAAATTGTTTTTTTAATGCAGTTATAATTATTATTATTTTTTATTTTAGGAAATAATATGTATCAAATATTTTGTATATTTTGGGTTTTTTTTGCGGGGACATAAGTTATTGAGAAAACGAGTTTAAGAGAAAGTAAATTTAATCTTTTTTTTTTTTATCTAATATTTCAAATCATTCTTTCAATTTTCCCCTTTAAAAACTAAAATAAAAATTCCGATTAAGGAAACAGATTCATAAATTAGACCAACCTTAACAGTCCATATTACACTTTTAAAATGAAACGAATGGACTTAGTATTATGTAAATTAATAATTACTTCTGAATGGACGAAAAATATTTTATGTACTTTTTCTTAAACCTATGGGCAATTTGTAGCAAATAAATAAATAAATAAAAAATTAAATAAATACAAATTAAATATTTCTTCTTATTTCTAATGGCAAGGCAATTAGCTATACAAAAAACTTTTAAAATACAATAAAAAAGATGATTGCGTAAAACATTTACCAAATTTTTCACATATAATAAAAACCATATATTTAATTGTTAATATTACCAAAAATGTTACCAAAGCGCTTTGGTAAAAAGTACCCAGCTTTGGTCTTCCCTTAGAGCCACAAGCGTGGTACATTTTACCGTTTTCTTTTCTTTATTACTATATCTTTTTTCTCAGTGTTCCAAACGATATTAATTACTGGAAGAAACGTGCATAAAATGCAAATAAAATTACAGATATGAACACTATATAGTTTCAATTCTATAAACCAGAACATTCCTTAGCAAGTCCATTTGTGTACTTTTATTTGTGCTTTACTCATATTGTTACTTAGCTTTAGACAAGCAGTTCCCAATTTTTTTCATCTAGGGTACCCTGGCCTAGACGATCGAACTTCTTTTGGTGCATCCCTGGCCTTTAAAAAATGTTCATTAGTAAGTGTAAAGATGTTTTCAGAAATTTTTTTTTTATTCAGAACCACTTAATGCGAATGAAATATTTTCATTGTTTCTCTAAAATATAAAATATCTCTAAAATTCCCAAGTCAAAACACTTGATGGTTATATCAAAAAATTTTGATGGTTTATGTTGGTTTCAATGCGTTTCAATGCGATGGTCCAACATAATTTGATGGTCCAGCATCATATGATAGTCACCATCTTCCGACATTTTACATTATGCGTTCATGGATTTTGATATGCCAACAAACTGATATTATTCTACAATGGAAAATGCTACCTTAAGATGGTTAACCGCCAAGAGAAGTTTGGTTCTCAAGGACCAACAATTCATGATGATTCGTGATGGTCCATTATGGTTCCAACTATACATTTCCATGATGATTTAATGAGAATTCTTATTGGTTCTCAGGAATATGCCATCAAAACAATTTGGTTTTTCTATGGCGGACCATCATAAATCAGTTCGAAGTCCTAAATTAGAGTGATGGTGGTTCACAATTGTTCCAATATTTGATTTCGAAGAAGTTATGATGGAAATTTCTGATGGTTCAACATGAACAAACCATCAAAACAGGTTGCTTTTCAGTCCTAAATCCTACATTGGGAGGATGTTTACTCATGTTGGTTACCATTCAAAAATATAATTGTAAAGATGGAATTGATGGTTAAAATCGCAGATTATGTTGGTCCATCAGTGGAAACTCATCAAAAATTTTGACTTCGGTATATAAATATATACATTATCAACAAGTCTCTGAAATTAAGTTTTGTGACAGGTAGTTGAATCCGCAAGTCTGCAACGGCTTCATTTTTTGCTGTATAAGTTAAGTCCAGTAGTTTCTGCCGTATAAGTTGAAACTGAATAAAATAAACTGAATTTTTTTTTTGTTAAAAAAAATAACTGTTATAAACTTTTAAAATTTTTATCTCAGAAAAATAATACTTATTTTTGAAATCGTTCATTTTATTTTGAATTTCAAAGTTAAATGGGGACTACTGCTGCTATCATTTGTAAATGCATATCTTTTTAGTAATTTATTCTGAATATTGTAATTAAAGAATTATGTCTTTTTAAAACTTGCCATTTCTTATTGCAAATTTACACAAAAAATTTCATAAAAATAACTTTAACATTAAATATATAACTGATTACTGGTTGGATGCAAACCTATTACAGGTTTAAAAAATCTTACTGGTTAAAAAAAAAAGTTCTAAACCATGGAACTCTTAGTGGGCCGCGGAACACCATTTGGAAACGGTTACTTTAGATTCCATAGCACTAATCCTCTTTTTGTGTAAGCTCTAGTTGCTATGGTTGTGGGCCATAATTACTTATAGACAATTTAGGACAAAGGAGAATATACAAGTATACAAATACATAAACATTCGCAATTTACGAAACCCAAGAAAGATAATCCATTATCCATGCTCGTCGCTCTACAGCCAATAGATGGCTTCAGTTTTCATACTGTCGGCTTCACACAAATTTTACATGAGTACTACGTTATTTTTATTATGGTATTAGGTTATGAGTATTAGGTTATGAGTATTTGGTTATGAGTATTAGATTATGAGTATTAGGTTATAAGGTTATGAGTAATAGTATTAGGTTATGAGTATTAGGTTATGTGTATTAGGTTATAAGGTTATAAGTATTAGTATTAGGTTATGAGTATTAGGTTATGCGTATTAGGTTATAAGGTTATGAGTATTAGGTTATGAGTATTAGGTTATGAGTATTAGGCTATGAGTATTAGGTTATGAGTATTAGGTTATGCGTATTAGGTTATAAGGTTATGAGTATTAGTATTAGGTTATGAGTATTAGGTTATTCTTTAGCTACAACCAGGATATGTCATATTAGGCGCTTTTCCATTTATTTTAGTTATTTTTAATTTGTTTTCAGGAAAATTTTAAACTTCACTTCTTATTTTTTAAAATTGAAGGGGGTCTGATCAGGGGTAAGCAAATCCCTGTAACTTAAGTGTAGAGAGCAACCTGGCACGAATGGTAATTATCAGGACGGCTGGGTCTCTACTTGAACAGAGCCACACTTACTTACGCATATACACACATCCTCA
Organism: Parasteatoda tepidariorum; assembly: GCF_043381705.1. Lineage (NCBI taxonomy): Eukaryota > Metazoa > Arthropoda > Arachnida > Araneae > Theridiidae > Parasteatoda > Parasteatoda tepidariorum. Next base: position 64,783,720 of record NC_092212.1, on the reverse strand, counting down.
CATTCCTTTAACTCGTACTAAACCCTTTGTATATTCCCAAACTGTAAATATTCATTAGTGTTTATTTTCTGAATGTACTCAATTATTAATTTTAATTTAACCTTTTTTCATGTACTTTTTTGTTATTTGTAATTTTGTTATCACCTAATAATGGCAAAGCACCATTTTTTTTCCTCTTTCGAACTTCATTTTGCACCCCTAACTTTATTTTTGCCATGTATCTTTCTTAGTCTAATTTCAGAATGGGAAAAGGGCCGTAATGGCCTCAGACGCCCAGTTCCATTACGACGAACGAACGAACATAAATACATCACTAGGAAATCTTCTTTTCCTGAAACTGCGGACTATCTTCAGTAGTTGGAGCCTTCTAAGTACACAATGTTTATTTTTTTTTTAACTCACCACGATTAATCATTACTTTAAACATACGTCATAAGATATATTTAGTGCTGGTGAAATGTTAAGAAAAGTTTTCTTTTGTAATTATTATTTTATTACCACTTCGTTAATTTTTTCCGTACGAGTTGCCAGCTATGGTAATGTAGCTAGAAACATAACCAGTATTAAATATATATAAGGCAGCGACGCATAATGATTATTTTATGAAAATATATCCAGGAACTATGTTATATTTAGGTGCAATGACCTCTCTGTATTGTCATTTGTCACAAATACAAAATCTACAGTCTGCAATTTTTGTTCCATTAGTATTTGACTAAAGTCTTTAATAAATCAGCAACTATCATTATCATTCACAGAGGATGTAATTTTTATAATATGAATTTTATAATGAACAAAATAATGTTGAGTATCACTTAGAATTTGAATAATGAGAAATAATTTAAATTTATTGGTTGTTGATATACTAATTAGTGTGAAGAACTCTTAATTGTTGCTTTAATTTATTTGGTTGTATAGATTCAATAGGTTGTACGAGAGATTAATGTATGATTGTTGATTCATTAAGGGGGAACAATACATTAGAAGCCTGTAAAAAAGATTTTTTAATGAATTTTGAAGCGATGGGGAAATTTTTTTTAAATAAGTAATAAGTTTTTATTTTATCTTATTGCAAAATTAGTGATGATATATTAAAATGTTTATAGCTTATTTTTTAACACGTTGAATGCCATAGGGGTCACCGGAACTGAGTTTGTTCGTAGCGCCATGGGGGTCACCAGTGACCGGCGAAGACATGATTATTAGAAACACATAATTCGAGTAAATTTTTAATACTTTTAATTTTTTAAATATTATTATCGTTACTAAAATGATTTGAAGAAATGAATGCAATATAGAACACACAAAAATAGTTTTATTGATATACACAGAGATGCCAACTTGCTGTGGGCAGTGAATAAATATTTTCAAGTGGTAGTTTATTAATTGTAATTCTCAGGCTTACATAATTCACCACTTTTTTCAGATATGTCATGCTAAACCTTTTGAAAAACAAGCAAAATCTGTCTAATCTTTGCCAATTTAGTTTGTAATTATTTACCGATTGGCCAGATGGGCAAGTTATGTAAAATTCGCGTGCATTTATCGTGTTAAAGTATCCTTTTCTTGCTGCACTCATAGAATTGAAAGAAAGTCCTACAATTTTGATTCTGTTTTGATTTTTTTTAAAACTATACGTAGGCATGTTGCACGTAGGATGTTTTAACAAAAATAATTTTTTTTCTCCACAAAATAGTGGTGTTTTAAAAGAAAATTAAAAAAACGACAGAAAATAAGTTACTTTTTCGTGGATTACTCAATGTCAGTCAACCCTAAATGCCTGCGTGCAGCGAAAACTATATTGTGAGCATTGATTCTTATTTTAAAATATTTTATTTTAAATTATTTTGATTACCGTTACATTTAAACAGTTTGACCCTTTCCGGTACAGTTTAGGCAGTCTGGCAACACTAATTCAACAAATGTTACAGGCTACCGGAAATGTAAAAGCAATTGCTTTTAAACGTTTAACAACAACCACTTCAAACAACAAAGTAACTTAAAATGCGCTGCCTAGATACTTGCTTACTAAGTTCTTGNTAAAAGCAAAGTAAGTCCATCAAATTAGCAACGATTACATTTAAGTTACCGTTTTTTATTTAATTACATCTTGATTCTGATTTTGTACGAATGCGTTTCTGAATCACCCGTCCCCAAGGGGTTAAGGGGGAACAACACATTAGAAGCCTGTAAAAAAGATTTTTTAATGAATTTTGAAGCGATGGTGATAATTTTTTAATAAGTAATAAGTTTTTATTTCATCTTATTGCAAATTTAGTGATGATATATTAAAATGTTTAAAACTTATTTTTTAACACGTTGGATGCCATGGGGTCACCGGCACTGAGTTTGTTCGTAGCGCAAGGGGGGTCACCAGTGACCGGCGAAGTCGAGATTATTCGAAACACATAATTCGAGAGAATTTTTAATGCTTTTAATTTTTTTAATATTATTATCGTTACTAAAATGGTTTGAAGAAATGAATGCAATATAGAACACACAAAAATATTTTTATTTATATACACAGAGATGCCAACTTGTTCTGGACAGCGAATAAATATTTTCAAGTGGTAGTTTATTAATTGTGATTCTTGGTTTAATAAATTAAATTTAGTAGATTCTAATCCACCACGATTTCTAATTCGCAGGCTTATACAATTCACCACTTTCTTCAGATATGTCATGCTAAACCTTATTAAAAACTAGCAAAATCTGTCTAATATTTGCCAATTTAGTTTGTAATTATTTACCGTTTGGCCAGACGGGCAAGCCATGTAAAATTCACATGGCACTTAACGTGTTAAATTATCCGTTTCTTGCTGTACTCATAAAATTGAAAGAAAGTCCTACAATTTTGATTCTGTTTTGATTTTTTTAAAACTACACGTAGAAATGTTGCACGTAGGATGTTTTAACAAAAATAATGTTTTTTCTCCACAAAATAGTGATGTTTTGAAAGAAAATTAAAAAAAAAGACAGAAAATAAGTTACATTTGGGTGGATTACCTAATATCAGTCAACCCAAAAACCCTGCGTGCAGCGAAAACTATATTGTGAGCATTGATTCTTATTTTAAAATATTTTATTTTAAATAATTTTGATTACCGTTACATTTAAACAGTTTGACCCTTTTCGGTACAGTTTAACCAGTCTGGCAACGCTAATTCAACAGGCCACTGGTAATGTAAAAGCAATTGTTTTTAAACGTTTAAAACACCAACCACTTCAAACAACAAAGTAACTTAAAATGTGCTGCCTAGGTACTTGCGCACTAAGTTCTTGTACTATTCATGTACTTGCTAGTGTCCTGCCTGACTTATATTTCAAATTGAAATTCGCTCTTTCGGAAAGGGTTAAAAAAACATATAGGGGAGAAGCTAATATTTTGTTGTGTTTTAACACGTTCACGTCGGCGTGATCCACCGGTGGGTCATGCTAGATTGTCTCATGTTGTCAGCGCACCGGAGTAAAAACTGGTAACAATAAATTTTATTTTTTAGATTTTTTACGGGAATAATAAAAATCCGTAACTGCCAATTGTTTTTAACGGATGCAATTTTTATATTGAATTGCTTCTTCGCCGTGATAAATTTCCTTACAGTGAATTGTTATTGTTGAGAATAGATTAACTCCTCCCGAATATTATCTAATATCGAAATAGTTCTTCTACCAGTATTTTCTCTTTTCCCGGCGTGAACGTGTTAAGTGACGGTCAATAAAGTATATCCAGAAAGCACGTAACCTTACGACAACCTTATATCGGAATTTTATTTTTATTGTCACGAAAATGTTTGTAGTAAAAACCTTTTTTCAATAAAGCAAAAATAGTGCAGTTTCAAACTTTTCATCCTAAAAGGATTAAAAAATATTTCTCAAGCTTTTTTTTAAAAAGGATTGCCTCTTAGGTAACTGAGCATACAAGACATTGCGAAAATAAACCTTATAATTACCTAGATTTAAGATTATTTTCACCTTAAGACTAACTCTATTCAAGGATTTTTTTTTCACGCTTGAAAACCCTAAAACAACCTCGATTTTCAGGGTTTTAAATAGAAGGGTTGTTTTTCAAGGTTTTGGATTAGGGTAATGTGTGTAAAATAGAGCAGATTGTAAAATAGATCTCGTTTAAAGGTAAGAAGGTTTTCTCTCTTTGAAGGAAGAAAAGTTTTCTCTCTTTGTTTATTGTTGGTTTGTTCTGCATACATATTAATAAACACTGTTTTACTATTTATAAACACTACTGTACTATTAATTAAGATATTTCTTTGAGAATACAATCATCCACGTTAATTAAATCTGCTAATATATTTTGACCAGGGACTAATATAGGGGATATCTATGCCCTTATCTCTATGATTTTGACATATAAAGAAAGAATTAAATGGCTGTTGGCGGGAGGTAGCTTACCCAATCATACGTGTATATAGTGTATAGTTGTCCAGCAACCGGCTCACTGATTACGTAGCACTTGTCTCCTTACTCGTTATGCGCATGCACTGGATATTAGTATATATCAGGGATGGCGAACCAATGGCACGCCACATAATATTTTGGGCACGCCACCGATCACGAAGTTCACTGTGAAGCAATTTACCAATTAAATTAAAATTCACAAAACAAACATAAAAAAATAAAATATTATTAACAAAAAAATTACAGTTAAGGCCAAAAAGCAATCAATTACCATAAAAAACTAGCTAACCTAGCTTACTAACTACTAGCTTAAAACTAGTAGCTTACTAGCTACTACTACTACTAACTACTAGCTTACTAGCTAGCTAAAACTAGCTTAACAGACTTGCTTAAAATAACATCTTACAACCTAATATAAGTTATTTGTCATCTAATCTGCAACAACAGAAGTCACACTGATGTTACTTTAAGTTTAATTACGCGTATAACTGAGACATTGCGAAATGTATTCCTTTTCATAGTAAATAAAGAGTTTTGAGTTGATAGTATTTAGTGTTATTATTTCCCCAATAATCACGAAGCCAAAATTGTTTGACGGCAAGTCTATGACCAAATTAAACAATTTTTTAGAAAAAATGGCACGTCGGTGCATAAAGGTTCACCACCCCTGGTATATATGATGCTCTGTTAAATCAAAATATGCTGCTCACCCTGTAAGTTGTTTTAATGGTACAGCGTCGTACCACACCGAACAGTTGCCCGTGTTAGTTACATATTCGAAGAGCTAGACTTTTTCTCCTTTCTACGTTCTTTGCCCTAAGGACCCTCGGAACACCATTTAGGAATCGATGATATAGAGAACTAACAGGAACAACATAGATGGCCAAGTGCCTAGACCAGAACTTTTTTTGTTAGATTTTTTGCAGTGATTAAAAAAACAAAAAGGCTTTTGTTCTTAGCTTTCTGGAAAAAATGCAAAAGTGGAGTCCTTTCTTCTTACTATTCAAATTACCACCATACTGAAATCCTGGCCAAAACTGAAATCTATAAAACAGAAATATTCTTCTTCAATGAGTTTTTGACTCAGCTTGAAATGCGTGAAGAAAATGGATAAATCTCGAAGTGCATGTTTTAAACTAAACGTACACAGCTCAAAATGCATGTTTATGAAAGTGCAAGACAGCAAAGAATGTGCTTTTTCATTGTTCTCTCAATATAGCAGTTAAACGAAGATTTTCGCACTTACTTTTCCCTACTTTTTTTAAAAAACTAGGCATAATCATTACGGGGTAGGTTCGGGCATATTACTGATGAAACTTTTCTGACATAAAGTGGTTTAAAAGAAAAACTAAATCCTTACAGCGTTGATTTAATACCGTTGTTATAAAGTTATAGGATCCATGACAAACTTGTAAAAAGAACAGTTGAATTTCCTTAACTTTTCAAAAAAAAAAGTTTAATTTTAAAAAAATGTAATAAACTATTTGGAAATGGTTAGGATGCATTAGTTTATTCTTTTTAAAAAAGAAGTTCACATTTGAGAAGTTTGAAGAATGAAATAATGTTTGTCATTTTTATAGATAGCCATGCTCATTTCATTAAAGGCGTATTTTGATCTGTGTCTATTTTTTTAACATGCATCTTTAGTTGGGTCCATTTTCTTTAACTCGCATTTTAACTTATGTCCAGAAAAAAATGCTCATCGAGGAGATACATATTGTATCATGGTATCCTGACTTAAAACCAGGCCTCCGAACAGCTACGATTTTAGCAAAATATTTTGTTATAATAGTAGACAATTAAAAACTAAAACGAAATGATCAGAACATAAATAGTTGAAGAATAATTTTTTTCTTCAAAAACGTAAATAGTTGACAGCCGTGCTTAAAACTATGTTGGAAATCAAGCAGACAAAACCTTAAGGGCGGTACCATTTCGCTGCAGGAAAATAATAATAATAATAAATAAAATAGCCCAAAGCAATCGTTCCAGTCCATTCTGGTGTCTTAATGGTTCTTAAATTATCACTATACAACCCCCGAGCTAGAAAAAAGTAGAGGTGATCGGCCCTTATATATTGAACCCCGTTGAATCTCGGGAAAAAGTTTATTAGAATCACCGTTAATAATAGCTAGCCAGCACGTGAGTTTTCTACTAACTGATTTATTACCATGTTATGAGTATGTGATTCTAGCAAAGAGATTAATTTTTACTGTAACATTTTGTACTTGATAATTAACTTCGAAAGTATGATCTTCGAAAGCTAAATTCAAATAGAACATCGGAGATTGATTTATTATTTATTGATTGAATTATTAATTAGGGTGTTTCCTATTTATAACATAAAACTTTTTTGCAGGGTAAATATGATGCAAATTGTAACGACGTTGATTCTCATTGCTTTTTACAATGTTATTATTTATTGACTCGCATTCGTGTTTCATACGAGAGAATCTCACAATCGAAATTCTGTCCACTTTCCGACGAGCTAGAGCACACAAATTTCGATCAGAGCTCTGTTCCCGTCGATAATACAGGTTCTCATTGTTTTCAAATCACTACGAACCAATCAAAATTTCAAACGTTTTCAGAACAGCTGGAGCACTTAAGTTTTAATTACAATTCTGTGCTCTGTGCTGAATTACAATTCAAGTTAAAATTGTTGTAAGCAAAAATTATCTCCCTTTTAACTCCAATCTAAATTTCGATTACTTTTTGACGTAAACAATTTAAGAGACGTAAAATATAAAATAATATAATACTAAAAACAAATAAAATAAAAAATGTGTTTTTCAAAGATTGAGAAGAAGAAAATAATTCTATATACGCCACACCTGAAACGAAAAACGTATTGCATATCACCTTCGTAATAAAATTCTGTTACTAATCTCCTGTCTTCTGTAAATGTTGACCCTGCGTTTTTCTCTAAAATAGTCACACAATTAAAAAAAAAATTCTTTTTAGTTCACTTGAAAAACATTGATGTAACATTTTTTCATTTATTATTTTAAAATAGAATTAACAGTAATTTTTTTTATGAAAAATAAATAAATAAATAAAATTAAAAAAAAATTAATAGGAATAATTGTTTTTCTATGCCTGTTCTTCTAAATTTTCATATATTCCGACTAAATTTACATTTGAGATCGTTTTGATTGTTAGATCTCATATAATTGCATTTAAATTGAGATCATGGGATAAGGCGAGATTTACATCTGAAATTATTCAGATCATGAAATTTTACGTAGTTGCATTTGCACAGAGATTGGGAGATACAAGATATACATATGAAATTATTTGATCATGCGATCTCATATTGCATTTAATTTGAGATCATGGAATACGACAAGATTTACACCAGAGATCATTTTAGTCAAGAGTTCTTATGTTGTTGCATTTAAATAGATACGACAAGATAATCATTTTGATCATGAAATCTCATATCATTACATTTAAAATTGATATCATGGGATATTATAAGATTAATATTTGAGGTCAACTGTGTTGAAGTGTTAATAGTTCACATAAAAAGTGTTAACTTTTTTTTAAAACTATTGTTAAAAATTATGTTGAAATTTTTAATCTAACTTTCAATAGTAATAAATTAGTCAATTAACACCTAAATTTGTAGAGATGTGAAAAGTATTCTTAATTAATATATTTATACTTGTCCAGAAATATAAACAATCAAAACCAAAATTATTTTTTAAATGAATCAGAATTCTTTTTTTTATTTTAGAACTGTTCCATATACAGAAATAAAATAATCGAAATTCGTTTTTGTTGTTTTAATTGGTGTCGTACTCTTCAATAGTATTGAATTAATCTATTAACACCCAAATTTTTACTACCAGTAATTTTACTACCACCAAATTTTCACTAAAGTGATCTGAAGAGTGCTTCTGATAGTAAGTGAAGAGTGCTTCTGATAGTAAGACACTCCTCCTCATAGATCAGCGAAATCAAGCATCACTAGCAGTGGTCAGTGAGCGGGTGGATGACCACTTTGATCAGCCTGCGAAAGGACAAAAGTTGTGCGGTATCGGTTTCCAAAAAGAAAGTATACCAAAAGTAACAGTTTCCAAAAGTAACAGTTTCATTAGTTATATCAAAAAAGGTATCCAAAAGTAAAGCAGAAAAGATAGATAAACGTAAACTAAAAAGTTATATTCAAAAGTAAATTAAAAAAGATATTTAAATATATAAAAAAGGTATACAAAAGTAAACAAAAGAAAAGATAATTAAACGCAAGCCAAAAAAGGTGTAGATCAGAAAACCAAAAAAAGATATTTAAACGTAAACCAAATAAGGTATTCAAGAGATAGATAAGATATTCAAAAAATAAATCAAAAAATATATTCAAAAGTAAATTAAAGAAGATACCCAAAAGTAAACCAAAAATGCATCCAAAAATAAACTGAAATAAAGGTATTCAAAAGCAGGTTAAAAGAATACCTAATGTTGGTGTTGATTAGAAGTAGTAGACTCATAAAAATAACAATCAGTTTCATAAATAACTTCTTAATCTAACAGAAATAGTCATATTCAACTTTTGACTCGTGTGAGATGTTTCATAAAAATAAAAAAACCTACCAGAGTTTATTTACTGTACAAATGATCAACAATAACATTTATTAAGCTCATCTAACAACCTTCCAGAATTATAAATTTTTCTAGATAAATCAATCACCTCGTATTATAGCAATATGTCGACAAAATATTTTTTTGTTGATTTCAGCATATCAGCGGTGAACTCACACTTCCCATCTGAGCTCGATGTCAGAGCTAATTGTTTTCCAGCTGGTTATTTACCTTGCTCATAATGATGAGAAATGCAAAGTCCAGAAACAAAAGAAAAGACCAATGACAAAAATAACGACTTATAGGCGATGTAATGTTGCCATCTCAGTGACACAAGCAATAAAAAAAAATTAATAATAATGACACCGAGAGAGTTTTTGCAAGCAGGCACCAGAGGGTTGACGTTAATTGCACTGATGGGTATATTCTGATTATGGGTTTGGCCAGTGAAAAATGGTTCCAGTCTGATGGAAGAAAAGCAGAATGGCTCAAAAATAAAACTTATGCATTCTTAGCGTGCCAAATGGAAAGGGTTAAGAAAAAAAAATGCTTCACCATCAACTTCCGCAATGGCAGAATTCTCTGGTTCTTTATATTTAGCTTATAAGGCATTAATTTGTTAATTATCTTCATAACATATCACTTATTTGTAAAGAGGTTTAGTTGAGCGACCTCGTTTTCTTTAGGCTAAAAACGGGACATTTTAGGTGACAAAAGTTTCTTGACGTCGCCAAGACGAATGCTTGTCGCCACTGAAATGTATTATCATTGTCATAGTCTAACGCTAAAACTGATGGTGTTTTTATTATGGTAATTAAACTCTATTATCTCTGCGACAACTTTATATCTAATAAAATCCTAATTAATAACTGTGAGAAAAACGACTAAGTGAGATTTGCTGTTTGGTATTTTCTTTCTGTTTCGATTCGATTTATTATAATTTCTTTTAAACTAAAAATTGTGATAAATTGAAAAAGCAAAAAATGCTTTTTCTGACAACGAAAACTAACTTACTAAACTTTCTGAAAACAAACGAATCTACCGTGAGTTTTGAAACGGGTCCAAACTAAGTTTTTATTTATTAATTATTATTTCATTTGGTTTTTATTTCCGATTAAACAAAAAGTTTTATTTTAATTTATCATACATTTGAATTGCTTTCATATTTCAAAGGCTTTGACAACATGTAACAAAAACACAAAATAAAAATAAACATTTTTGAGGACGCCAGAGAAGCGCCAGGACGATTTTGAAATTAGAACGTTTGTCCCCCAAAGATGAGATCCAGATTCGAAACATGATGATGACTAGTCCTCACGGTTTGCGCCGTCTACACAGTTGACGCAAAATATCTCCAATGTTAAACTGATCATGAGTTAGAATCCCCTTGCTGTTGGGTTAACCGTGGAAGGTTTTCTTGATTTTCAAATCAATGCTTCGTAAAAGTGGGTTAGTTTATCCACACAGGCGAGTTTAATTCCATGCTTGATCCTGTAGTTCAATTGTTTTTTGGGTTCTAAACTACTAGACCCAAGACTAGTACTTGGATAACCGGAAATCCGGAAAGGGTTAGCTGCTCAACCTTGGTGATAACAAATAATAAAAATGCTTTGTGTGGAAATAAATAAATAAATATGCAGCTATTTTTTTTTTTAAGTATTTGATTTGAGAATATTGTATTTTAAAATAAATTTTCTAGAATCTTTTGGGATCAGTGCAATTAACAAATAAGAAGAAAAAGTTCTCATGATGGGGTAAATTAATCCAGAATCAGTTTGTTTATTGTACTTTTCACAAAGCATAGTGGTTAACATGCAGGGGATCACAGTCATTGACTGGATTGACTTCTGGGATTTTGAAATTAATATAGTATGTTAATACATTGCAACAGGGAAGCTTTTCCAAAAAAAAATTATTTAAACTTTTATAGATTAAAATCTTAAAATGTGATCTGCAGAATTTTATCAAATCTTGCGCAAATTTGTTATTACAGCTACAACTTCAATTAAATAAATTTTTTAGATGAGCAATAGTATTTCTAAATGCGTATTTACTAAAACTTGTATCTATGGTAACGACAGAAGGAATTCTTTTTTTTAAGAACATAGTGGAATCGAAATGAATTTGCTACCACTTCGTATACTTATGCATGATCGCAGAACTCTCAAAAACGTATATTTTATGCGTGACCCGTTTGCATTGTGTTAAATATTATCAAAAGTTAGCTTTATAGTTGAAATGGAGCAAAAAATCGACATGGTCCGTGTACTTAAACACAATTCTCATTTCAAGACAACTCGTGAACGACATACGCCTCACATAAATGTCACGTCCTTTTGTCTTGAGAATTAGCTTCGTATTCAAGTTCTATGAAGTACGTCAGATTTTTTTACACGCTTTATAAAGCAAACTCTTATCGGAAAGTATGTTTTAACATTTTTTTTAATCAAATGAATGTCTCAAGTGGTAAAAAGATCATATTGTCATCTATGGCCAACCGTCACAGAAAAACCTTTCGCTGGGAGCCTTACCTGGAAATAAGGAAAAATACTGTCATAAAAACCATAGTCATTTTTAGCCTATTTAATTTTAAGCTTGTTTTCTTTAGGAGTAAAATTCTTTTCCCGGCAAAAAACAACAACCTTGTATGTATTTTATATCTATTAATAAAGCATGAAATGCTTATCTTCCCTAATATAATCTAGGGCAAAAAACAAAAGTTTTTTTTCTTCCAATTTCTTCAATTTCAACAGTTTTACATCCGATCGCATCCAATTAAAACTGTCTACGGAAGTACTTTCGTGACGGTAAAATAATAAAAGCTTTTTTTTTTTAAAAGCGATGAAATATATCTTTATACTTTATTTTACTAATATGAAAGCATCAAAGATCTGTTAAAACAACAAAAAACAAACAAAGCAAAATTTTGTCCCAGGGTAACTATTATTTGAAGGAGCAATAAGCATTCCAAAAAAAAAAAAAAAAAAAAAAAAAAAAAAAAAAAAACACTTAAAATTTCTTTGACGTTCGAACGATTTCGAAAAACATTCTAGTTACGTTTTTAATTCAAATGGTAAACAAATTCTCGTCAAGTAAAAAAAGAAAAAAAACTGAGTCAAGTTCGTAAACAAATTTGACCCTTTTAGCATGCTAAGTTTAAACTCAGTAGTTACATTATTGCGGTCCATAGAGCGATCCGTATGGTATTTTTCCGACACGTTTAACAGTTAATAGCTCTCGAACTATTACTAAAATGCTAGTTTTTTTTATTCTATCGTAATCCCTGTGCACTTATTTAGAAAACCTAAGAATTTCAAGTCTCTAAGTTTCATAGTTTTTAGGCAGCAAAACACCTAAGATCGCGGCGGTGGCCCTTAAAATTTTTTTATATAGAAAGAAATTTACCTTTGAATTTTATTTCATTTCTATTAGACCACCTATGACTGTCTTGCAGCCAACTCTTGCAGCTAAGCACAGAGAAAGATGAAGAGTTTCCAATCTAAGGTCAAATGATGCTGATGCAAACCAAGTCTATTGCGGGGGTGTGTTAAAAAAAGTTTTTTTTTCCAAAAAAAGAGAAGGAAAAAAACATTCTCGCCTAGATAGTTTCAGTGCCATGCTATGGTAATAACTTTACAAGTTGGACAATGAATTTATCGTTTTCGTTTATTTATTGAGTTTATCGTTTTCATTTATTTTTAATTGAACATATAAAGCTGTCTGTAATCGTTTGGTTATTTGTTTTATTTTAATTCTATAACATGCTTTGATGTTTATTCTTAAAGGATGCCGAGTGTTACTGAAGACCAAAATACATTTTGTAAAGTAAATATTGATTTAATTTTTATATTTTAATTTGTGACAATTTTCCTTGTTCTTAAATTTATATCTTTATTTTAAAAAAAAATGCAATTTTATATAGGTGAACTATTAATTCTTAAAAACTAATAGAATAATAAATACGGAAACACGTTACTGCTTATTATTACTGCATGAATGTCTTTCGATAAATTATTAATGTAGTTTTTTTCTTCTTTTCTCTGTTTATTGTAGAATTTTTCATAGGACAGAACATGAATAGCAGAAAATAAAAATGCGATAGAAAAAGCTTTATACAAATAATAACACTAATATCTAAGCTAAAAGGTTTATAATTTATTGCTAAGTTTTATGTTTCTGAACTATTAAAAGTTATAAAAAACTCAAAATGCACTGTGCCATAATATACGATACGATACGATATGATATGATATGATATGATATGATAATATATATGATATGATATGATATGATATGATATGATATGATATGATATGATATGATATAATGTAATGTAATGTAATGTAATGTAATATAATATATATAATTCTCTTACGTGGCTCCCAAATTTTGGCTGTACTTCATTTCCGCCCGTTTACTTTGTTTTGTTCACGTTACTATTTCTCTTACACGGTGAATCGACCAATGATTGCCGCTAAAAATGTCACATGCCAAATCTAGCTGAGGTGGCTCGACATATAGCGCTTTTAAAAACGGAAACTGAAATAACCAGAGAGCATCAGCAGCTGCAATCTCATACTATTAAACTAGGCAGAAGTGAGTAGTCTTTGTCGATAGATCTCTATTTTAGTATTTTGTCGAAAGCGCTTTTTTTCACGAATTTATATACATATTACGAATTTATTTGACGATTTTTGATCACGAATTATACTATAGCACATTTCTAATAGGTTTAACGAATTACATGTCATTTATTTGAATTCAAATTTATTTTAATGACTTAGTATTTACTAAAAAGATG
>NC_092212.1:64765929-64769729 GCF_043381705.1 Parasteatoda tepidariorum | reverse complement strand
ACTGTATAATATAATATAATATAATATAATATAATATAAGGGTAGAGAGAGCTATCTTGTTTTAGAAAAATAAGTAAGGTAGTGAAACACGGGTGCTACCAATGTTTTGCTTTTTGGAAAAAGGAAACGTGTTTTTAACGCATAGCGCGCAATCGACTTTTCCAAAAAAATATGTTACAGCTGTTAGAGATTAAAATTTAAAGAAGTGGTAGACAAGATTTCATAAAAGCTGTAGCAAACTTGACTCTATATCTACAACTTCAATTAAAAAAATTACAACGGGCGATTGTAGTACTGATTTCAAACAGACTGAATCATTTTGGTTTTTGATAATCACGAATGGATAATTTATTTGAGGAACAGAGCGAAAATGAAGTATATTTGAGACTACTTTTTAAACTTTTGTATGGATTGCAGAAATTTCAGAAACGTAATTTTACGCAACCCGCTTGCAATGCGTTGAATGAAATATTAATGTATTGCACAGTTCAAATTTTTTTGTTTCATCGAAATAAAACTTAGCCACTTCCTTCTCGCTCCTGAAGTATCGTTCTCGATTTCTTGTGCTCGTGATATTTCCAGGCTGGAGTGTTCAAAAGTAACGTGCGAAAAGATTAAGACAATATATTTCTTATGCCGGAAATCATGTTTATTTCTCAATCTACACACCAGATGGCTATACCAGACTATTGTTGTAAAATATCTGACGACAAATGCAGGATTATTAAGCATTTTAAATTTGTCAATCAATGCAATATTTAAATTGTCAATGACAGAAGTCTCCAAATTGAATATGCAATTAAAATAAATGAATTAAAAAAACTGTTCCAGCTATACCAATTTAACAGTTTCAGTTTGCCTAAAAAAGTGTTGTTATAGGATCAACGGAACTCGCACATTTGTAACCAGTCTTTTATTTCAAATTAAATACAACTTTTTGATACATTTCATAAAAACATTTTAATCAGAGAGTAGTTTTTTATAACTGATAACTAATCTTTTTAGGCCTTGGCATTTTTTGTTAAAAATCTTAAAATTGTAAATTTTACACTATAATTCTTAGGGTGGATTTTATGAAATACTTATACATAACATTAAATTATAGGGTTTTAGGAATTAAATTGCCGTTATTGCACTGATGTAAAACCGAACTGAATAAGAATATCTGGGAGCCTCAGGCCGTTTTGCAGCCCTTTGCCCATTCCTTCTAATCTTGATCGATGTAGTGGTTCGATGTATCGGATTGTACTAAAATATTTAAAAAAAAAGTGAGTTGGAAAATAATTGTTCAAATTCTAAATTTTATTAATAATTGATTTTGTAAATTAAATAAATTTTAATGATGAATAACTGTTTCTCTTAGATCTAAATATCTGCAAATAAGTGCACATTGGAAAAATTATTGTTTAAAAGAGGGCGGGTTTGAAAGATTTTACTGTTAACGCAGAAAAAGACACCTGTGTTTGATTCTGTATTTCATAATGATGAATTTTTAAAATGCTTACTATAACATTTTATACTAATTTTGACCTAAATCAATACAAAACAATGTAAAAGATATGAAAAATATGTTTAATAAAAATTCTGCGTCTAAGAGTTACACAATGGAGTGTTCCAAAAAGTGTTCCAAAAAGTGTTCCATCGCATGTTCAGGATATTACAGGCTACTCAATTATGTAAATTAATGGGGGAAAAAGTCGCAAATAAGTTTAAACAAAGAAAAAAAGGAGCTCATTTCATTGAAATTTATTTGAAAAATGCAGCTTAATACAATATACACTCTATAACAAAAAAATCGACGCACCAAGAAGCAATCATCCGATTGCTTTGAAATTTCGTATGCATGAATGTTTTGAACAGATATGACTGGAATGATGCCGACAGGGGACGTATAGTCTTTAGCGACGAATCCCGCTTCAAACTCTTCCTTGGCCTGCCAGATCACCAGATCTCTCCTCCATCGAGCATGTCTGGGATATGATGGGAAGGCGATTGCATCTGGCACGGAATGTNAACTCGGGCTACAATAATGTGCACCCATGTATTAAACAATTAATGTGCAACAGACATCTAATTGTTAAGATATAAAACTTTAAGAAGGTTGGTATTAAAACTTACATAGTAGCACACAATATGTTCAATGAGAAAATTGAGGTTTGTCTGCTGCAACCACCAGAGATTAAATATTTACATTTAAAATTTACAAATGTGTGTGTAAATATTTTCGTCCTAAATGAGTGGTTTCAAGAGGTTAAATTGGAGAATTTTTTCAAACATTTCTGATACGCACATGCTAAATTATATTCACAAAATGCAAAAGAATGGAATAAAAAACAGCAACATACGCAATTATTTTTGTATTTGAATAAATATTTTCTTGGATGCAAGACCTGAAAAATAATTTTTTTTTTTACAGTTGGTATGTTAAATTTCACAGAAACGAAGAAATTAGGTTTTTATTAATGGGAAAAGTATTTTAAACCCATATAGATTTTTTACGAAAATTGTCCGCAGAAAATGACAACTAATATATTTTAGTTCGCGGGCCACAAAAAAGGCTCCCCGGGCCAGGTGCGGCCCCCGGGCAGCCAGTTGGACACCCCTGCAATAGAATGTTCCAAAAAGTGTTAAGGATATTGCAGACTACCCAATTATGTAAATTATGAGAAAAAAAGTCGCAAATAAATTTAAACAAAGAAAAAAAAGCAACTCATTTAATTGAATTTTATTTTAAAAATTCAGCTTAATGCTAAGTAATATTGAACTGAAAAAAAATTCATTATTAAACACAGAATCTCAAACTAGAAAAACAGTATGATAACCTAAACATATTAACATAATTTCTTACATAAACATATTTGTCAGATATTTGATCGCCATCTCTGAGTGAAACCGAATATCAAAGCGATAAAGATCTTTCCATCAACATTATGATCCTTAAGTATCGTATTTCCATCATGCTCGTGAAATTTTACATGAAGAACTCGAATGTCTTTATCTAAGGAGTCTACATAAATTAGAAGTATAGGAAGATAAGGCGAAGAAAAATTAAGGACAAATTTTTCTGTATAACTTGAGTGAATCGTTTGTGCATTGCACTGAGGAATACTAAGAGTACAGATAAAAAAATAATTTGCTGCGCAAATTCTTAATGCGCCCTGATAAGAACAGGAATGTCACGTGACCAGAGAAGAGGAAACAATTTTCAAGATTTTTATCACATTGTAGGAACGTTTTCTAATATTTAATTTTCTCGTAGAGGAGAATTATGAACAATTAAGATGTAAAGAAGAATTATTTATTAAGTTCAGATAGATAAACGCGGCCTCTACATTCATTTCGCTTGAAATTTGTGGACGTTGTTTCGTTCGTTTCAATGTTGCTGTTTTAATTAATCATTATATTTGATACAGATTAATTTGTATTCCTTTTTCAGTTGCTACCTTGTTTGAATTATTAATTTGTGCATTGCACTTCGAAATTGGTAAATAATAATTTGCAACATTCAGGTAAAAAATGAATAGAAACGTGCAATCTTGATGTCACACAGATGTCACGTGATAAGAGAAGAGCAAAGAATTTTCAGTATTCTTATCATATATTATATGGAAAGTTTTCCTATCTTTAATATTCCAAAGGAAGGGAAAATAATTTTTTGACTTTTTAATTAAGATTGTTTGTAGTGGTAGCAATATAATAACTCAGGGGTGGCCAAGCTTTTTGATAGTCGAGCCATTTTTCAAAATTTGACATTTTTCGCGAGCCGCAATTAAATACGTATTTAAAAGGTATGCAAAAAA
>NC_092212.1:64760068-64765027 GCF_043381705.1 Parasteatoda tepidariorum | reverse complement strand
TATATATATATATATATATGTGTGTGTGTGTGTATATTCCTGTTATGGTTTAATCGAACTGAAATACTCAGCCTATTTTTTTAAAATGACAAAGTCGTATGCATAGAGCAAATGAGAATTAAATAGTAACTGAAATATAGTCTCTCTCTTATGTGTTTTTTCTATTTGTTGTAAAAACAAGAACAATAAAAACAAAACACTTAATCAAAGATCTAGAATAACAAAAAGAGAGATAACAAAAAGCAGGAATAGCAACAAAAAAAATAAATAAAATGGAACAGGTATCGCAAAATATAATAGTTTCTAAAAAGAGAAAATTAAACAAATCTACCACTAAAATATTTTAATGTATTTTAAACAAAAAATTTTGTCTTTTAGAATAAGTCCTAATCGCATGCCTCAATCAGATTTTTTATAGAATACACAAATCTAAAAACGCCAAAAGATTTCTCGAAATAAAACTTAAGAAATAAAATCAAAACAACTGAAGTTGTATTTGCGAACACCAACCATTAAACAAAAATTAAAAATAAGCCCATTCATTTCAACGGCTTTTATATCTCTTGAACTTCCTTTCCGAGCTTTCTGGGGTCAGGGGTGGTCATCAGAAGCTGACCATCTAATTACAGGGTTAGGCAAAATAATGTTCTACAGAAGCAGGTGCCTTGTAAGACTTTTTACGTTCCTCCTCTCCACCCTTGCTTGTTGTAGCATTAGACCATCTCTCATTTTCAGATCCGGCAGGTACTACACCAGTCATTAAAGACAGCATGTTTTGTTGCAAAAGTGTGTAGCGATGGTTTTCTACGCCTCCTACTGCTATTACGGTTGAGCCTTCAGGGCAATTTTGTGGTTCCTTCCGTTAGAGTAGAAGACGTTCCTATATTACGATTCCGCTGAGCGGTTTGTGCAAATTAGATCTGAAAGGGAATTCGTATTGCACAGTGTAATTTCATCTCTCATCATGCATGAAATGCTCTTTAATAGCGTGGCATTATTTTGCAATATTATCCGGCACGAAACTAAAAATGCATATTTAGTTTGCATTTAATGATGGTTTAGTAAAGGAACCAGAACTGTAAAGTTGGATATTGAAAATGTTAAATTATTCTCTGTAAAAAAGTGCATTTGATCGTTTTTTCAATTTCTTATTTATTAAAATAAAGTGGGAATTTTAGAGCAACAATAATAGGGAATTTCTACGAAGTATTCGATCACATATATTTTGGTGTTCCGACTTCTAACAATTTCTGAAAATGTATGAATCGAGATAAGTTCTAATATGCACTTTGCTGAATTTCTTAGCTTTTGAAATCAAGTGATTTTGGAAATTAACCCTTTTGCGCTAACTGTCACAAATACGTGCCAACATAAAACCGTATCAATCAGGGTAAAAAGATAAAACTGGTAATCAAAGTACTTCTTTAGCAGTTAATTTGTGGGCGGAGTTATGATTGTTTGATATATTTAATTCACCATTACTTTGTTCAAAATAAAACTATTTAGTTACACTTTGAATTAGCATTGATTATATACATGATTAAACTAACAATAATTAAAGTAAAAGCAAAGTAAGACTGTCAAATTAGCAACGATTACATTTAAGTTACCGCTTTTTATTTAATTACAACTTGATTCTGATTTTGTACGAATGCTTTTCTGAATCACCCGTCCCCAAGGGATTAAAGGAAAAAGTGTATTTGATGTGTTTTTCAATTTCCATTTATAAAAGTGAAGAGAAATTTTTGAAGCAAATATGCTTTTTCGAAGTATTTGGTAACAGGTTCTGGAATTTTGATTTATAACAACAATTACTTAATGTGTGCAAAATGTAAAATGCTGCATATTGCTACATTTTTCTTCACCCTGGACCAATTAGCCATACGCTTTCTCGTTATTCAATACAAATGCGAAATACTAAAAGGAGAAGTTTCTATAGTGTCCGCATCTTTTAATTTGGAGCATATAAGGAGATGGTGTCCTGATACGTAACCAGCCATTCTCTTATATAGTAGTTACTGCGTATATGATTCAACTAAATTACTTTCTATGTTAAATTTTAAATTAATAGGTGTAAAAGCTAATTAACTTTTTTACATAGTTTATATAAAATGAAATATAAAAGTTAGAGAGAATAAGAAAGAAGTATATATTCACCTTTTCATTTTTTAAGAAGATTTTCCTTTTTTATATATTAAAACACACTTTGATCATAAGTAGTTTTTTTTACGTCTTTTTCATTCTCAATTTTCTCTTAACATTCTAGAAAATCTATTTGTCCTTATAAAGGATAATCTGGCCTTAAGGATTCAACTCCCTTAAAGATCCAACCCCCATTAAAAGTTAAAAAATAGAGTCTTCGATTAAAAGTAATAACCTAATCATTAGCTTAATGAGTTAACCAATACCCAGTATCAAAGGAAACACCTACTAACATCTGCAACCCTATAAAAAACATCTGGTTAAAAGTTATTTGAAATCCCTCAAATTGGATTTTTCTCAAAGTTGGGAAAACGGACAGGAAATATCAAAGAGGTCAATAAATCCTCCTCCAATCAGGGGTTTAAAAAAAAAGGATAGGATCAAAAATTCAATGAATCTGAAAAAAACCTGTATCTTTAGTAAGAAAAATGTAATTATATAATCAGTTAAAATAATAATTGGATTGATTTAGTCGAATTAAAGTATAAATTAAGTTACGATGCTATAAAGGACGATATAGTAATAGTCCATTCAAAGAAGTATCTCGACACAGACGACACGAGGCAGAAGTTTTCACATCAATTCTATTGATTGAGATGATGCTGTAGAAACTCTTCGACCCTCAACATGCACAAACGGTATCTTCCTTGCTAAATTAAGAGGAACTATGATCGTTACACTAAAGAAGGTTCCCAACTTTTATTGGCAGAAATATCAGTATACAAGAGATTCCTGATGTTCTTAGATTTGATGTCAAGAAAAGGAGAGAATGATGTTGCGAAAAAAATAAGCTGACTTTAAAACAAGGACTTTTTCAGTATAGTCACTACCGGACAAAATCTAATAATTGGCAGTAAATATTCCATAAGACCAGGGCCTCTTGTGATCCGCCAAAAATATTCAAGAAGAAGTAGATTATTTATCAAAGAAATTGAAAATTCCTCTGATTCAGCGATCATGGGATAGCCTGGTCGGTAGGGGGCTGTGCCCATATCTAAGAGGTCGTGGGTTCGATCCTCGCCGGCCGAAGACTCCCTGTGTAGTAAATGGTGACTGATGCACGTTAAATCTGCCGAGTCTCAAAGTCCTCCATGTTCCCATAACAAATCAATACCTCTGGGGGTACTGATCCAGGAGTTTCCTTGTCTTCTGGATTGGTTCAAAATTACAAGGCTACGGAGTTGAACATTAGTAGTCGTAAACCCATGAAGCAGTCCACAAAATTATCTCAAGTTAAAAATATTTCATATTGTTCTCTCTCGATACGATACATTCGCCCTAAAATAAAAATGCATTAAGTGCTGTGATGTTATCAGTTTATCAGAAAATTCAAAATTAGTTGTTTTCAATATAGTAAAATATTTTTTGAAAGAAGAAATTTAGTACAAAGTTAATCGTATATAACTCAAAGTTTATAATGCATCTAAATTTCATGATTAACAAATGACTGACTTTATTATCGGTGTAAAAGTCAACCCCTTCAAATTCATAAGATTTTGGAGGTTTGAAAAGTCGACTTATATACCGGGATAAAGGAATATAATACAATTAATTTATTTCATTTAAATAATTAATGAATAATATCTTATAAGGAATCTGTGTACCATTTAAAATAAGTTTAGATGATTTGGATATCATTCTGTCGAAAAGACGTAAGGCTTTTATAACTGTTATAAGTCTGTACGAAGGAAATATATTGTAAGTCTGCGAGATAAATGTGTACTGCAAGTCTAAACGGATTATAGGTAGTATAAGTCTATGAGAAATGTATGTACTGTGAATGTGTGCAATATTGTGTCATAAAATAATCATTGCGTCAAAAATAATACCCGAAATAATTACGCTTTCCTCGAAAAAATAGGAACATCAAGTCCGCTTTTTTGACCTCATCAAGAAGAAAAACAAATCACTTTTCCTAAAAGCGTATTTATTAATTTTTATAAATGAATGATTATTAAACTCTTACTCTGGACTAAGTATTATTTTTCAATAAATTTTTAAATTGTTTTTATTCAAAAAGTGTTTAAAGAGATTCATAATTTGACAGAATTAACCATGGGTGTCCAAAAAGTAGAACTGAAAATGTCATAGTTCGATCCAAAAAAAAAAAAAAAAAAAAAAAAACAGAATGAATGAACAGAATTTTATGAAACAATGAATTCTTTAAATAAATAAATTTTTAAACTCTTGGTTTATGACACTTAGAAATTTTTTAAAAGTTCTTCACTTAAGTGCTGAAAAGTATAAACAAAACACAAAAGACTTAGCTGAAAGGTAACACCGTGATTGTAGGATACAGCGTCTACCTCAAACTGATTACTTCAAGGTTCGATCTCTCTGAAAATAGGTAAGTCTCGAATGAATATTACTATTCTAATTACTGCTATGTCAAATTCGTTGCATCGAAAATCATATCTATAATAATATTGCGATTCCCCAGTAATTAAAACAATGCGTCCGCGTCTTTATTTTCTGCGAGGTAGATCAAAACAAATTCTAAGAAAAAATATAATAAAACTTTTCATTAATATCTAAGAGTCAAAAAATAAGTCTTGTCATTGCATCGAAAATCATATCTATAATATTGCGATTCCCCAGTAATTAAAACAATGCGTCCGCGTCTTTATTTTCTGCGAGGTAGATCAAAACAAATTCTATGAAAAAGTATAATAAAACTTTTCATTAATATCTAAGAGTCAAAAAATAAGTTGAGACATTTATATAAACTTCAAATAAATATTTAATTTTTTATTTATT
>NC_092212.1:64718545-64759568 GCF_043381705.1 Parasteatoda tepidariorum | reverse complement strand
AAATAACTTAAACATACCATCATAACATTAGTCACATTTGATTGAACAAAATTTTCAATTTATTAATGTGGAGGGAACTACAAAGTTCTACTTTGTTAAGTATAATAAATTAAAAATTTGTAAGTTTGGCACTAGAAGGTTTAGTAAAAACTGAATTTTTACAATGTCAAAATTTTGCGAAATATGCACTACTTCAAAAAAGAATGATTGTATAGAGTTAACTTAAAACTACATCATGAGTTTTTCTTAAAAATATAAAAATAAAGTTATAAAATATAGTTTTAAACATACTGTAAGACTGATGTTGTTGTTCGATCAATGACAAGTCACTCTTCTTATGCACTTGAATCTGGAAATTTGAAAAATTAAGAATTTGAAGAATAAAAATTTTTTTTACAACTCTAAAATACAAAAAAAAAAAAAAAAATNAAAAAAAAAAAAAAAAAAAAAAAATCAATACTCAATAGTTATAATTTTTACACTTAACATGCCAACACTTTGCAATACAATGCAACATACCATAATCTGTTTTTTGACCGATTATGGTATGTTTAGTGTTAATGAATATAAGAATTATGACTAAATCAGTAAATATAAAACAGAAAATTATGTAAAATAATAATAATAAAAAATAATAAAACATTGTTTTATTTTTTCAACGAACTTTGAACCAATTTACGAGCATTTTTTTTTGTCCATTTTGTTTTGTCAATTGCATTTTTAACAGTTATTGCTTTGAATTTCCAGTTTTGAAATTTTTTTTTGTAATATTACTATTACGATTCACAAATTTCGAGTGATGCTTTTGAATTCCAAAACTCTGGATAAAAATTGGGTAAATGTAATAAGAAAGAAGACATTAGAGTGAGATTTTCATTCCTGGTATTTTGGTTTTTTTTTTTTTTTTGGTATTTCGGATTAAATATCATATTTTGGATTTTTTTTTAAAAAAAAATTTCTATTTAAGTTGAACATTTATAAAAAAAAAATGTTCATCACATCAAACACTATTTTAGTTTAAAGAATAACCTTGAAATATACTGCATCAAAGAAACTGTTGACATGATAAGATGATTTACTCTAATTTGTAAAAACTATTTAACAAGTAAAATGCAAAAGAGTGTTTAACGTAATAAAGAATAAACTATAACTAACCTCCTTTGGCATAGAATTAATTCTTTCTTCTAGTTCTTGCAATTCGACTTCTTTGACTAATTCAGATACTATAAAATTATAAATGGAATAAGATTCGAAAGCTGCATTGTATACTAAACTTTCAATTTCAAAACCAAACTATAACTTAAATATACACACTAAAATAATATAATGTGGATTGGACATAATAAGTTTTAAAATTTTTTATTAAAAACAAGTAAATAACATGGTAAGCAAAATATGTAATAATGAAATAATAACTTTAATATGTTTAATATGTAATAATAACAATTTTCCATTACAAAACTGTCTGAAATTATTTTATGGCAAGCATAAAACCCAAAAATATAAGGGGCCCTTTTGATCATAATAATAACATAAAATCAACACAATGTAAAGACCACAAATATGAAAGTTTAAGAGACCCAATTATTACTATCATTAATACCTCTTTTTAAGCAATTACTATTATTGGTATCTCTCCATTAGATGGGCACTAGACGAAAATCGGTGTGCCGAAATGGTTTTAAAGTTATTAAAGAATTTATAAAGATTAATAAAACTAAATGTGAACTTCTTAAACCTATAAATTGAAACTTTTAAAAAAAGTGTACCTTTCAAAAGTAAGTTTACTGTTCATTGACACGTTTTAATAGGCTACATGCAGACTATTGCTTTTTATTATTTAATGTATATGTATTTCTCTATGTTTTATTAAATTTGTATGAATATTAAATGTAATGAAAATCCATCGTGATCAACAAATCCACTAATACATTGCTGATACATTTCTAACTGATACATATACCAACAGTTACAATCAAGCTCAGCCTTGTATGAACAATTTAAAGTTGATTATTTTAAAGTTTATTTCCTTCTTTAAAATTGAATTTTTTTTTGAAAAGTAAAATTTATTCAATTATAAATGTGATGATGATGTGCTTAATGATGTTCACTTCTTCATTTTTTGTAATTTTGAATTCACTTTACAAAACTTATGGCAAAGAACAAAGAAAAAACAAACTTGATTTTGAGGAATACATGAGTTGAATTAACTAGCTTCTAAATTAAATTTTAGCAATAGAGGGAAAAAATTAAAATAAAATGAAAGAATATCTTAATAAAAAAGTCTTGAACAAGACTTATGTTATTATAACAATTCAAACAGGACATGTATTTTTTCTTCCTCTATTGAATTAAGTTTTTGATCTTTTTGAAAATTTCAGTATAAATGTTAAGATGCAGCAACATACTTTCTCTCCTTTTTTTTGTTACTTTTAACATCAACTCTAGTGCAAGTTTATAAAAAAAAATCCTAAGAGAGAAATAAATTTTTCTACAACAAAGGATATATGGCAATTATTCGAAGCCAAATGTCAGAAAAATTGTGAAAAAAAGAATTGAAAGTTGCAATTACTTTTGAAAAAACTTGGAATTTCAAAAAAACTTGATGTCAAATTCTCTGAAAGGCCTTTTAATTCTATAGTTGTATTTTTCTAAACTGCAGAGCAGCCTTTTTAGTACTTTTTTATTACAAGTTAAACAAGACAATAAATTTATTTCATCTTACTTCTCAAAAATTTTTCTATACACCTTGAAATTTTCATATTTTTAAATGTCATAGCCATACAAACGTAGCATGAAGTTGAAGACTCTTAGAATTTTTTAATGTAGAGAAATTAACATTGATAAGTTGAGAACTGATCGATGTAATTATGGCAAACTGAAGCAGTTGAGTGATTTTTTAAGTTTCTGAAAATGAATATTTTCAGAAATGAATATAATTCTTATTCCATCAGCATGTTTACTGGCAACAGAAGTCTATCAGTTTCTTCCATCAGCCTAGTACAGGTCACCTGGCTCGATCAGACACTAAGCTTCTCCATCTATTAATGCCCATGGTTAAGATCATTTTTGCCAGAATCAACCTTGGTGTTTTGTCTTGCTTTTTTTTGGCTGCCAATAAACTTTGAAATTCTTTTGCCAGCAAACTTGTCTCCTGATTCTTAAGTCCGAAACCTTACCAAGTCATTTGGATGAAGTCAGTTTAGGCAAAGCTCTTTGGGATTTCTGAAAAGGGATTTTTTTTCTTTACAAGATACCCTATGCTCAATCCCCAACCTGGAGGACCAGGATGTTCCTCTTAGCCTGGTGTCTTCCTTTTGACCTGTCTGGTTTGGGTGACCCTGCCAAGAACCAAAGCTTTCAGAATCAACAACACACAGTAATCAGAACACCACGATAAGCTGGGAACACCGTCATTGAAGATGAATATAACTACAAAACGGATTTAATTATTTGAGATATTAATCAAAACTATTATAGTTAATTTTTTCTTACAGAGCTGTGGAAATACTAAAGAAAAGAAACAAACTGCATTATTAAACAAAAAAATTACATATATAAAACCATTAAGAAATAAACTAACCTGGTTTTGGGTTTAAAGCATCGCAGTTGGCATTGAAGAGAGTGATGAAGTTCTTGTGACGACGAATTAAAGCCTAAAATTTTTAAATATGTTTGATTTATAAGTATTAAAGGAAAACAAAACATTAAATATCTGAGTTTATAACAAAAGAAATTTAGAACAAAATTTTTTGTTTTGTTTAAAATTTTAAAAATTATTAAGAAAGCAAGTATACTATAAGTGGTGATTAAAGCAAGTTGCATGCATGCAAATATTCAAAACAACACACAGAAATATCAGTTATCAGAAATAATCAGCTTCTTTATAAGATACCAAGAAAAAATAAAGAGATCAACAATCCTAATAACATAAATCTATTTTAATTATTTAAATATTTCATGCATTACAGATTGATATGCATATTGCAGAAAACTGGGTTCATACTTAATTTCTGGGGAAAACAATTCCTGAGTTTTTTTCTGATTATCTATAGCAACAACAGCTTTCCATAATTCCTGAGTTTTTCAGGTTTTTAACAAAATTTTTCAGTTTTTAGAATATTCCTTTTCTAAATTTTTTTTAAGCTTATTTTCCACTTGGATTTTTTAATCTCACCCTACGAGTCTTGATATATGATTGCCAGTAAACACAAATTTGCTCATTTTCACCACATTATGTAAAATGTTAAGGAAACAATGAATCTTGACATTCTGGACAAATCCTTTTAATGCTACAGAATTTTTTTTTGTTCATTGAGCTAAAGTTTAAATCATAATTTAATCCACTGATTCAAAGAGACAAAATTTTATAATAAAAAATAATGGTAATATAGTAGACATGATACAATTTGATAAGTGATGTATATTATAAATATTTTTGCTAATATAGATAAACTCAAGAAAAAAAGATTGCTTTAAGGTAAAAGAATCAGATATTCTTAAATTATTTTAAGTCTTTTTAAAGTAGACATTTTAATGGATATTTATAAACCTAAATTATAAGAAATTAAAGTGTTAAACTATCATAAAATTTTTTTTAGAAGAAATATTCTCAGAAGAAATATAAAATATTCTCAATGATATTAATCAGTTCAACACACCTGTCTATCTCCGTTTACAGGTAGTTTGTGTTCCCTTAATCTCATTTTAATTTCTTTGTCTGTGAGAAGATGATATACCAGTTTAGGCAATGTTTTGCGCCTATAAAAGCAGAAGCAACAATCAATATTTTTCACAAAATTACATAAGTATAAACTGAAAAAAAAAACAAAAAAACAACAACAACATAGTTTTCTTTTTACCTGCCATCATCAAATTGCTGCTTTAAACAGCTGTCTAAGTGAGCATTTATAGTAAGACCAAGGACAGCATTATAACAAACAGGACAGGTAACTAAAAAAACAAAGTTCATGTTTATAATAAATAACAATGGAAACTTATAGGTGATTCTACAAAACTTAACAATATCATGTACAAACATAATATCACAAGATTGTCTGAAATAGAAAGTATAGGACATATTGAGCTACAGCCAATGATAAAAATGTCACCATAAATTTTTTTCTTCCAAATATTATAAAGACAATGGTAAGTGATGTTTGCTAGCTTACAGCTAATAAGTTTTCGGCACATGATAATATAATTATTTCAAAACACGATGATTTATTTTGCTGACAAGATCATTTTGCTGACAAGATTATTTTGCTGACTAGATTATTTTGCTGACATGATCAATTTGCCAATATGAACAAATCAAGTTTTAATTTTATAAATTTTTTAAAATTAGTTACTCAAGATTTTTTGCAATTTGTATTATTTTTTAAAAAAAATATTTAAAGTACATTAACAATTACTTACTCAAAATGTGGTTATTATTGAGATCTGGGGACACAATTATTAAATATTTGTACTGTAGAGATTACACAAGTTTGAAGTGGAGTGCATATCAACTTTAATTTTTGATTGAAAAAATATTACCAAACACCAAAATTAGTGCTAGTGCAAAAAAAGTGCTAGTTTAAAATTTTATTTAAAAAAAAATGGGAAAATTTTTATTATTTAAAAAACAAATAATTTTTTTGAAAATAATTTTTCCAACAGTTTTGGGGTAGCCTGTTTGAAAACACTTAATCAAATCCCCTGGTAATAGCTCTACACATAATTTATTAACATTATGCACAATTTATTAGTTTGTTATTTTATTTATAATAGTCATTTAAAATTTAGCTATTATAATCATAATTTCTTGAGCCTTCTTTATACACTTAACAAACCCTTTTGGGTAGACAAACCACAGCTTGAAGAAAAACGGTTTATAGTGTATTGGTTTTTACTTTTATATTACATATTTGCATCGGTTACAAATATATGATTCTAATTACATAAATAAAAATAGCAATAATTAGGAAAAGGTTGAAGTTAATAATTAAGCTAATAAATTTAAGAAAAGTTTTTTTTTAATTGCAAATTAAAATTTATATACAATGGAAAATACAGAAATATAAAACTACATTATTAATGTTAACAAAGTAATTAGAATTAAAATAAGTTATAGCCAATAGTTTATATCAGTTATAGATTATAAATAGTTTTGGTTCCAACCATACACTATCTAAAATAGATGTTCGTTACAATGTAACCAAGATAAAAACCACTATTAACAAACGTTTTCTTGCAATGAAGCCTTACATATCATAATATAAACAATTGTTTCCCAACCAGTGGTATGAGATGATAGGAGTGTAAGGCAAATTTTAAAAGAATAACAAAAAATCAAAATAATCAAATAATAAATTATAAGTAGGATTATAAAAAGTTATAAACAGAACAGTAGCCAGGTTTTTTAATTTACATGTATCACCCTTAAACCAAATTATTTGTCAGAACAATTCTTTTCAATTAATAATTGCTTCCCCAGATCCCAGTATTAACAAAACTTTTGAATTAGCAAGTGATTCAATAACATATTTATAATTATTGCAAAATAATGCCCTATAAATAACAAACAGTTTCAATAGGTTTCCCAGCGTAAAAAACTTGTACGATTAATAAAGAAAATTTGTCAGGAAGTATTAATCAAAATTAAAGTCAGCATGTCAGTGAAATTATTGTTTAATGAAATAATGTTGTTGAACAATAATTTCATTGACATCAAAGTGATCTTGATTCTGTTGGCGATATGAGCTTTTGACGAAATGATAGTGTCAGCAAAATGATCTTTGATGAAGTGATTGTCAGCGAAATAAGTCGATCCCGGCTAGTTATTACATATTTTATTTGTATTATTTTTTTAGGCATCTAAGATTTTCTTTTAATTTTCAACTTTGGAAAAAAACAAAAAAATTTAAGTTACTTATTAAAACAAAATGATTATGAGTTCCTTTCAGAAAAATCCAATTATTATGTGTCAATTTCACTTACGTTAAGATAAGCAAAAAAAGTTGTATAAAAAAGATTATAAAAAAATAGGTAGCAAGAAAAACATAATGAAAAATATTTTTTTCCCAATACATCTTTAAAATGGTATGTGAAAATTTTACCTTCATCAAAATCTGGTTCCTTTTTTATAGAAATGTGCATAGAATCTGTAAGTGCACCTTTGTCATCAGGTATTTCAATTTTCTAAAATGTTACAAAAGTAATATTATGCATTATTATTTGCTTGTTAGGTTTTGCATCCAAAAATAATAAACTAGGAAAATGGCATTAATAAATGATTGCTTATTAATTAAGCAGGTAGAGAAGATACAATTACAAAATATGGGACAAAAATTTTTTAAAATCATAGTACAATAAAGCATGGAAAATATTTCAGGAGACTGATGATAATCCACGTCTAAGTGAAAAGATGTATAACTGATAATTAAACAAACTAATAGAACTTATTGTAAAAATAATAATTTTGATAATGTAATAGCATTGTTAATCTAGCATTTAATATTATTCATGTAGAAAATAATAGAAGAAATTGTATTTAATACCAAAAATAAAACACTTATTACGAAAGTGAAAAAAAATCATAGCTTTAATTCACATCTTGAATACACAAATGTGCACAAATCATAGAGGAGAAAAATTCCTTTCAAAAACCCATTAAGAGTTTCTCAAATCCAAGACAAATATTTATGAATTTAAACAAAATTAAATATAACTAAAAAAATAAAAAGAAGATGGGGGAATAAAACAATGTATAACCAACAATTTATGTTTCTTCTGTTGCATAAATTAACTATTTTAATATTCAGAGATGCCAACTTGTTCCTGATAGCAAATATATATTTTAAAGTGGTAGTTTATCAATTGTGATTCTTGGTTTAATAAATTCAATTTAGTAAATTTTTATTCACCACTATTTCTAAATAATTCGTAGGCTTATATAATTCACCACTTTATAGTACTTTAGTCATGCTATACCTTTTAAAAAGCAAGCAAAAATAGTCAAATATTTGCAAAATTTAGTTTGCAGTTATTTACCGTTTTTTTTAAAAATTATTATTGTGTCCGGAGCAGTTGGCATCTCTGAATATTGCACAGATTAAAAATGAATTGGGACTGAAATGAAATGACAAATTAATAAAAGAGACATAGAAATAAATAAATAAGAAACAGTGCTTCACTGAACAACTAGCAATCACATAAACTCTACATTATCATAATTGCAAACCTCCATTTTTAAAAAAAAAATTCATAAGAAATTATTTAAAATACAGAAAATTTTAATGTTTTCAATTTTTATTCTTTATTTAAAAAATCAGCAGTACAGTTATTGGAATATTGTACCTACATATTCAATTTAGTTTTTTAATACAATTAATCTAATAAATTTGAAATAGAAGAAAACTATGTTTTTTTGGCACTATAAAATGCTTAACACCTCATATTTTACACTACTTAAGCAAACTGAAGTGCAATGAAAATTCAAGACAACATTGTCTGATGCAGGCAAAGAG
Organism: Parasteatoda tepidariorum; assembly: GCF_043381705.1. Classification (NCBI taxonomy): domain Eukaryota; kingdom Metazoa; phylum Arthropoda; class Arachnida; order Araneae; family Theridiidae; genus Parasteatoda; species Parasteatoda tepidariorum. The sequence goes on along the minus strand of NC_092212.1, from coordinate 64,751,058 downwards.
CCTATTCTCACACTTCTATTCATATGTGAATAAGAAGGTGCAAAATTTTAAGTTTCAAATTGTAGAAGATTAAAGTTTCCATGCGGAAAGGCAAAAATGGAGCATAAGCAAAAAAAAATTGGTAACTATTCATTGCGCATTCAACACAATAAAAAAAAGTTTTTTTTTTCCAACAAAAATTATCTAGAACTATTAAAATTTAAGAAATTTTTATTTAATTTATGCAATGCTAATCTTAGAAAGGAAACAATGTACAAATTAGTTTTTCTGTTGTTTATGTGAAACCTTTAACTTATTATAAACTGTGTGTGATAAAAGTCATAGAATTTCCTCATAATGATGCTTTTAATCAGATTTCCTCTTTAATCAATTTTTTCTTCTGACGAATTCATTCTAGGAAATGGGTAATATATGTACCTAATTTACACAACTGTAATCTATAACATCACTTTCACAAATGATGATAAGATTTGTTTCACAAATGTTTGCATATAAAAACACAAGATTACATCATATGATACAAAAGTGACCAATTAGACAATTAGAACCTGGCAATATGGTAAAATTACAGATTTGACATGCTAAAGCTGAAACCTTATTGATGAAGTCACAAAATTATTGGAACCGCAGACATCACGATCCACAATGTGCTGTTGTGGGAATCCTTAGCTTATTTCAAAAAACCTTGTTTTGAAGATAATTGAAATCATTTTAAAAATTAATGCTTTGATAATTAAAAAAAGGTAATATAAGAACTGAATTGCTATCTTACTACACGGGGCGTGAAAGGCTCATCGGTGCTTGTACTAGTGCTCTGTGAAAGCATTGAGCTAGTTGATTGAGAGTCTGAAGAGGATTCTTTCACATAAGGAGAACAAGCTGGTAAATCAGGAGTCTTCAACACATGTGCTTTCTCATCATCAACTCCTCTGAAAATGCAAAAACCCTTTACTTTTTTCTTAATTGTACGTAAAAATGGTATAATTTATGTTTTGAGAGCAGCAATCTGCAATGCAACAACATTTGTCGTAAATGTTGCCCTATGTTTTTACAGGATACAATTTTTAATAATGCCAAAATGCGACGCCCGGTGGCTGAGTGGTAGAGCTTTGCGCTCCCGTGCCACAGGTCCACAGATCCTCGGGCCGGGCAAGGTTGACTCAGCTTTTCCTCCCTTCAGTGGTTTGGGAACAAACACTGGGGGTTCCGTGTTCGGTTGACCACCTGACCGGAACATCTGCTCCTGCACTCCAGAGTCCAAGGTCGAGAAAACTGAGATGGGTACAGCAGGCCTTGGCCCTCTGTGGGCTGTCGTGCCACTGAGTTTAGTTTAATGTTAAAATGCAAAATGAAATCTCTGATGCTTCATAAGTTACAATGTTTTAAAAATTATGAAATAAGAGGATTCAATTGAATGTAAAGTTTACAGAGATGCCAACTGTCTTAAAAAAAGAACAGTACAAAACTATAAACTACAATTTGCAGATTTTTGGTTAATTTTGCTCATTTCTTAAAAGGTTTAAAACAGTTTAACTATTACAACATTACACATCATATAAGCCTTTGGATTGCTTAAAAGTAGTGGTGAGTAAAAACACTATAAATCGAATTTAGAATTTATGGAGTGTGTTTGTGGAAGTTCTGAAAGAAATTTTCCTGCATTTATATAATAGTTCATTTCCTGATTACAGTAGAGTCCCGATTATCCGAGTTTCCGCTTTAACCGAGCTACCAAATATTTCAAGCATTTTTTCTAGTTATTTTTAAAAAAACCGCTGAAAAATAAATCTGAATTTTATCTTTCAAACACTCAGAAAAACAAAATCCAACAACTTGGTCTGATGAAATTATCGTTAATATCGTCAATAATGATAACGAATCTAGCGAAGATGATGAAGACAGTGATTATTAAAATCAACATATAAAAATCTCTCATACAGATGAACTAAAAGCTATCGAATGTACTATTGAATACATAGAACAACAAAAAGAGGCGACACCAGCCTTCCTGTTATCCCTGAAAAAAGCGAAACATTACTACAGAAAAGAGCCAAAGTTACGTAGAACCAAAAATGATTAAGGACTTTTTTTAAGTAAAAACTATTTAATTCTCGTAAAGTATGCTTTTTAATTATAATATGAATTGTATGTGGTATACTCGTATACTTTTTGTATTTCTTAAATATATTACATTTATACCTTTTTTTTTCTACCCGTTTTTATACTCTTCGCTTTAACCGAGTTTTTCACTTATCCGAATTTGTTGCGGTATCCATTAAATCGGATAATCGGGACTCTACTGTATTTCTAATTTCACGAATTAGTAAAATATTGAATGATATAAAACAATTAATATAATTTTGCATCAATTAATTTTATTTACACATAATAAAAAACCAATTTTTTTCTACTGATTCCTTTTATGCAATTTATATACTAACATATTACATAATATAAATACATGCCAATTCCTTTGTACAAAAAAAAGACATTTTTTTCTTTTTGGCTTAAATGCATTATTTTTATTACATAATGCGTACTAACAAACAGGGAAATATTTTCACTTAAGAATGGAATATTTTTTACATATATTTTAATACACTTATAATTCTTTTCATAAATTTCTATGTATTGCCTAAAACATGCACTAATTATTAGAATACAGGAAATCGAATTAACAGTTTTATATTAATATCCAGAAAAAAATAAAGTAACTGATTGTGAGATGTTCAAAAAGTGGGTAGTCCTTGAAAGTGATATTCATATTCAGTTCTGAATGTTTTTTAAGCTAATGGTTTCAACAGTAAATTTGATTAAAACCACAACAATTAAAATAATATTCGAGTAGAAAAAGTTAAATAAAATGTCAAAAGACTTAAGTTACCTAAATTTCTTATACAGTCGTAAAATTTCATCAACTAGTCGATTATTTTGAAGTTCAGGCTCCGCGGCATCCTGGTCAAAAAGAAAAATATTTTATGTGAAAACAATTAACAAATAAAAACACAAAAAATATAATATTCTTATCTGAAAATTTATTTTAATAACGAGTCAGAATATTTTCTTTAAACTTGTAGAATGATGAATATTATTATTTAATACACAAAAACATCAAGTGAAAAGATACAGAGAATTGAAGAATTCAGATGACAAAAATATAAAAGCTAGGACAGAAAAAAAAACTATCGAATTTATCAAAATCACCAAAGTTAAGCTTGTTCTGCATTTAACATATATATGAATTTTCCATTTATTCAAGAATTATTTTGAGGCAAAAAAACATAAACCATTGTACAATTGCAACCGCAAATTATTACTATCCATTACTGATAAGTGAACATCGAACAGTGATCACAAATTAGAGAAAGCTTATAAATAATAAACATGGTTAAAAATACTACAAGAATCACAATTCTACAATTTTAACTAAATTTAACAAGAATTTAAAATTTGATTTCAAAATGTTAACAGTTGTTCCATAATGTTAACTGTTGCTTACAATCATAAATATTAAATATGATAATAAAAATAAAGAAAATACCTGGAAACAAGTTGGACATTGTGACTTATATGTCATATATCGCCTTATGCAAACTGAACAATCTGAAATTAAATAGAATCTTTTAATACAATATAGAAATAACATTCCAAGAAAAATAAGAGCTTTTTCTAAATTTTTTAAATGTCTCTTTGAATCATTGCAGTTTTATCCCTAAAAGAAATTAATCACCAACAAAATTATTGCCTTTCCAACGAATAGCTAAAACATTAATATATTCCAACTAGCTGAGCCCTCAAATTTAACTGGAAGTCTTTTTTTCTGATGAAAATGCAAGTTTAAATTGCTTCCAGAACATTACAAGCAGAATTTATTTCAATATCATTTCCAAACAGAATTTATTGTCAATCAAAATTCTGACAACTTTTCTGTGCATTTAAAAACAAAAGTTTTAAATAGAGTTCTGTATTGGTTTACAATATAAGTTGTAAAGGTTTTTTGACCATTACAAGCAGAATTCGTTGCAGTTTTATCTCGAAAGGGAATTAATCACCAACAAAATTGTTGTCTATCCAACGAATAGCTAAAAAATTCATATTTCAATTGGAGCTTTTTAATGCCCGACATATAATAGGTTTTATTTGTTACCTGACTGCTACTGGCAGAATTTATATTAAAATAGAATTTATTGTCAATTAAAATTTTAATCGTTTTGTGATGAGCTATAGTGCATAAACTTATAAGTGACAATTAAGTTTTTACAAGCTACAGTACCCTTCCATATTATTAGGGACACTTAAAATTTCTAAAAAATTGTCCTTTTTCAAAGTGTCATAACTTTTTCAAAAATGAATCAATTTTCATAAAAATTTCAGGATATCATGTTCAGGTCTTCTACTTGCACCTAAAAATTAGTAATTTAATTTATCTCAATTGTTTGCATAAATTTGCTCATTTGAACAAAGCAAGTTTTTTTTGAAAAAAAATGTCATGTTAGACAAGGTGCTACTTTGTGACAAAATTGTTTACATAAAAATCATTATTTACACATTAAAGTACAAGTCGTTACCTTTAAAACGCGCTAAAGTAAATGACTTTACGATTTTTTTTGCCCGAGATATGAGATTTTGAATTCGAATTCACAACATTAAATAGTGAAAATTTTGACGTTTATAAATAAAACCAATTATTTATACTTTCGAGTATAAATATAAAAATTTTATTATATATGTAATTTATTATATAATTTGAATAAACAATTCAAATTTATTATAAAATTTTGATATCGATTTCATTCAATTCAATTGAAATCTAATTTTCACAAAAAATACTGCCACAACTCACTTTTCACTATAAATGACAAGAAAGTTTCAACATCTCATATTTCAGTCAAAAAAAATCTTAAAATCATTTACATTAGCGGGTTTTAAAGGCAACGACTAGTACTTTAATGTGTAAGTAATTATTTTTATTAAAAAAATTTTGTCACAAAGTAGCAACTTGTCAGACTTGACATTTTTTTTTAAAAAAAAACTTGCTTTGTTCAAATGGGCAAATTTTTTACAAACAATTGAGATAAATTAAATTAGTAATTTTTAGGTGAAAGTAGAAGATGATATCCTGAAATTTTTATAAAAATTGATCCATTTTTGAAAAAGTTATGACACTTTGAAAAATGACAATTTTGTAGAAATTTTAAGTGTCCCTAATAATATGGAAGGGTACTGTACAATTGATTTTTCAATATTGCAAGCAAAATATATTGTAATTTTGTCACTATGTGAAAAATTTTACCACTTTCTGATGTAAACAAGGGTACAGACACAAAACCTAACCAGACAACCTCCCTAATACAGTTCTATCACCACTGAAAACATCTTTTGAAAGTGATGTGCTCAAAGATTTTCATTTTCTGTCTGGCAAAACAAGAATTATTTTTCCCCTCTTAGTCTACTTAAAAATGTATTTTTTAAATAAGTACTTCATTATAAAATGCATATTTAAGTACCTAAAAACTTTCAAGTGCTAAGAGAAAATTCTTCCATCAAAATGTCATAAACATATGATAGACAATCATATTTTTAAGTTTAATATACTTAATAGTACTAAGTACTTTATTTATGTCATACTTGAGATGCATAATGGGCTATTAGCGATAGTCTGGAAAACACCCTGAGGATGATCCGGAGACATGCCATCACTATTATGATTCTCTGTAAAAGGTGCCTCCATTTTTGTTGTCGAATGACCTTTGTGCAATTTTGAGCATTTTATGGTAAACCAATACTACACACTCTGGATCCTTTTGCTGGTTGATCAAAGTAGTCACCCACCTGCTCTTTGATTGATGCCGGTAATGGTTGACATTGTGTATCAGCCCATTGTGGGACTTCAAGTATATTTTACATTTGTAATTAGATAAAAGTATTAGTATCTGCAAAGGCTAATAGAACAAAGGTGCATCTATTAAATTCTTATAATTAAAATTAATTTAAAAATATATATAGTACCTTGCAACAAAATAATAGTCTAGTTTTGGGTACTTTCAAAAAATGTAAGCGAGAGGCTAAAAGTATCATAGAACTGGACATACTGGAAATGTTAAACTTATAACCACCAATTGGCAAGTCACGAAATATATATATTTTCTTTAATTTATCAAGCAACAACTGAGTAATTTCATACGCTAGATAGCTACATACAATTCAAGCTTTCTTCCTCTGTGAGAGTTTCTCGAATGTTATGGCTTAGTTCTTGCTAAAGTATAGCAGAATTTTTGTTTAGGATTCTGAGCTAAACTGGTCGCTAGTGCTTTATTTATGTAGTTTTTCACTTTACACTAAATATAATTTTATTCCACAAGTTCCAAGTAATAGCACAAAGGCAGTTAACAGAGTCATAGGTATTTTCACACATTAGTCATAGTGAAAACTTTTTTATTTTCAAGTCAAAAATATTTAACATAAACTTAAAACAAAAAGGGGGATTTTTCTGTATTGTGATCTGGTGAGCAAACTATAATCACAAAAACGAAGTTCAAACTTGTAAATTCAGGGGTCTGTCCAGGCCGAATTTACTACCGTTTAGCGGTACCTTCACAAATTCAATTTTAGGTAAAACGGTAGTTTCACAAATTCAACTTTAGGTAAAACGGTATTTTCACAAAATACTTTTTCTTAAAATTTTATTTTTGTCTCCCTTAAGAAACGATAAATCTATATTTTTACCATGTTTTAGTGTTGACTTTTTAATATAATTTTTAATTTTTCACAAATTATGTCAAAATTTTCACAAAATAGGTACTTTTAAGAAAAACCTAGACAGACCCCTGAAATTAACAATAGCAACAAAAAAAAACATGTCAAGGTTTGCCCAGGAAGGGGCCTATAAGTTGTACCCTTTGAGTTGCTTCCCTTCTATGATTTTTTTTATAGTTTCTTGCAGGGAGCTGCCTGCTAGTTGCCTAGAATTTATTCTATTGCAGATCATGTTTCAGAAATATTCTCAAAAATACCATCTTTTTTGTAAACAATACAGTCTGATTGTACTTGTTGCCTATCAAGTTGAAGCTCAAATTTACAAGAGGTATATATCACAGCCTGTGCATATTACAGACATCTAAATTAATTCACATATAACAAATTTAAAATGCAGATTAACTATAGAAAAGTTAAAGATTTAAAGTAGGTTGCATCTGTCTCTTATTTTGTCAATTTTTTTTACGTATTTGTAGAAAACAGGGAAAATGAGTTAAAAGTGAAATTTTTTAAAGCGATAGAAATAATAGGAAAATGGAAGATACTATTGTGATTAAAAGCTTTAAGTTGCAGTGCCTAATTCAAAAGGTACCCTGTTCCACACTCTTAAGAAAAATATTTCTATTTCTGACTTACAGTTGTGATTGCATTTAGTCATCATACAGCTGTTAAAATAATCGTCGCAAATTCGGCAACGAAGAGCATCATCCAAAGGCTGTAATAAAAGATAAATTTAATTAAGTAATTGTGGCTTATTATTTTGAAAAAAAAAAGTAATAGGAAACATTAAGAAATATATTCGCCTACCTTCAACATTTTATAATTTAGAATAATATTATCATCAGAAAATGTATTTAAGCAACTTGTAGATGGTTCAATGCATTGGGCAGCAGCCATTTTGATATGAATTATAGAAATTTTAAGCTCTTTTTGTTTAAATAATTATATCAAAGAATATATATTAGAGATTTTTGTTTTGTTTACATCGAATTAAATTGTTTTCTTTTCAGTTCAATTTTATAGTCGATGCCAAAAATTGTTTAAGAAAAGGTATTTGAGTTGAATGATCCGCAGTTGCCAAAAGACTTGATCCATTAAGGGTTATTCTCACTGTATTCAGCTTAAACTTGGGATTAGGGCTATTTTCACTGCACGTAAAAAATAAGTATGGATGGTGATTTCTACACTAGGGAACGCTGCAAGCTCGGTACCGCCTAAATTTCTGGGTTACTGTTTCCGTTGTATTTTAAAGCCATTTGGCATCATTGTGTTTTGAGATTCTTGCGAACAATGTATCTGATTACTTATTACTTGTGTTTACAATGCTAACAATACTTCTGTTTACAACGCTAAAAGTGTTAGCACTAGCGTAAGATGGTGCACAGCTTGCAACAAGAACAAACAGTAATAAACTNGAGATTCTTGCGAACAATGTATTTGATTACTTATTACTTGTGTTTACAATGCTAACAATACTTGTGTTTACAGCGCTAAAAGTGTTAGCACTAACGTAAGATGGTGCACAGCTTGCAACAAGAACAAACAGTAATAAACTTATGGAAAGAGGCCATATCAAGACTGCGAAAAAAGCGAGTTATTCAAAATCTAGCAACCATGTCACCTTTTTTAACAATATATCTCGAAATAACTAAAATTTTTTTTCACTTCAAACTCACCAGAACTACATAATAACATTAATATCTTATAAAATACGGCAGCTATGAGTTCAGAAATTATCTCATTTATTTCTTTTATTGAAAACAAAATTATCCGTTTGAAAATATCACCTCGCAGATTAACATGTAGTATGCAGCTGCAAACTTTCTAACCGGAACTAGAGCAGGCATACAGCTCGAGATTGTTATTGTTTACATTTCTACTGAAAACATCATTCATGGTGTTTTCTGTTCACTGGAACTTCACATCCACTATTTGTTGCTGCTGGTGTTTTTGATGACACTTGGACAAGCCCTAGCTCACTAGCTTGCGAATTATGTCAGACAGGTTCGCCTTTCGTTTGAAAAGAGAGCACCGCAAGAGTGAAAATTCGTCTTAGCTCAGAACCTCTCGGATATAAGGCAGCATTACTTATTCATGCGGCTACTTTCCCATTTTGGCCATAGAACTGAAGGGGAAGAAAACTTTCCTCAAATCTCTGTACCCATGGTACTGTTCAGTAACAGATCACAAGACTTTCGATTCCACATATTTTACGAGCACCTATATCACACGTATTCGGTGGGTATTAGTGGAGTCGCGAATCGAATCCTGGTTCCTCTTTATCGGAGCCCGATTCTCTAACTACTGAGCTACCACGGCCATTCTTTTTCTTCCAAATGTTTGTCAGAAAATATTAATTTTTTTAAAGAATAAACTAGCGGATATAAATAAATTAGTAATATTATATTCTCCAGTTGCTTAAATCATTACAGATTTTTAAAAAAAATCTTTTTTGTAAAGATATGAAAAGCAAAAAATTATTTTCGCTTGATTGTTTTGTGTCCTAAAAATTTATAATGGTAGTAGTAAATTGACGTTGTAGGAATTCCGGTTTTTCAAAACCACTTTATCTCTTAGTGTATTGAATGCGAAGAGATGTCTGAAATGTTACACACCCGACGCATCGTAAAAAGCGCATTTTTTGCGGTGACCATTTTCTTAAGTACGCATTTCGAGCTACGTCCATTTTCTTAAACATGCATTTCGAGCTACGTCCATTTTCTTAAACACGCATTTTTAGCTATGTTCATTTTTGAAACACGCATTTTGAGTTATGTTTACTTTCTTTAACATGCATTTGGAGCTGCGTTCATTTTCTCAAACACGTATTTCAAGCTATGTCCATTTTCTTAAATACGTATTTCGAGCTGTCTATTTTCTTAAACACTCATTTTCAGCTATGTTCATTTTTTAAACACGCATTTTGAGCTATGTTTATTTTCTATAACACGCATTTCGAGCTTTGTCCGTTTTCTTAAACACGTATTTCGAGCTGTGTACATTTTCGTAAATACGCATTTCGAGCTGTGTCTTAAAGGTTCTTCAACGAATTGTTTCCTAAAGATCGCAAGCAAAATTTATCTCAATTTTATCGTCAATCAAAATTTTGACCACTATCGGCATCAATAACTATTACTAAATTTAAATGACAAAATCTAAAATTTGAGCAGAATGGATTTTTATTTTTTAAGAACTATTTGATCAATTTTGCTAACACTAATGCACTGTCTGCGCTAAGTAGTATTTTAAATTAGCAAATGATAACCTGAGAATTGTATCAAAGGTTATTAAGGTGTTCTGTTTATTACAATGCTCACTCAATATAAAAATTCTATTATTAGGTGTCCAATACTATTATCATCATTAACGCAAATGAACATGTAGTATTAATGTCTTTGTTAAAGACAGTGCCAAAAAATTTATAAGTAGAATAAATAACAGGTGCAGGGGCGTACGCAAGGGGGGGGGGTTAGGGGTTTAACCCCCTCCCCCCTTGAGCTCAGACAAAGTGAATTTACAAAATAATACAGACAAAAACAAAAATTTGGTAGAAATTATGCGGGTTATTATTTTTTAAGACTATATATTTTTATTTGCCTTANAATTTACATTGAGGTGTACTTATCCCCATGGAAAAAGGAAAATTTCCATTTGCTGCTGTAAAAAGAATGAATCAATTACAGTACCAACATTCCGCTATTTACAACCGCTAAATGAATCAATCGATTACAGTATCCTACGATCTTCAAATTTATGAACGCAAAAGGAATCAATCAATTACAGTATCTACTATCATCAATTTACTACCACAAAAAGAATAAAGCAATTACATTACCTACGATCTTTAATTTATTATATGTATATTTTTTTCTTCATAATAACAAACAACAGCGAATCTATATTTGTTGAGAATTAGAGCGTTATATTTCTGTTTTTCTAATTGTATTGCTGTTTAAAAGAAATGTTTGCGTCGATTAACACCAATTGAATGTTAACACCAAGCGATCTTTAACACAGAGAGCGGAAAAAAAAACTTGAGTGGGAAAAAAAACGGCAAAAAAAAAGAAGAAAACAAAACCTTGTCAAAATAGTGTGAAAAACATGAACTTGAATATTATTTCAATATATTTCCTTTAAATGGATCGCATTACCCGAAGCGTCACTGCACGCATCTTATTTCCCGCGAAAAATATTTTATTGACTACGGTGAAGTAAACATTCTTTTTAAAAGTAGCATAAAATAAAACAAATGTTATTTATCATAAACTAATAAAATTCGCTTATGAAGATCGTCCGATAGTCAAATAAAGCAAACATTTCAAGTGGAAGAAATGTTTTCTTTATTAAAAAATCGAAACCGTGAAAATTGATTCTGGTAATATTTTGAGCAAATCGCATTGATTTTGTGCTCTGATTTTCATTAAGAACAGAGTTAAAATTAAATGACTTTTGAATTCTTTATATAACTGTAAATTGAAATCGTCTGCTTAATTTTCTTTGCACGAATAATTCTATAATCCTCTCATGATCTCTAACTAAGTTGGTTATAGGAGAAACTATAAATATGATAATGACTTTCTTTTTTACCAACAAATGTTATTCTTATAAGTGTGTTGAATTACTGATTAAAAAATATGTATATTTTAAACCTACTTTTTTTCCAGTGCTGTGATTTTTATATAATCCAGAAAGGTTAACAAAAAAGTCATTTTTTATATCGTTTAGACACAACAATGCTTTCTGAATGTATTCTTCTTTCATTTAAAAAAAAATTGGGATTAATTTTAATTGGGGGGGGGGAGGGCTCAATACCTAGAATATACTATTTTTATCGGTATTCGAGGATATTTGCTGATCATCTCATTCACATAATGTGAAAATAGTAACAACAGATTAATCTACTTTTTTTTTTTACCGAAGCAAAGAATTACATCCCTATAAATACTTTATTCTACAAAGAATACGGCTTTTTTCCTAACTTTTTCGAATTTGACAAATAAATGTATTTTAAAGGATTTCAATAAATTTACATTCAACATTCGGCAACGTGTTCTAAGTTAAATATCTCATTGAATATCTCATTGTTTTCCAGAAAGTATCGCCATCTATCGCCAAGAATTCGACATCTGTCATACACGTACGTCACAGCACGTTTATAGGGCGGACCCATTCATACATCCATTCAATCATCCACAGATCGCAATTTTGTCCTGAGCCAGAGAACAATCAATCTCCAATTCACTACCTCCAGAGGTATGATTTGTTATGGGAACATGAAGGACTTTGTTACCCAGTAGATTTAACCCTCACCAGCTACCATTTACTACACGGGAAAGTCTTCGGACGGCGGGGATCGAGGTTACGACCTACTCAATGCCCTACCAACCTGGCTATCCCAGCCATATAAGGCACAGAGGTGTGATTTTTCTTGTTTTCCAGTGGNATAAAAATTGATAATTTTATTTTTATTCTTTTGTTAGCTTGCATTCCGAAGGACACTTTCCCTGAATTTTGTTTTTTCGTAAGCTGTAAAACAAACATAAAATATACTGGGGACATGAAAATGACTGTTTTTGTGAGAATGACCCATAAATGTATTTTAAAAGATTTCAATAAATTTATATTCAACATTCGGCAACGTTTGCTGAGTTGAATATCTCTTTGTTCATTTTTCGAATAAGAAATAAATGAAAATATTGACAGTTCTGCTTATTTTTATGTATTAAAACTATTTCACTTTGGTTATAGCAAATCTATTTCCTTAGGAGGTAGTAAATTAGATTAAAAAATTAGTTGTTTGCCATTAAGGCAAACGTTTGCGCATCGTTTTGTTTACCAGTATCTCCATCTACGGCCAAGAATTCGACTTCTGCCACACACATACGTCACAGCCCGTTTATAGGGCGGACCCATTCATACACCCATTCAGTCATCCACAGATGGTAATTTTGTCCTGAGCCAGAGAACGATCAATCTCCAATTCACTCTCCAATTCCAGAGGTAGGATTTGTTATGGGAACATGAAGGACTTTGTTACCCAGCAGATTTAACGCTCACCAGCTACCATTTACTACGCGGGAAAGTCTTCGGACGGCGAGGATCGAGGTTACGACCTACTCAATCCCCTATACCTGATCAATACTTGGCTATCCCAGCCATATAAGTCAGAAAGGCGTGATTTTTCTTGTTTTCCAGTGGGACCATCTGTGGCCAACAATTCTGCTTCTACCACACACATACCTCACAGACCGTTTTACAGGGAGGACACATTCACAAACCATCCATCCATTCGACCTGAACCAGAGTATGATCAATCTCTGATCCAGTACCCTCAGAGGTTTTGATTTGTTATGGGAACTTGGAAGACTTTGTGACACCAACATTTTTAGCGTGCACCAATCACCATTTTGTATATATGCTTATTTGTTTGTTTTTACTATATTAGACAAATCATACTTATTTCTTAGCTGCCTTAGCTTTTTTAAGAAGTGTTTTTCTAGTGGTAGGGAAATAAAAATTGCAACGATAACTGTAAAGTTTAAATGTCTTAAATTTCATCAGCACCTAAAACCACAGCAACGATTACCAGATAATTCATGCGCTTAAACTAATCAAGAACATTTTAAATCAAATTTATTAAATATAGAAGAATAAGAATGACTGCCGTATTATGAATCGGTACAATTAGGAATTTCCTCCCTCCCAAAAAATTGGAATTAGCGGCTACCCTGCTTATGGGTTCTCTTCGTACGATGTTCAGCAGTTGCGGCTATAGTGAGATGGTTATGGCATTGAATTGTCATAGTAAGGAACCGGGGTTCTAATCCCGGTGGTGTTTTAAAGATTAGTCAACTTAAAATGGATGAGTAAAGCTTGTCTGAGAAGTACAGGCCCGTAAAACTGATTACATTGCCGCCACCATGCTGTCAGTCTCGAAATTGAGGAACCTTAACCTCCATGTCCCCCTTTTTAGTTGACAAAATAGATGAACTTTTTATAAAATTGTTCTATTTTAAAATTTAAAAAAAAATACTAATTAAAAATTTTTAGAATTTTTCCAACAATTCAGTTACGAATGATCAACAGTATTGCAAAATATTAAAGAAAACAAATTATTCAGTTTTACTAGTTTTGCGAGATACTTTTTGTTGGTTAAAACTCACGATTCCTTTTTTTAAAAAAAAAAAAAAAGATCTTTCAATTTTAAGTCATACGAGAGAAGATATAAGTTACGGAAACAGGATTCAATGACCTTCTTATGGATATGAAAGAAGAGAGAACCGAATTTAAAATAAGCTCTAGTTTGTCTTTCCGAAACAATGACGAAACATTTCTTACCAATATTTCTAAACAAATATGACATCTATATAACCCTTCTTTATCGTGTTCTGAAGCCTTTTGATTCAGATTTTAAAGTTTTTCTTATGACAGTTAATTTTGCGAACAGTTTATTTGTGCCAGAGTTGCAGTTATGCGAAAAAAAAATGATGATGCGTAAAACATCTAAATTCAACATCAAGGAAATCTCATAAAATGTGAATTATAAGTGAAAAAAAACTGTTTCAAAAGCAAATTCAGATTGTTCAGAGGGATATAAAGCCGAACGCTTTGAGTTTTAAAGATTTAAACACTATTAGACGTCTACATTTTCTGTCATGACGTTTAAGATTGTTGTTTGTCTTTGACATTCTTCCGCCTAAATTTGAATGTGTAGGTTTAAAAGTTTTTAACCGGGGTTCTAAAAGTTTTCCGAACTTTATGGAAATAACACATTTTTTCCCTTATTTTGTTATTATTTATTTATTTATTTACTTTTCTTTCGCGTTACAGAAACGCTGAATAAGTTTGGTTTACGAAAAATTTGCTTCAACGCATTTAAGCTGCTCTGAGAAGACTATGTCATTTCACGAAATAAGACAATAAATTGTTCTGTGAAGGCTATGGCGTCTCATTTATAATGCTGGACATCTTTGGACAAACGAATTTTATAATTTTGTGATAATTCGCTTAAAAAGTTCTAGATATATAGCGAAATAGGCAAAAAGCAAAATTAACATTAAGGGGTCTAAACTTTGGATCACTCTCCTGACATAACTACTATGGGAACTATATTTCCCAGATTGCGGCTACCGCTATATTTTGGAGGTCGGAAATCCGAATCCATCTAAAAAAAATTGAAAAATGTTCATTTAAAGAAAACAAATTTTTTCGTCTGATTTCGTATTTTAAAATATCGTCTGCTGTTATTGATTAGCATATTTAAGGTCATCCCCTCAAACCATGAAGATTGAGTCCTAGAGCGTGAAAATCCGATCATTAAATCATAAGTTATTCAGGGAGGTCCGTTTTTTTTTTTTTTTTTGGCGCACTCTATATACATATACGCTTATCTGATATCTTGAAAGTAACGCATAAGGCAAAAAACAAATATCACGACTTTTACGCATCATATTGAGAACTGAAATATATTATCGCCTTTTTCACACCACTCCTTACGTAGCAGAGAAGTCAGGAGATTTAGTATTACCTCGAGTGAATTTAAAAAAATCCTGTTTAGGCATATATTATTAAATTGCATGCAAACTTTAGTTTGCAGATAGTAAATAATTGCAGATTTGAAAACAGCGACTCTAAAATGTCTAAGATTCATTAAAAAATCTCATGTCAAGAGAAAAAAAATTGTTCTCCAGCGTAAGAAACTTAATCAAAAGTAACAATGAACTGCTGTCGGTTTTTCAAGATATTAATATTGGATATGGAGTTGCACGTTAATACTTCATTAATAGTTGGGAACTCAAAATTGGGTTGGCTGATCTTCACTGGTTATATTAAAAGGTTGTTGTGTAAATTGGTTTACTTGCATAGTGGTCTGATCGCTCGTAACACAGTATCGATGTCGAAAGTCTTATCCTTTTTGTTACGAGTAGCTTAATAAATCAGACACTTATTTCCGAAGAAATTCCATATACACTCTATAACAAAAAAATCGACGCACCAAGAACGCACTAAGACGTTCAAAATCGACGCTCAATCAGGCTTTAATGATGCCGACTGGGGACGTATAGTCCTTAGCGACGAATCCCGCTTCCAACTGTGTCCTGACGATCATCGAAGACGTGTTTGGAGACTCACAGGGCAGAGGGGGGATCCTGCCCTCACTATTGCACGCCACGCTGGCCCTCAACTAGGCATTATGTTCTGGGGTGCCATTTCCTTTGACAGCCGGACCCCTTTGGTCGTCATTAGAGGTAGACTTACTTCACAGCTGTACGTCGACGACATCCTAAGACCTGTTTTGCTACCGTTCCTTTTGCAGAACCCTGGGCTGGTTTTTCAGCAGGGCAATGCCAGACCACATGCGGCACGTGTTGCTATGAACTGTTTGCAAGCTTGTCAAACTCTTTCTTGGCCTGCCAGATCACCAGATCTCTCTCCCATCGAGCGTGCCTGGGATATGATGGGAAGGCGATTGCATCTGGCACGTAATATTGATGACCTCGTTCGACAATTGGATCGAATTTGGCAGGAAATATCGCAAGAGACCATCCGGGAGCTTTATCGGTCTATGCCACGCCAGTGTTGCCAGATTGGGCTACTTTTAAAAGTCCCCGCTACTAAAAATCGAATTTGGGCTACCCGCTACTTTTTGGGCTACTTATTATTTTTCAAACGCTACAAATCTTAAAAATGCGCTACTTTTTTTCTTTTTCTTAAAGAAATATTTTTCTAAATTTTTTTTCCCTTCCCATTATAAAATGATTCCAAAAAGTCTGCAGTTTCTTTACCTTTTTTAAAATTGAATCTTATTTTTATTAAAAAAGCATCTGCTTCAGTTGTGAATTCATGATTTGTTTTGCTGATCGGAGTCTATTATCTTTCCATATCTATACTTCAAATCGTTGACTCGTGAAATCGAAAAGATATATGGGTGATTCTTCGGAGACATGACAATTCGGAAAAAAAAAAATTCTTCAAATTTAAAGTCTTCAAAAGAATTATTTTTTTTATACACGTTTATTTAGTTACATTTATTAATATCTTACAGACAGCCGTGTTGTTTACTGACATTTGCACAAGAAAAAAACAAAATAGAAATTCACCAAATTCTGAATGCCAGGAAAATGACATATTAGCTTAGAAGTTAAGAAAACAGTCATTTTAAGCTAATTAATAGTAAGTATTTATAGTAAGTAACTCGTAACTAAGTATTAATAGTACGTAATAGTATTAATAGTAAGTAACTCAACTTAAGAAACTCAAAAAAGACAAAGTTGGGAAGTTTAATTTTGCCTTTTTAATGTAAATAAATTCCAAAAATAATTATTGTGAACAATTTTAATAAATTAGTTAAATATAATGAAAGTGAGAGAGTAACGCACACAATGAGTTAGTTTTAAATTTTACTACATTAATCTCTTGACCTAAGATGTTGATTGCTGGCGCTACCTATTTCAATTATAAATTACTAAAAAAAGTGCCAGGAAAATGACTGATTTTCATATGNTTTACTTACTTTTTGTGATTCTTGGTTTAATAAATTCAATTTACTAGGTTTTTATCCGCCACTATTTCTAAACAATTCGTAGGCTTATATAATTCACCACTTTCTTCTGATATGTCATGCTAAACCTTTTAAAAACTAGCAAAATCAGTCTAATATTTGCAAATTTAGTTTGTAGTTATTTACCGTTGTGGCCTGACGGGCAAGACATGTAAAATTACCGTGGCGTTCAACGTGTTAAGCTGCTCTGCGAAGGCTATGTTGTTTCACGAAATAACACAATAAGTTGTTCTCATTTATAATGCATTTAAGCTGGACAAACGAATTTTATAATTGTGTGCAAAAAATTTTCAATTCGCTCAAAAAGTTCTAGAGATATGGCGAAATTGGCAAAAAGTAAAATTAACATTTAGGGGTTCAAGCTTTGAATCACTCTCCCGACATTAGTACTATGAGGACCATATTTACCGGATTGCTGTTACTCCTATGTTTTGGTGGTCAGAAATTCGAATCCATCAAAAAAGAAAAAAAAAAGTATGTTTATTCAGAGAAAGTAAGTTTTTGTGTCTGATTTCGTAACTTAAAATATCGCCTGTTCTTATTGATTAGCATATTTAAGGTCACCCCCTCAAATCATGAAAATTGAGTCCTAGAACGTGAAGATCCGATCATTAGTTAATCGGGGAGGTCCGTTTTCTTTGACACACTCTATATACATATACGCTTATCTGCTAACCTTGAAAATAACGCTTAAGGCAAAAAACAAATATCACGACTTTTTAACGCATCACATTATAAACTGATATATATTATCGCCTTTTTCTTTCCATTTTAAGCGAAAAAATGCGTTGTATTTGAGAAAGCTTATGTTTTCAACCATGAGGGTAACACATATTATTATATTTACTTAATTTTTTTAAAAATAGTGGTGATCAATATAATTTAAAAATTAAGTTTATAAAAGAAAAAAAAATAGTATATATTTACTACCACTTTAAATATAAAAATAAAATTTTAAGTCAAATGCATAAAATTTGGCAGGTATGTTGCTTATGCTTCTTGTGATAGAATGCTGTATAATTATTAGGCTATTTTACTAAATTACATTATTAATGAAAAATAATTAAGTTTTTTCCGAAATGCAGTTATTGATTTATGCTTTAGTAAAATTGGACATTTAGGAAAAAATAATGATTTAACTCATTTTCAGAGTTTTTATTTATTATTTTTACTTATTTATTTATTTTTTAAAAGTTTAAAATATGCATTGATTTTTTTCACATCAGTCGTAAACATGGAAATTATATTAATCTAATTTAGCAAATAAATTTCCAAATAAGTTGTGTTTCAGTAATTAACCCAAATTATTTTGAAAAAGCTTAAACAGGATTTTGTATCAGAAAACTTTAACGGTGGTAATAATATAAAACAAACTTTAATAATTTAGTTACAACCACTGTACGTTATATTGTAAAGAAAATATGTCTGCATGAGAAATGGAAGAAATTTAATTAAGAAATTTAGATTAAGTACATTTCTTAATTCCTGCTAAGTCAACGTGAATAATTTTGATACGTCCTCACTTGCCCAGTGGAGTCATTTGTTTCCTTAAGCTCACTTTGCGTTAATTAAAGAAATACAATTAAATTGTGCCGATTAAAAATGCCATAAACATAATCATTTATAATAAAATATCTCCTATAAATAAAAATAATGAATAAAATATTTGGAAGTTGCAATCGAGGCCGAAATCAACGAGTTACTTATCATATAAACCTTACTTTTCAATATGTTAGTTCAGTGGTCTAAATCAGTGTTTCCCAAACTTATGACTTTTGTGTACCCTTTCCAAATTTTTCGTAATACTGTGAACCCCTAATAAAAAAATGAATGCATTTTTTGCTATAAAGAAATTGAACGAATTGAATAAAGAAGTGAAAAATCACAACTGGCTGTTGGCCCCACCAATTATTAACTGTTCGCTCTGCAAAAAATAGCCAATAGAAAAATACGTAATCGTAAATTTTTATGGCTAGCTTTGTTTTCAAACAAAATTTTTTGAAGTTTTAGTTTGTTGCAAGATATTTCGCCTAGGTACGCGTACCCCCGCTAAATTGTTGCCGTACCCCTGGGGGTACGCGTACCACACTTTAGGAAACACTGGTCTAAATGATCGATCGTATTTTGGTGGAACCCCGTGACTTAATAAATCAATTTATAAATAAATAAAAATATTTAATGATTGATATTTTAATTATTATTTTGAAAATATTTGTATAAAAATATGAATGTATAAAAAATATTTTTTTTTTACATCTTATCGTTTTATCAATATTATTATTATTCCAGACAGTTAAGTGGAGTGGCATATAGTCCTAAATTTTATTTTAGTGTGTGTATACAAGAGCTAAAACTTGGTTTTCATTGAAACTAAGACGAAAAAAGAGTAAAATAATTGATAAGAATGGTTATTAGAGAGACATATTTCTTCATTGTTGAATTTGGTTTGCTTTTTATTTTATGCAAAATACTAATGCAATTTTTCATAATTATGTCCTTTACATTATTCATTCAATATATTGTTGTTAGAATTGTTTTAATTTTGCTTTCTTTCTTCGCAAACATTTTAATTAAATACTTTCATAAAAATAATGGAAATGTTAAATCAATAATGGGTAATTAATCGGATATAAATTTAATTACAGGTTTCAAGAAACAGAATTGGGGAACAGTTGTTCTAGTTCACTATCTAATGTATTGTATTGTAACTAAGAAGGTGTAACATAGTTTTGCCAATCTTTCAAAATTTACAAAGTAATAAGTGACAAAAATATTCCATTTGTCTACTCTAGCCTTGTCTTCCCTATTATTCATTCATTTTTATAATTTATTAACAAACATGGATGTGTTTGTAATATGGATGATTCATATATAGTGAACACGGAAATTAATGTTTTTTTTTTTAAACAAGGAATGAAATAGATCGATCATTTAAATTTAAAGTTTTGCCTTTTGATGCTTTCATTATGTATTCCAAATTCCAAAACATTCATGTAAAATTTATTGTTTCTTCCTTTTTATATATACTTCATAAATAATCGTAAAACCGACACTTTTAAATTATAGATTGTTTGAGTGATCTTTCGAATACATGATTCGTATTTTATTGCTTTAAACTATAGTACTTAAATGTCAATAAAATGGTCAATGCATTCAACAATATAACAAAGCCATAAAATTGAAACCGATAAATTATTTCTATTTCTAGACTACAAGTAAAAACATCTCAACTCTAGATTTCAAATCTGCATGTTTAATGGAAGAGTAAGTAAAGCCTAAGTTAAGTAATTTATCAAACTCACATAATTCAATAATTAACATTTTTTTAAAAACCATTGCTCCAGTAAAACTATTTATAAGCAGTAAATATCAGAAATTGATGAATAATCGAACCCGAATTGATGTCAAACGACTATTTCCAGGTCCAAATGACCAATGAAATGAAAAAATGAAGTCCATTCTAAATCACATTTCCAGCGACAGTTACAGTTTGATGGACGCCGGCGAAGTTAAGAGAATTTTTATGTTAGGTCAAAATCATTTTCAAATACGTCACGCACGCATAAATAATACGTCTTCTCCTTTAAATTTTCATAACTTTTTTTAGTAAGTCGGCCACTTGAAAACGAGAAATTCTATTTTTCGTTTTTTTATCTTATATAATGTGAATTCTGTCAATCGCGTGTGAGCTTATGTTCCAAGGGTCATGATGTTTATTTCTGTGTCTTGTAGGATATTGGTATAAATATGTGAGATTTGACACAACTCACGCCATTCTTCTTTTGAGATTTTGGATTCAAAGACCCCCAAAACGTGATGATATCATTAAAGGTGAGTTGTTCTTTCTGAAAATTTATATCAATACTATATCAATATACACTATCACTATATCAATATACACAATTTAGAGGTCTTAATAAATTTATTAAGCCTAAACTTGTTTCTTATTTAAAAAAATTAACGCTTGAAAACTATGTTTAAATTTTAAATTAATTTAAAATAAAAAAGTGTTGACTAAAGGTAATTTCGAATTAATATTAACGTATTGCATTTATTGGAAACCAAGATTAAATATTAATAAACTCTAAGATTTTAAATCAGAGTTTTACAGTAAGCGATTTTCAGACCTGTCTTTAAATTCTCATAATTGGTTTAATAATCTATGATTTTAATAGTAAATTTATTTATTCTTTAAAAAAAATTAGATATTAATTATATAATTTTGAGATAATATTATCTCATTATATTTATCGAAAAATGATAATTTTAAATTAATATTATCGAATAGTATTTAATGGGTGTGAAGATAAAAGTAATAATACGTTTTTATTTATGATTTTAAATCAGGGTTTGCTGAATGCTGCTTTGAGACCTGTCATAATTGATTTCAATAATCTATGTTTTTAATAATAAATTCATTTAATTTATGAAAGTATTTAAACAATAGTAATTTTGAATTAATAAATTAATAGCGCATTGTATTGAAAAAATTATGATAAAATTAATAATACGTTTTAATTTATTACTTTATACCAGTATCCACTCTATCAATGCATGTGATTTTAAGATCTTGATAAATTGATTTTACCTAAATTTATTTTCGATAAAAAATTTATCACTTGAAAATTATGATTAATTTGTAAATGATAAATTTATAAATTGTTAAAAATTTATTTAAATATTAATAGCAATTTTGAATTAATATGAAAGGATTATATTTATTTAAAATTAGGATAGATAGGTATTATGTGTTTAGCTATGATTTTATAGCAGAGTTTTACTACATCAATACATGCGATTTCGAGATTTTCTAATTGATTGTAGTTCTCCTAAAATTCTCTTACACCATACTGTGGGCCAGAAGACCATGATCTTTGGTCAAAAGTCAAAATTAAATTTTCAACTAAAATATGTGTAGGCAGTTTTAATATCGCCCAAGCATTAAGTATTCATAATCATTCCAAACATTATAATTTACTTTTCGGACCGACGAGAGTACAATGTAATGAAAAATATGTTAAAATTTTTATTTCAAAAGTATATATAGGAATTTCGCCTTACTGTTACATTTTTTATCAGAGTTATTAGTCTGAAATTATAGTACAATTTTTCAATTTGTTGGATTAGTTAATACTCTTGACANAACTAATATGTACGGGTCGCATTTGTTGAAATAAGTATAAAATTCTTAATATGTTTTAATGTATAATTTTATAGTAGGGTTTTCCTATATCAATGCAAGCGATTTGAAATCTCCTAATTGGATTTTAGTTCTCTTAAAGTTCTCCTTATTTCTCTTTAATTCTAAAAATTAATGTTAAAAAACTAATTTTAACGATAAAATTATGAATTTTTTAAAAAGTATTTATAAACTTTGTAATTGTGAACTAATATGTACGGGTCGCATTTGTTGAAATAAGTATAAAATTCTTAATATGTTTTAATGTATAATTTTATAGTAGGGTTTTCCTATATCAATGCAAGCGATTTGAAATCTCCTAATTGGATTTTAGTTCTCTTAAAGTTCTCCTTATTTCTCTTTAATTCTAAAAATTAATGTTAAAAAACTAATTTTAACGATAAAATTATGAATTTTTTAAAAAGTATTTATAAACTTTGTAATTGTGAACTAATATGTACGGGTCGCATTTGTTGAAATAAGTATAAAATTCTTAATATGTTTTAATGTATAATTTTATAGTAGGGTTTTCCTATATCAATGCAAGCGATTTGAAATCTCCTAATTGGATTTTAGTTCTCTTAAAGTTCTCCTTATTTCTCTTTAATTCTAAAAATTAATGTTAAAAAACTAATTTTAACGATAAAATTATGAATTTTTTAAAAAGTATTTATAAACTTTGTAATTGTGAACTAATATGTACGGGTCGCATTTGTTGAAATAAGTATAAAATTCTTAATATGTTTTAATGTATAATTTTATAGTAGGGTTTTCCTATATCAATGCAAGCGATTTGAAATCTCCTAATTGGATTTTAGTTCTCTTAAAGTTCTCCTTATTTCTCTTTAATTCTAAAAATTAATGTTAAAAAACTAATTTTAACGATAAAATTATGAATTTTTTAAAAAGTATTTATAAACTTTGTAATTGTGAACTAATATGTACGGGTCGCATTTGTTGAAATAAGTATAAAATTCTTAATATGTTTTAATGTATAATTTTATAGTAGGGTTTTCCTATATCAATGCAAGCGATTTGAAATCTCCTAATTGGATTTTAGTTCTCTTAAAGTTCTCCTTATTTCTCTTTAATTCTAGAAATTAATATTAAAAAACTATAATTTTAATGATAAATTTATAAATTTTTTAAAAAGTATTTATAAACTAATTGCCATTTTTTAACTAATATGTACGGGTTGCATTTGTTGAAATAAGTATAAAATTCTTAATATGTTTTAATATATAATTTTATAGTAGGGTTTTACTATACCAATGCAAGCAATTTGAAATCTCCTAATTGGATTTTAGTTCTCTTAAAGTTCTCCTTATTTCTCTTTAATTCTAGAAATTAATATTAAAAAACTATAATTTTAGTGATAAATTTATAAATTTTTTAAAAAGTATTTATAAACTAATTGTAATTGTGAACTAATATGTAAGGATTGCATTTGTTGAAATAAGTATAAAATTCTTAAAATGTTTTAATATATAATTTTATAGTAGGGTTTTACTATACCAATGCAAGTGATTTGAAACCTATTAATTGATTTTAGTTCCCCTAAAATTCTCTTAAATTCTTCAAATTGATTTTAATATACTGATTTTATTAATAAATGTAAAATTTTTTAAAAAAGTATTTGAATACTAATAGTAATTTTGAATTAATATGTATAGAATGTATTTATTGAAAGTAAGGATAAAATTATTAACATGTTTCAATCTATGATTTTATGGTAGAGTTTCACTAAACCAATGCAGGTGATTTTGAGATCTCCAAATTGAATGTAGTTCTCATAAAATTTTCTTAATAATAAATTTATGAATTTTTTAAAAAAAGTATTGGAATACTAATAGTAATTTATAGTCAATGTTTATGAATATTATTTATTGAAAATAAGGATAAAATTACTAATATGTTTTAAACTATGATACTAGAGCAGGATTTACAATATCAATGCATGCATTGAGATCTCTTTTTAAAGTCTCCTAATTAATTTTAGCAATCTATGGTTTTAATAATTAATTTATATATTTTAATAAGTATTTAAATAATAGTAGTTCTGCGGAGTTAATATTAACGCATTATTTTTTTTGAAAAATGATGATAAAATTATTAATATATTTTTTTCTATGATTTTATGACTGAGTTCACAATACGATTTTGAGCCCTCTATAAATTGATTTTATTTAAACTTAATTTATATTAAAAATTTAATACTGGCAAGTATTATATAGTAATATAAATTATTAATTTGAAAAAAATATTTATAAAATTATTAATACGCTTTCACTTTCTCTAATTGTCGTTATACCATTATCCACTATATCAATGCATCTTAATTAAAATCTTGATAAACTGATTTTACGAAAGCTTCTGTTTCTTTAATTTAAATAACTTGTAAGTTATTATTAAATTAAATAAAAGAATGCAGTTTTATTCTACTTTTAAAAAATATTTATTTACTGGTAAATAACATTCAATTATTTGTATAGTTAGGCAGACACTGATTTGAAATTAAGGTCAGAGCATCAGTTCACTAAGTGAACTCGATCTGAAAAAATGACATAAAAAGCAGCTGATATAAATGACATATCTACTAAGGAAAATGTATTAAATAAAGTTGGGAACATTGGAACAGTAAATCTCCGTATTTTGGCAGGAAGCGCAATTGNTTTTTGTCAGTTAAAAATAGTTAAGTAAAAAATGTTACAATTGACCCCACTCTCCCCTACGTTTTCACTTTATCTAATCGTCGCTATACCATTATCCACTATATCAATGCGTCTTAATTAAAATCTTGATAAACTGATTTTACGAAAGCTTCTGTTTTTTTAAAATTTAAATAACTTGTAAGTTATTATTAAATTAAATAAAATAATACAGTTTTATTCCACTTTTAAAAAATATTTATTTACTAGTAAATAAGATTTAATTACTTGCATAGTTAGGCACACATAGACACTGATTTGAAATTAAGTTCACAGCATCAGTTCACTAAGTGAACTAGATCTGAAAAAATGCCATAAAAAGCAGCTGATATAAATGACATATATACTAAGGAAAATGAATTAAATAAAGTTGGGAACATTGGAACAGTAAATCTCCGTATTTTGGCAGGAAGCGCAATTGACCGATTCGTCGAATTCTTCGGATTTTAATAATTGTTGCAGTAGGCTAAAAAAAGCTAGGAACATGTTGTATAACAGTATTTAAACTTAATTCTTTTTAAAAAGCGTTAGTATTATTAATACATGTTTGCAAAAGTCACCGAAATTAAACCAATAGTCACCGAAAGTCACCTTTGGGACAACTATCACTAACAGAAGTGAATGTTGAAATTGACCACCGACTGATGCTAGCAAACAGATGCTACTCCGTTTAAAGAAAAAAACTAAGATCACGTCGCATTAGCAATGATACAAAAATCAGTATAAATCAAGTATGTATCAGTAAAGTATATGAGTACTTGATACATATTATAATATATGTATCAAGTAAAATCAGTATTAATAAAGAGGGTACCAATCGTTGAAATAAAAATTCTACAAAATTTTTTCCGTACTGTAAAAGAAATTTTACTTTTTGTGTATTTTGCTGATTTCTCGGCAATCTTTTAAGCGAATCTAAAAACGTTTGCACGAAGTTAAAAAATTCTGATAAGGCATAAAATAACTTTAAATATTTATTATAAGTTAATTTAAATAATTGTCCAAAAAAATGTTGAATTATAAGGTATACATCTTTTTAAAGAATGTAATTTCACATGGCCAAATATAAAATTTAAGCGAAATTGGTCGAAAATAATTCCTGGGAAATTTAATTTTAAAGAAGATGTAACAAGTATTTGCTAAAAGTTATATTTTGTCTGTAGTTATTTTTGGAAAAACGAATTTTATAATTGTGTTCAAAAATAACATACTTGAGATCGAACCATTAAGATTGAGTCCAAGAACATGAAGATCCGACCATTAGATCGAAAGTTATCCAAGGTAGTTCGTTTTTTTTCGCACTATGCACATTTCTTTACTTCAAAAGGGATATTTCTGTTTAATACCTTTAGATAAAAACACTGTGCATTGACTTCAGATTAAAAATAAGTATTTATATTATTAATATATTATAGTACGCAGAACTATATCTTGCTTATGCGAAATAAATCTTAATGACAAAACATATGTGCTAACCAAACCACGTTTTTTTTTACTATACTAGGTAGAAATGGGTAAATCTACAAAATAAATGAAATAACAAGTTACCCCTCATAATCATTTTTTAAAAAATGAACATGTTCCCAAAGGGGAGAATTATTTTTTAATGTATTACTAATCATAGAATACATTGACAAAGGTTTTAATTATTTATTTTGTAACTATTTAAACAGTAGCAACAAGTTTCATGCAACTCTAAATACATTGCCTCTTTTTATGAATTTGTTTTATATCTTATTTAATTTAACTAAGTTTTAAAACTCTCAATTGTAAATTTATAAGATCATTGAGATATATTTTATTAAGTGGTAGAAAATAATAATTTAGGTGAAGAGGTCCTAAGATTCAGCCTTTTTGAGTAGATAAATTTGCTTGGTAGTGTTAACCCTTTACTGTTCTTAAGTTTTTAAACTAATCCTATTTATTAGCCATTACAGTTATAAAAATTATTTTTAATATAGTTTATTATATGTTTAAAGATTCATATCATAACAAACAATAAGGATTTAGTCCAATAGTTGCCTGTTCTCCTTCGTTTCGATAACTTCTGCCTTCGGAAAGGGAGAGGTAAGACCCGGTACTACCAGTTCTTACCCCCCTTGATGTTTGTCTATGCTGTACTCACGATAGCTGCAGTTCAGCAGAAGAAGAAGATAACTAGATCCAAGACTGAACAAAGGTTTTATCGGATTCAGGACAAAATTTATTCCGGACCTCTTCTTCAAAGCACAAAAAAACCTTATTTTCATACTTTGCTTAACTTTTGAAGACTCCTTATATAAGTTTGTAGTTTTTATACAGATATAGAGAAATTCTCTGCAATTTTCTTTTTAACATAACTAATTAATAAACTCTTCATTTTTTGTAATAATTTTGGTCTGTCCCTCTGTAGTCTCAGGCCTTGGGACAATTGTCCTCCCTCTTTCCCCCCCCCCCCCTTTGAGTTAGGCCTTGACTATATCACATATAAATTGCATGTCACAAATAAATCGTATACAGTAAAAATGTCTGTCGTATGTTTTTTTTACTGAAATTCTAGTATTTATAAATTTCCCATAAAGTTAACATGGGTACACTGTCTTACTAGTTGGGCAACACCATGTCGATTTGACCTTAACTGAAAGAAAAAATATTTATCAAAAAGTAGTACTTCTTTGACTTTTCAGGTATGATATATAGTACACAACTAAACAATGGATATTTTGATTAAATTTGAGAGTTTCTAGGTCAGACAGTTTAGCTCCAACAGGTCTTTGAATTTTAGCTACTCGATGTTACCCACTTAACCCTTCTTTAATAATATTTACTAACTTCTCACCGTGAATAAATTTTTAATTAGTACAATTTTTAAAAATCTCGGAAAGGCGTCAATTTTCTTTTAGAGGGAAGCACTTAAAAACCCCACTCAAATCATATGGGGTATTTTCGCCTCGTCCAAAATTATAAGATCGGTTCACGCGATTTAATATTTCCTGTTGGGTAACCCGAGAGGATCTAAAGAATGGCGATCACTGATATAGCAATATCATAACAAACAATTTTTTCTCTCATTTCTTTCTGTTGCACTGATGAAGGTTGCCCTTTGAGCATCCGAAACAGCTGTCTGCATTTAATAATATTTTTGTGCTCTTTAACGTTGTTTACCTAGGTTTGTATTTTAGCACGAAGCTCGCCCATTTGTGTATTTATAGCAATATATTTCAATCAAACATGAACATTTAATTTCAGGTAACGTGGGCAATTGTCACCCTTTCTGTCATAATTGGCGTTGTGCTGACCAAAAAGAAGACATCGCCTCAAATAACCGGTAATCCAAAGCCACCCCCTAACGCCGGTAACAGTGGAAGCAGTACTACAACCAGAAAACCTCCCATTACTATCATTGACGATCTCGATGACTTGCTGGTACAAGCATCAGGGTGGAATGGTAATGGTGGTGGTGGCGGTGGTGGATGGCCAAGTGGAAATGGTAATGGTAAAGGAGGGGGAAATGGAGGTAAGACAATTTATTTCCTACCACTTAAAACAAAACAAATATTAAAATGCAATAGCTTAAACCATTTGATAGTACTAAATTTTAAACCATTCATTACAAAGATTAATTAATTATTAATGGCTTAGGGATTAAGGCACTGAGCTGTAATTTTATTCATATTTTACAACCGTCGTTGAACAACCGACACACTTTTTTTTGAGTATACGACAACCAATGTTCAACGCCAGTAGTAATTTTGAACGCGATCCAGAAGACAAGGAATCTCCAAGATCAAGTAGTGGGAGAAATTTTGCCTTCGTGGAGGACTTTTTGATTGAGCTGACGCTCATTTGCGTTACATGGAGAGGAAAACCTCAAAAACCTCCCAAGGTTAGTCTGACGGCAAGGTGACTCCAACCCATGATCCGTTTACCACTGAGGATATTTTACCATCAGCACTATTGTTGGTGCGAGCCAGGTGTGGAATTAGTATCGATCAGTCATCGCTGGGATTTGAATCCGGTTCTAACCCCTTTATCCCTCAGCCACCATGGCTCACTGAGCGCCATTGTAAAAAACTGGGATTCTATTTCTGGCGGCAACACGAATCCCACCCAGCTATGGGTCTGGAAAGTAAAGACGGTCAGTATCTTAGATATGACCACAATGTCACCATTATGGCCATTGGTCACGAGATTGTAAACCCTTAATTTTTATGGCCCCGTGCCCTTCAACAGGTTGTTCCGAAAATGCTTAACTTTATAAGATAATGATTATTTACTATTAGTTGCTTTCAAGCATACCACTCGTACGTATTCACGTACGTGTGGTATGCTTGGTTGTGGTTTACGTATGAATTATTATGTACACTATTATGTGTTTCACGTATGTATGTTCTGCCCAAGCTCTGTAGAAAAGTGTGATTATTCTGTAGTAATTGAGCTACGTAGCGTAGAACATACGTACGTAAACGTGTGGGATGCTATGCGTTAAATCTCTCTAACATTTACAATTTTTACGAACACTATTCCACAGGAGGATTGCAAGTACAGGCTATTCCAGTACAAATAAGCATTATGCCGCAAATGATGAATGGTGGTAACGGTAAAGGTGGTAAAGGTGGCGGTGGTAATGGTGGATGGCCGAGTGGAGGAGGAAATGGTGGTGGTTGGCCAAGTGGAGGAGGCAATGGTGGTGGCTGGCCAAGTGGTGGAGGCAATGGTGGTGGTAAAGGTGGCAATGGCAAAGGTGGTAAGTCAGATTTCTGTACAAGTTTGCTTATATAAGATATTTGTAACGGAAATTTATTTTATTGTTACATTTATGATAGTTATAATTTCATTAATAAATAAATTTCTTTTTAAACTGCGGTACTCCAGGTAGAAGTATTCTTTTTGTATATGCTCAGGGCCGCCTACGCTTGGTCTACGCTTTTTGGAAAAAAATTCTTTCAGTGGTAGCTAAGTTTATGTTTCAAAGTATGTGTTGTAAATTTGATTTAAAGTTATTCTTCGTACCACTACATGTAAGTAGTTTATATAAAGCACAACAAAAAATTCTCAAAGCCTTACTTTTTTAAAATTTCCTATCACTCTATAAAATATTTAGTAAAAAGCGTAGAAGTTGTTGCAGTTCTGAATGCAGCTGATCTTAGTTCGTAATTTCATTTGAGTTCTTCTACAATAGAACTAGTTTCATTTGAATACTGGAACTTTTTTCTAAACTTCAGAGCAAAAATGTTTATTTAATGAAAAAAATTCTGCTTTTTATATCTCTCTCACTATTATCAACTATTAACAGTACAGGAAGCAAGCATTTAATAACATAATGTCTAATTTTTAGCGATCCCTCAACCATTTTTTCTTTTAGACACTTTATTTTTTTATACTGAAGTTCAGAATTTGAATAATACCTTTGAAACGTAAGAAAAAAATTAAATTTTAAACACAACCTTCTCGTTTAGTTTTTTTTAAAACTTTTTGTTTACGCCTACTCTATTATTAATGTCCTTGTAGCGGAATGTTATTTTAAATCTCTTATAACCCCGAAAAACGTTGGCGCCAGAGTTTTGAAATTAGTACATCGACTACGAGAAGCGATTTTCGCTCCAGATCCAAAAAATCATTTAAAATTCTTTAATTATTCCGTTGAGGCTGTTATTGCCCGGTTGGCAGGGAGATGAACTCACTTTCGAAAGAACGGGAGTTCGAATCCAGTCATCCGTAGATCCCCCCCCCTCGTGCAGTAAATGGTAATTGGTGCAAGTTAAACCTATCGGGTTATAAAGTCCCCCATATACCATTAACAAATTATACCACTGGGGGTACTGAATTGGAGATTGGTCGTTCTCTCGTTCGGGTCAAAATTACGATATGTAGATGAATAAATGGATGTATGAATGGGTTCGCCCAATAAACGGGCTGTGACGTATAGGTGTGGCAAAAATCAAATTCTTGGCCATAGATAGCGCTACTGGAAAACAAGAACAATCGCCTTCCCTTACTTTAATGGCTTACGAGAACAATAATAGCAATTATATCGTTTGGGAGAAATGTTTGAAAAGGGATTTTTTCGCATTAGTTTTTTTTTAAAAAATTAGCTATTGTTATCAATAAAATTGTAAATGATTCTGTTTAATATTTTATCACACGTTTTTAATGTTTAATTATTTTCACGAGTTCAGTTATCGGTGCTATGTCAACAAATTAACATTTCAAAAGTTTTCTGAAACCACGCGTTTATTTTGCTTATAGTTTTTTTGGGGAAAATAGGGGCTTTTTTTTCAAAGATTTAATGAATCCTAAGACAAAAAGTAAAAAATGATTTTTTTCTTGAAATTTAAAAAAAAAAACAGCAAGTTTTTACAGGTATGCACAAAAATTTAAATTTTTTTGTATTTAAGAAGTTGTATTTAATTTAATGTATTTGTAATTAATGTAATTAATTAAATTTGCATTTAATTCAATGTAATTTAAAAAATTAAATTTCCAAAGAAAGCTGATTTGAAGTTGTCGAATAACAAGAATAAATCCAACCAAACAGCCAAATTTTCACCTGAGGTAATTAAAAATATTTAAATAAATTCCTGCAAGACGGTCGGGTACTATTCGAGAAATTTTTCAAAAGTTTCAAAAGTAATTACGTTTTAACGTATGATTTAAAATTATTTTTCCTACTACGATATTCAAATAATCCAAAGATGTATAGAAAAAACCTGCTCAACTAATGTTCTTAAGCTTTTTCGAAAATTTAAAACATTGGCCTGCATAATTTTTATTCAGCTATCTAAAAATTTCGTAGAACGTAAGTAACAGTTCCTCAGAGTTAAAAGATCTCCGTAGTTACTATTGTTTAAATTTAGTCTTAAACTTGTAAAATGTGAACTTGATTAAGGTAGACTACATCAAAGCTTCTCAGAATATATAAATTAAGTCATCGATAAATAGAAATTTATGTATAAAAAATAATTTATAAGGTTACGTTTTATTTTAGAAAACATCTTCAGTTCTGGTTTAAAAGAATAAAACGTCTGTCATTAGTTTAAACACAACGTTTCATAATTATGTACTTAATATAACTATGTATGATAACTATTTATAATTCATGTATGAAGACAAACTAACGAATTTCATAACAAAGGTGCTTATGAGAATTGTAAAGTTCAAAACTCTCTTCACCAATCTGTTTGTTAAACACTAGAATCTTAAAATATATATTTTAAATTAAAATTTTAAAGAATTGACCTAATATAATAAAATTGGATTAGGATGTCTTCATAAAATAGCACATTATTCTGCAGATTGCAGTGTTAAATATATATATATATATTTTTTA
>NC_092212.1:64694235-64717275 GCF_043381705.1 Parasteatoda tepidariorum | reverse complement strand
ACATCAGACTTATGAAATATATTGCTTCAATTAATCTTTTTATGTTATGCCTTTTCGGTAAATCCTCCTCTTAATTTATTATTCAAAACGAAAACACTCTTTCTACTCTTTCTCACACTTTGAAATTCACACCCTGTCTTTTAATCTATTTTTAGTTCAAGTATGCATTAATTAGCAGTTTGACATGTTTCCCTTTAACTAATTAATGGGGAAGACTATTTCCCTAGTCCTATTTAATAGACCAATTACAATTACTAAGATTTCCCTTATTCCCTAAAATGAAACATTTTACAGATTTACTTTGCAAGATTTTCTCTAACTTTTATAGAGGAGCACAACGATTTTGTGTCACTTGAATACTAGCTCCTTAAGATGAATCAATAAATAACATTTATGTATAGCCTGGTGCCTTTATTTGTGAAATTTATTTCTAGTTTTAGTGCTTATGTGACAAGTTTTTTTTATTCCCACATTGAATCTGTAAGTAAAATAAATATCTATATAAGTTTTACATTTCTTACATGGAAAAACTCAAGTTTGCTAAAACAGAAAATTTTCCAGTCGCTTTGAAGATTATTAATACCACTTGTAGTATACAGTGAAAGAGAGTGCTCCTAAAATTTTAAAAATTGGTGACCAACAAATTACTGTAATCAGTAAAAAGATTAAAACTAGTTAAACTCATTTTTTTCCCTTTCAGTTTATTGTTTAAAAGGACTGTTCATGAGATATTCGATCTCAACAAATAACATATATTATTAGTTTAAGGTAGTGGTTAAAATTAAATTATTAAATTAAGAAACTAAATATTCATGAAATTAAATTCTAGTACTTATTTGTTTATTTAAAGACGTCGAAATATCATGGGAAGAGACCAGAACTCTAAGGCTAGCTCCCTAGTGTTTCCCACCTTAACGATACGCAAAGCTTTTGCAATACATCTCAGTGGGATTTATAAGTTGAAAAAGACAAAACAAGTGCAACCATGAGTTAACTCGTCATGAGTTAACAATATTTGAGCATGAAGAGACGAAATAACTCGGCACCGGTCCAAAATATGTTAAAATGAAATTTTTCTGACTCCCCGACACATATCTATATTAAACAAAGAAATAAACATTGTCCTCTCTACACCTCAAAGATCTTTGTTCGCGTCAGTTAAGCACTTATTTATCAAGATGTCAAAGAGGACTTTCTTCCTTTCTTGTTTAATTTTTGATATCGAGTCAGATATAGTTTACAGCGCCGTTTTAAAAACTATCTTTAATGCGTATTATCGTATATTAACTCTATAAGCAGTCCCAAATTACAAAAATAATCCGCAGTAATAGACTGAGATGGCTGGCCCATCTATGGAGAAGCCCTGAAAATAGCGCCATGAGAATCGTCACCTTTAAGAAACCCTAGGGGTCACGTTCCAGTAGCAGACCCCTTACTAGATCGCCCAAAGACATCGAAAATGACCTGAAAACCCTAAAGATTAGTAATTGGAAGGGAGTTGCCATGGATAGGGGGCGCTGGCATTTGTCAGCAGTTGAGGCAGCCAAGATATGCAAGGGGCTGTTGCGCTGACAAAGAAGAAGATTATTGTATATTATTTTCAGTTTAGTAAAACATAAGTACATTTGACGATTTAATCGAATTGTCTCCTCTATTGCTTAGTTAAACTCATCAGTGTCATAAATCATTCGTAGGGGCAAAAATTATTTCCCCAAAAGCTGGCAAATAATCTTCGGTTTACAATTCATTAAAAACTGAAATGAAAAATTATTTAATTTTGAATCATTTATTAACATGAGAAATATGTTTTCTTTGCAGACTTCGATCTATTCTTTAATTCAAGATTCCAAGCTGTATATAGATGTCACAAGAAGCAATCGAATTTCGTACTGCAGAGCAGAAAGTCGAAATTTTCCTCATGATCATCATATTCATTACTGAATTTACTGATATGATTTTTTTAAAGTATTTTAAAGGAATTTAAGTGTACTCGTTTTTCGTATTCGTTGTGTTATGTGAAATAAAAGGCATGTAAAGCATGTCAAAGCAAGTTTACGAACTCGAAGTTAGCAATTCATATGCAAATGTTCTCGTAGCAGATAAGTGCTGTGCGCTAAATGTGGACAATATAATTCAAGACTATATGTTTTTTTATTACATGTTGAGCTAACATCTGGAATCACTACTTTGAATAGTTCTAAAAATTACGAAAAGGGAACACTACACCTGAAAGGGTAAAACTCTACATTCTTATAATTATCTACGGACACTGAATTATAAACGAATCGAACTTGGAACAAAAAATCAGTAATTAATTAATTAATTGTAATAATTATTCTTGTTTTATTATAATTAAAAGCACAAGCTTCTGATCACGCTTTTTTAAAAATATTTTTACTTAATTTTATTTTATACGGCAAATGTCTATAAAAAAAATCTTGTAGAGTTTTGAAGTGATTAAAAAACTTAAATTTTCAGAGCCTAAGAAACAATGTTTGCCACTTTTTTTAAATTGAGAAAAACATAATTTTTGATTTTTTAAAAAAAATTTGTAACAAGTTTCGAAAGAATCAAAAGCTTTCATTATGATTGCGAACAATTACAACTAAGAGGAAAATTTCCATAAAGGAGGAGAGCTAGTCGTTAAAGGCTATTGGATTGTAAATTAGCACCCGGGAAGTTCTCATAGAAAATCATAAAAAAATACAAAGGCTTAAAAAAGTTTTAAAAATATTATATCTATAAAGCTGGACAACATAATTGCTTTTTATGTTTTCTCGAATCACATAATTAGAAATGAAATATTGTTTAAGCAAATTAAACTTGATTTTCTGGGGCATTTATAGCAAATGTAAAAGATAAAAAACCTAAAAAATCGTTTTCATAATTTAATTTTACTATTTAAGACTGTAAAGACGCTGTTTTGCTGAGAACTTAATGCGATGGAAAATGGGACAGCTCAAATTATTTTTTTAAAAATTCATTTTTGTTATTTTTTTTAAACTTTTGGCTGCAGTGTCCACTTAAAAATTGTTTAAGAGTTATAAACTTTATGTAGATCAAATCTATAATAAAATTACTTTCTCCGTATGGGACCTCATGACATGTAATAAATAATATCAAATAAATTATATCTCATTGGTATTACATAGATAACATGGTGTATTATTGTAAATAACATCAGACTTATGAAATATAGATAACTGACAAAATAATTCGAGCACTTCCTTACTATCTTTATGTAAACAATATGTTTTTTAGCGGCAAGATTTTACATGGCAAAACTGTTGGCACAATTTGAAAGATCATGCTTGAAACAACTAGAAATGATGTCCAATGCAAAACTTGTATATAGTATGGAAGAGTTCGCGTTATTTTGTCAGGCATTTGTAGTATAGTATTATAAAAATGTTTGAATTTTTAAGAAATAAAAGTTATTTTAAAACCAATGTGATAATAATTCTTTTGTATCGTATTTTCATTCAAGAATATTATTATTTTAAAAATAAGAGCTGGTTTATAAAATTTGAATTCCTCAATTTGTGCAATTATCAGTTAATTACCAGTTTGAAGACTATATACATTAAGATCCATAATTTTTTAAGTATTTCTTCTACAAAAAACATTTTTTCAACAGCATCATGCTGCTTTACCTCAAATATAGATGTATTCTGTTGATTAGGAAAAAGGCATCCAAGAAAATTCAGCTAGTATTAATTACCTTTTATTGAGCCTCAGGGTGTTAGGGAATTGTGCGCTCGCCTCCCAATGATGTGACCCATGTCCGAATCCCGAGGATGGGCTGTGAATACGAATTCTGCTCCCGGTTCCTACTCACCACAGTGCTGCCGTAAAATATCCTTAGTCGTAGACACATCACAGATTAAAATTTCCATGTAATAGGGCTAACTATGAGAGGTTTTCGTGTTTTCTTTCCCATGTAAAGCAAATGCGGATTGGTTCTTTCAAAAAGTCCTCCGCGAAGGTCAGTTTGACCCAGTGTTTGATTCAGGTGTTAGACTGTACAACAGTGTGATTAATAAGTCTTTTACCTATATATCTTTAACTATATAAACACCACGACTGTCATAATCACGGTAATAAGATTAATTCTGCTGCCACTTAAAATAATTTTTAAAAAACTCTGGAGTGGGAGAAGTAGGCTTGGTATTGACTGATAGTTTTAACCCTTTGCACTCATTAGTACTTAAACATTTTGCTCACCAATAGGGTCCCTCAGCCGTGTGAGGTTTTCGTGATTTTCCCCTCCGTTTAATGTAAATGCGGGTTAGTTCCATAAAAAAATACCTCAATGAGGACAAATTTTTTCTCAATATTTGATCCAGACATTTCCTTGTCTTCTGGTTTGGATTCAAAATTACAAGGCTGTGAAGTTGAACATTGGTAATAGTAAACTCAAAATTGAGTTGAGTCGGCTTCTCAAGGCCGGTTATAAAATAAAATAAAATATGATTACTACTGCATGTTAACTAAAGGACCGGGATAGCCAGTTTGCTAGGGCACTGGGCCCATGTCCAAGTGGTCTTGGGTTCGATCCCCACAGGCCGAAGACTTCCCCGTGTGGTAAATGGTGACTGATGCACGTTAAATCTGTCGAGTCTCAAAGTCTTCCATGTTCCCACAACAAATCAATACCTCTGGGGGTACTGATCCAGGAGTTTCCTTGTCTTCTGGATTGGTTCAAAATTACAAGGCTACGGAGTTGAACATAAGTAATCGTAAATCCAAAACTGTTTCGGCTGTTCAACGACGGTTATAAAATTATAAAATATATGTTAACTAAATATCAAGGCACGAGAATTTAAAGCTAACTATTGATGTCGAATCAGAGTGCTAAGGTTTAAAATTAGTAGACACGGAGAACATTGTATGCTTGTTTTACTCTGCAGATCAATACTAAGGGTGTCCAAAATATATGGAACCAGTCAAATATCTGGAGATACATTGGATCAAAAATGTGAAAGACTCATGCGAAAAAAGATGCATTCAATGATGCCAAATTCAACCTCCCAAATCACACCCCCTGGGATGGGCTGGAAGCAACTATAAATTCTTAAATAGGAACTTAAAATAAAGACAGTTCGAGAAATACATCTGAAAAAATAAAAGTAGACTTGCTTGACATTTTGAAAAACTTATCTATAACGATACCAAACTCAACATTTCCCCCCAAATTAAGTTCCGCCTCCTGAAGTCACCTGATCGTCAAGGGATATGGGAAGGGGGGTCGTGTAATTTCACTACTATTTGAATAAATGTTTATCGAAATTGCAAATAAAGAGAGCTGTTTTAGAGAAATTTTTTTCAAAGAGTGCAAATAATGACAGCTGTCTTAGAAATATTTAGAAAAATGTGCGAATATTGAAGGCCTGTTTTAAAAAGTTGTTACAAAAACGACAGCTGCTTTAGAAATATTTTGAAAAGATTGCAAACAATGATAGTTGTTTAAGAAATATTTTTAAAAGAGTGCAAATAACGAAATCCGATTTTGAAAAAAAAATGCAAATAATGACAGATGTTTTGGAAATATTTTGAAAATAATGCAAATGAGGAGAGTCATTTTAGAAATATTTTGAAAAAAAGTGCAAATAATGAAAGCCGGTTTTGAAGAGATGTTATAAAAACGACAGCTGTTTTACAAATATTTTGAAAAGATTGCAAACAATGATAGCTATTTTAGAAATATTTTTAAAATTGAGCAACTGCCAGTGGTTTTAGAAGTATTTTGAAAAGAGTGCAGATAGTGAGAGCTGCTTGAGAAATATTTTGAAAGGAGTGCAAATAACGAAATCCTGTTTTGAAAAAAGAAATGCAAATAATGACAGATGTTTTGGAAATATTTTGAAAATAATGCAAATGAGGACAGCCATTTTAGAAATATTTTGAAAAAGAGTGTAAGTAATGAAAACTAGTTTTGAAAACAGTGCAAATAATGACAGATGTTTTGGAAATATTTTGAAAATAATGCAAATGCGGACAGCCATTTTAGAAATATTTTGAAAAAAAGTGCATATAATGAAAGCCGGTTTTGAAGAGATGTTATAAAAACGACAGCTGTTTTACAATTATTTTGAAAAGATTGCAAACAATGATAGCTATTTTAGAAATATTTTGAAAATGGTGCAACTGCCAGCGGTTTTAGAAGTATTTTGAAAAGATTGCAAACAATGATAGTCGTTTAAGAAATATTTTTAAAACAGTGAAAATAATGAAATCCGGTTTTGAAAAAAAAATGCAAATAATGACAGATGTTTTGGAAATATTTTGAAAATAATGCGAATGAGGACAGGCATTTTAGAAATATTTTGAAAAAGAGTGCAAATAATGAAAGCCGGTTTTGAAGAGATGTTATAAAAACGACAGCTCTTTTACAAATATTTTGAAAAGATTGCAAACAATGATAGCTATTTTAGAAATATTTTGAAAATGGTGCAACTGCCAGCTGTTTTAGAAGTATTTTGAAAAGAGTGCAGATAATGAGAGCTGCTTGAGAAATATTTTGAAAAGAGTGCAAATAACGAAATCCTGTTTTGAAAAAAAAATGCAAATAATGACAGATGTTTTGGAAATATTCTGAAACTAATGCAAATGAGGACAGCCATTTTAAAAATATTTTGAAAAAGAGTGTAAATAATAAAGCTAGTTTTGAAAAGAGTGCAAGTAATGTAAACCAGTTTTGAAAAGAGTGTAAATAATGAAATATTTTGAAAAGAGTAAAAATGATGACAGCTGTTTCAGAAATATTTTGAAAAGAGTAAAAATGATGACAGCTGTTTCAGAAATATTTAGAAAAAAGTGCTAATCAGAGTATTATATTTTAATTACATACTGTGGTGGACAAAATCTTTCTAAATCAAATGTTAAAACAGAAATTCTGCTACCATTTTAAATGTCTGAAAAAAAAATCTCCGTTTAAAAACTGGAGAAGTTGGTAAGTTAGGTGCTTGTCATGTAAATTTCGTGTTAATTAGGTTCAGCTATACTGTTATATAATACCAAATGCACTAGATTTTTCGAGCCAGGTGCAAATTAGGTGAAGTAAATCAGTATAAACTATTCTTAAGATTTTGTTAAGCAAGTAAAGGGTTACTTTTTTACTTCCTAGAGTAGCTATTACAGCAATGTATTTTAAAATATTCATGACAGGTTGCTTAGAAATCTTACAAATGGTTCTTTTAATGGAAAGGGGCAGACGTGATTCGAAACCGGGAGCACGGGTCATCAGAAGCTCCGCAACATTTTAACGAGTTAAACGAAATCTTTCAAAAAATAAATAAACGTAGCGATTGCACTGGTAGATGAGATCTAAGCGTTCGATAAGTACCAGGTGCGCGGAGATAATACTTTTTTTGTTTCCACCTGCGAATTCTTCTCTACGGGTGGAGATATTTGAAGTTTTAACAAGTGATAAAGACCTTTGGTTTGAGCTTTGTGGGGGAGGTGAGGAAATATTTACCAGTTATCAGGGCGTTGAAATCTTGGATATGCTATAAATTTAACAGTAG
The DNA here is from genome assembly GCF_043381705.1 of Parasteatoda tepidariorum. Taxonomy (NCBI): domain Eukaryota; kingdom Metazoa; phylum Arthropoda; class Arachnida; order Araneae; family Theridiidae; genus Parasteatoda; species Parasteatoda tepidariorum. Next base: position 64,709,749 of record NC_092212.1, on the reverse strand, counting down.
GTGTTGCCGGAAAGCTTTAAACAAAGAGCTATTTTGACCCTTTGAAGTTTACGTTTTGAAAACTTTAAATCTTCTTTTTTTGAATGTCTTTGAATTTTTTTTAATGATTGTTGACCTAGGCACTTGAAAAAAAAAACTAAACATACATTTTTAAAGAACACTTATTGAGTATTTTGAGAGTAAGTAAGCAAAAGTAAATTATTCTTGCAACAGCCTACTGTGAGCAAGGGCTGTCATGAAGGTTATGGCTGTATAATTTTGAGACCACGATATGGTAGTGAACTATACTTTCCAGACAAGCTGGTATTCATCAATCAGGAATTGGATTTCATGTCGCGACATGTCAGTGCCTCCAACCGCATTGCCATCGAGGCTTTACTATGTAAGCATAACTCATTTTTTCAAGGCATTGATCTAGTTGAATCCTTATCACTCATCACAAATAATTTACTCAGATTTTCTGCCTGTCCCTCAAAGGTTTTGCCTTCTTTGAGTAAATGTGGTCTCAATCGTTCCTTTCTTTCAGCTCCAAATTCTGCTCATAACACCATTTAGCAGCTCAGCTTTCCATCCATGACAAAAAGCTTCCACAATGCTTCATAACACACAGTGGACCCTATTTCAGACATTCCAGTAAATTATATTCATCAGTTTGTGTTAAATCAGGTTCTAACATCCAATGCAGAAGTGAAAGATTGTTCCTAGTCTTATAGACCGATAATTTACTTTAAAAAAAAACAACAGCAACTAAACGGGTGGGTAATTTTGTAATGACATCAGCATTTAATGGCGATACTCAAATATACACAAGGAAGAAAAATCATTCACCTATACACATGTGACACTATTATTATTATTTTTTCTTCTATCGGGTGCTGTACTTAGTACTAAAGGTATCAACAATGAAATCTACCGTTAACAATCTTCTTCTCCAACAACATCATTGGGTACTTCATTTCAGGAAGAAGAGGATCACAAATACTCACACATGTGATCTATGACGTCAGCTGATCGTTTCTAAGCAAAATGGCATGTTAAAGTTGAGCTAAGTTACTCCACATAAGTTAGAATGTTAATTAACGATAAGTTAATTAGATACAGAATAGTATCGCATATGAAATATGTTGAAATATAATTCTTTTTTTTGTCTACATTTTTTACTTAACTTAGATTTATTATTTGCTTACATCTTTTAGTGTAACCATGATATATTTTTGCTTTGTGTACCTTTCAACTTCGATAACTTCGTGCCTGTCATTGTGTTAAATAAGAAATATTTAGTGAAAGAATTGAAATCTTCGTGAAAGAATATAGAATGAGCCACTTAAGAGAATTGAGACTTGACGGGTTCGGCTTACTCAAAATAAAATTAAAAGAACAGTTGCTGACGTAAACAAAATACCCACATTACGTCACTTGCAGGCATCCCATTTGGATATTAATTTAATATCCAGCGGTGGATTGGTTGGTACAGTAAAACTTGTGTAAGTTGACCACTTGTGGTGCATTGTTTTAGTGGTCAACTTAGACAAGTGGTCAACTTATAGAGGGGGTGGGTCATTGTTTACTTTTTCGTTTCCTATATCATGTTGCTATATATTAAATTTTTTTTTTACTTGACTTAAAAATTTTATTCAGAAAATATGCAAATGAATATCTTAAGAAATGTGTTTAAACCTGAATGAACTTCAATTTGATACATATAATTCTAATATTTAACTAATTTTTTTTTAAAAAATTATTTCGTTAGTTATGCATGTGAAGTGTTTAATAAATATAATTTCTTAAAATATCAGAACACGAAAACATGTAATTTGAAAACTTTAACAAAATAAAATTATTTGAACACTTTAAAATTTATTTACTACACTTAAAGATCAAAGACCATAAATAAAGGATCAAAGCATATTTCAGAGCATTCATTTATTCAAATGCTCTCTATTGCAACTGGAAGAGCAACTTTTCAACTAACACACCTGTTTTCAATGAACGGGTGAAAGAAATCGTCAAAAGCTGACCCCTTACAGTTTCCCCTGATGGTCAACATTATGGCCCCCTGATGGTCAATTTTAACATACATTGCAAAAATGACAGAAAAATTTCTGATTTTTTTTCTGGTCAACTTATGAGGGTTTTAGAATAGAATTTCATAATACTCCTAGACAAAATTGACTTATTTCAGTGGTCAACATACAAGATAGACAGGTGGTCAAGCTACAAAGGTTTTGCTTCTTTATATTATATAGGAAAAATTCCGTTCTTGATAATTGAGGTCAACTTATGCAGGTGGCCAACTTACTAGGGTGGTCAACTTGGCAGGTTTCACTGTACTGCCTTCGGTGGCAGTTTACCGAGTTGTTGATAACAACTAGAATTAGAAGTAATCATGTTCTGGAAGAATTCCATCCCAAGTTTGTGTAAGGGCCCAAGTTTGTGTAAGTAGTGGCTGAATTCCGGACATGACTGCCTAAGAAACTATCTTTAATAGACTCAAAATTGTACCAATATACACTCTATGCAGCTCTGGAGAGGTCATGGACTCCGCATATTTACTGCAATCACCTGCTCCGGGCAAGACTCTTCTCGCCGAGCGTTATTGGGAGGCTAGAGATACGCTACATTGATGAACTCTGTTTCAGCATTTTTTTGCTGTACTCTATGTTCTTTCTTTTTATTGTTTTCTGCTGTAACTGTTAACATAATCTGCCATTAGAAATTTTTAAAAAAAGTAGCATTCATAATTTAGTTCCAACGAAACAAAAACCTTCATTAAGATCTTAAAACAGAAAGATACGACAAGCAATCACCAAGTTAAATCAGAAATGTTGTGACTAAGTTCTAAAATGCAACACAGCAAACTTAAGTTATATTTTTCAGTACCAGAATCTAGAGGAAGACAAATACATCCAACCCATCGCTTCGCACTATTCAGTGATAAAACATAATCATTTATAGATTTAATTCACCCATTATTTCATCCAGCTTTAAAGCCTAAACAAAATTGAATAATTTTTTTTTCTATTTTCTCTCATTTGAAATTGTTATACCTTTTATGTAATTTATCAGCCTCACTGATTTGAACACATTGAATGCCATGGGGGTCACCAGAGAAGCCAAGATTAATAGAAACACATAATTCGAGTAAATTTTAAATTTTTTTATGTTATTATCGTTTAAAATGGTTTGAAGAAATTAATGTAATATAGAACACACAAAAAATAGTTTTATTTACAGACACAGAGATGCCAACTTGCTCACAGCGAATAAATATTTTCAAGTGGCAGTTTATTAATTGAGATTCTTGGTTTAATAAAATAGATTTTATAGATTTTCATCCACCACTATTTCTAAACAATTCATAGGGTTATATTATTCACCACTTCTTTCATATGTGTTATTCTAAACCTTTTAAAAAACTAGCAAAATCTGTCTAATATTTGCAAATTTATTTTGTAGTTATTTACTGTTTGGTCAGACGGGCAAGCCATGTAAAATTAGCTTGGCATTCAGCATGTTAATGGACGCGATCAATGGACAAAGGCTATATTTGGCTCATGTACCGATCTACATTTGATGAGTGAAATTAAATCGTAATAGTTCCAAATGTCCATAATGTTGATATAGTTCCAAAAATTTCATTTTAGCTGGAAAAAAAAGTGGAAAGATATTCTTATCATTTTTTAATCCTTTCCCGTAACAGGTAGGTATGAGTGTCTCACGATTTTAAACTAATTTATTAGGGCTTTTTTTCTGAAAGCTCTGTAGCAACACGTCTTAGAAGAAGGAAGGCCTCAGCACGGATCAATTTAGTAGTCCGATCTAACGAAGTTAACTGCGCAGTAGATGAAAAATAAGAAAGATGTCATTTCGTTAGGGGTACTAAGCTGCGCAATGGTTGAAGATACGAAATATGTCATTACGTTTGGACTAATAAAGGATATTTATGGTAACCCGTGCTGAGGCCTGCTCTTATCTAGGAGGTGTTGTCTGTAGTCGACATAACTGATCACAACTGATGTGAGTTTGCAACAATTTACTCATGACTGTTGGGTGAAATTTGACCTATCTTTAGTCAGCGTCCTCTACGTTTATTCTGAAAATGGCACAAAACGTCAATATTGAGAAAAGTCACAGTTTTGAGAAAATGAAAAGCCGTTGTGGTTTAATTTTTTTACATTTAAGAACTTATTCCAATGCTGAATTAACTGGTCTCATAAAAACTTGCAAAAAATGAGAATAAGGTTTTGATAAGTTTAATCTAGGTGGATAAATGTCACCAAATTGGCAATCTTTAAAAGAAAGTTTAATAACTTTTAAAATAATTTAATTATTTGTTCATTCTAAAGCCCCAATGGTTCTTTACAGCAAGATGACGTATAAAGTTTGCTTCAAGTATAAGGCACATGAACTGCGGTTTTTTTATTTTCCTTTTCGAACGAGCTTCGAAAAACTACGCTAAGGTGGCTGTATTCCACTGTTCATCAGGGATACATTTGTCATGTAATATTTAAATTAATTTTCTGCAGTGGTGGCGAAAATAATTCTAAATAAGATAATGAGGTAGAATATTTGCTTTTTCTAAGAAATATTGAAATTCGTGAAGGAGAAGCAAAATATTGTTATTACGGCATCATATTTTCATTATCCTATTCCCCAGATTTTGTATTTATCTGAGGATTTTAACACCATCATAGGAAGACTTATACAATGTAAGTTCTCGTAAGACGATTAACTGGTAAAAATGAGCCTTTTGGAAGTAAATGCACATAATGAAAAAAAAGTTGAGATAAAGTAAAAAATAAAGTTTTCCTTTGCTTACTTCATGGCGAAAATGCTATATTTACTATATTTTACATAAAATAATTCGCCACAATATTTTCTCAACTGTTCTCTGCCTTCTTGTGTACGAAAATAAATAAATAACGGCAAAATTCGATTTGAATACAAACTGACAACATTTTCCAATCAGTAATTTTAAAATCTCTACATCTTTGAGAACAGTTTAAAAATAATGCAAAATATATATCCCGGGGAATTTCGTAACAAATGCCTCTGGACAGCGGTTCATGCTTCGACAAGTTAATAAGGGAAAAATAAATAGACTGCAAATTTTATTTAATCAACCATGAAAAATTATCATTATAAATTGAGCTGCTATACAGCTTATATTTTGATTATAAAAACAATATTACTAAACGTTACCTTCATGAGAATTGATGGTAGCATAATTATTAAATGAAAAATTGGATTTTTAGACTTTAATTTAAATTTCCTGAAGACTGTCTTTAAATTTATGTTGATTGATGCTATTGAATGAATTAAATGATCGAAAATGCATAACACGCTTACCGAGCTGTGAATAAATTAAAGATCTCTGTCGGGATAGAAAGCTAATTCACTTGACAAAAGTGATGAAGTAGCAAAAAAATAGTTTAAAAGTTCAAATTGTTTAAAAGCGGAAGGGTTTGTGATCCGTTTATTTTTGCTGACAAGAGGGAAAAGGGATCAAAAAGCATCAAACGTGACCAATTATTTTTTGCATAGTCATTGTAATAGGTTCTCCCAACGGCAGTTTAGGAACTCCTCGGTAGCAAGATAACAAAGCAACGAGCATACAGCACTAGTTCCTCAAATCTAACGAGCAATACTTTTCATTTTATTTTATAACAGACAACCCGATTTCACACTTATCAATATTTAACTCCGCAGTCTGAACCCAACCCAGAAGATAAAAGGACTCCTGGATCAAGCATTGGGACAAACTAGCTTTCGTGGAAGACTTTATTTGGAACTAACCCACAATTGTGTTACATGAGGAAAACCTCCTAGGGTTAGCCCGATATTTAAGAGGATTCTAACCACTGATCTATCCTTTTTTAAAATTTTTTTTTGTCTCCAATGCCCACTTGTGTTAAAATTTCGTCAATTCAGGCATTTTACAGGGCAAAGTTGTTGACCACTCTTTCAGGGGCACCATGCCAAGGTTGCTCCCACAGTAAGGACAGATAGTACAGAGAATGAAAAAACATCCATGCCTTTCTCGGGATTTGAACCCAGAACCTTTCCGATGCAAGGCCAGTTCCCTAAACCCCTACACAGCCCGGTCTGCCCCATGATCTATATACCAATGAGGATATTTCACGTCAACATTTTGGTAGGTGCGAGCCGGAAGCAGAATTTGTATCAACAAGCCACCGCTGGGATTCGAACCTGGGCCACCACGTTGGGAGGTGAACTCTCTATCCCCTGAGCCACCGTGACTCATGGGCAGTGCTGTGTTTTATTTCTCTTGCAGGAGGGAAAAGATCGAGATTGCATCGTATTCCCAACGTTTAAGTTTTTCTTTTTAAACTAAAGGGCTATTGGCCCTCTATTCTTTACAGTGATGTTTCGTTTATAACTTTATGAACCATTGCCCGGTATGCTCTCCCCCTGTGTATTCATGTTTTTTTAAAGCTGAAAGATCATTTCCTGGTATTCCCTACTTCTATGTTTTGTTTTTAACTCAAAGAACCATTGCCCTGTATTCGCTGGATAAGTCTAATGTTTTTTTTAAGGCAAAATAACATTGCGTGATATTCTGCACACTGACTTCTTTTCTGATTAAAATAAGTGAAATTCATAGTTATCTCTAAAAAATAAGAAGAAAAATTAAAAAATTTAAAACGCATTACAACTTTTAAAGGAAATTAAAGAATATGTGGCACACTTAAGTTATCGCAACCTGAAACAGCATTTTAAATTTCAAAATTTTGAAATCGAATTCATTTTTGATTTCGGAAAAAGATCAAAACTATTCTAATAAGTTAGGATAATGCTCATTTAAAATTGGAAGTGGCGACTAAGTCATGTCAGGATTTTTTTCAACTGCTAAAACCGATTTGAGTGGCTGCTGTAATCATCAAAAATTTCAATGATTAGAAAAAATCTATCCCAAAAACTTCATAGCAGTCAACTCTTTCAAATTTATCGGAAAATTTCATTTCTTATATTTAAAGCAAAATGCATGCTTTTTCATACAGGAGTTGAATAAAAATATGGAAACATTTCGATGTTGACTCTTAATAAAGAATCTTTCTTTGGGCAGGAGGAAATAAATGAGATCAACCTTTTTTCCAGCAGCAAATGTTATAAAGATTTTGCAAGGCAAAACTGTCGCCACAGTTTAAAAGATAAGACTTGAAGTTTTTAGAAATTATGTCATTTTTACCAATGCAAAATTTATATCGTTCAAAATGAGCGTAGAAAGTCAATAACTTTTTTTAAAGTTTTAATATCATCAATTTTAAACTGATTCCATCGGACAGCAATGTTTATGTTAGAATGTATAGTTTACAATTACAAAATTACAATTACAATTCACTAGTGTATAAGACATGTTAACTCGATTCTATGTTGGGGTACCTTTTCATAGATGAAAGTTGGCATTGTCGATAACAACTCTCCCCAAATTGGTGAACCGGACGTGATATGAACACTCCTACCTTGACAGAAAACTCCCATGTTGATTTGAACACGCCTACTTCGATGGATGGTCCATATTCAACAGTTGACTTGCTACTTGTGACTGCGACGTTGCTCACGCTGTTGCTTCTCAGTCTCGATCACACATAACGTACAACATACACACTCGACTGCTAAAGGCAACACAAGAGTGACCACAACCATGAACTTAATATAGCTCTCACGATCAGCACAGAAAAATGTACGGTGATCTAAATACAGCTCTCCCGGCTTCTCACAAAACAGCAATGAATCAACTAGTGGTATCCCATACATCGAATTCTATCACAGATATACTTCTGGTGGGAGAGTATTGTAGTGTGTCTTCCACTACAAAAGTTACAATTACAATTGAATAGTGTGCAAGATATGTTAGTTCGAGTCTATGTTGGGGTAACTTTTCATAGATGAAGGTTTATTTTAGTTTATAACTGTCGTTGAACAGCCGACCCAATTTTTATAGGTTTACGACTACTAATGTTCAACTCCGTAGCCTTGTAATTTTGAACACAATCCAGAAGACAAGGGAGCTCCTGGATCGAGTATTGGGAGAAATTTGCCTTCGTGGAGGACTTTTTCTGATGGAGCTAATCCGCATTTGCATTACATGGAGAGGAAGACCACGAGAACCTACCATGGTTAGCCTGACGGCAAGGGGACTCTAACCCATGATCCGTCTACGACTGAGGATATTTCACATCAGCACTGTGGTCGATGCAAGCCGGATGCGGCATTCGTATCGACTGGGATTCGAACCCGATTCGCCTCATGGGAAGGCGAACGCTCTATCCCCTGAGCCATCGCGGCTCCATAGATGAAGGTTGACATTGTAGATAACAACTCTCCTTACAGAATGCTTTTTTAATTATAGCTTCATTGAAATTCAAAACAGCTTTTAACTTCCAACGCTGAGTTTGGTTGAATTAAATTTTGCATAAGTAAAAAGGTTCCCATTCCTAAAAACTATGTTTAGTGTCTATGTCTAGTGTCCATGTCTAGCGTAAATATGCCTAATGAAATTGCATAATAATATTGACGCTACTTTTTAAGTATCCAAAGTTACAGCACAGTGCTTATTTAAATTTAAAGCGGTAAGTGACATAGGGAGTGCAACTTTTTAAGTGCACTTTTTTATTTATAGAAGCATTAGTGGCTTGGCTGCACATTTATGAGTTAATTTAAAATTAGGTAGCAAACTAAATTAATGCTTCTTTTTTAACTCTTGTTCCTTAAAACAACTGTCAATAACAGTATTTAAACCTTTGCTCTCAGAGCTCTTTCAAAAATAGAAATAAACGAGTTATGTAAAAGAAAAAAAAATTAAAATCAATTCCTATTTAGGTTAACAAATAAAAATTTTATTTTAGTTGCTAAGTATCTTACGTAAGAGAATTTTTTTTTCTCCCGTATGAAACTAAAGTTAATTAATTTAACTTAATTAAATAATTAATATTTGAAAAAAACTGTATTAACATTAAAAATGTATTTGAACTTGCGTGCATAAATGTACTTTATTAACGATTGAAAATTGAACAAGATATATAAATATATATAGGAAGAGTGTGAACTAATAGTAAGAATTGAAAACAGTTTGATTACCAAAGGTTTTCAAAGCAAAAACTTATTATTTGTACATTTTTCATACATAATACCTGGAAATCATTAACTAAAATAGTCACTAAATTTTAGATTTAAAGTAGACATTTTAAGATTTAAAATAGTAGTAAATGTATAAAGGACTGTGGTACATGAGAGACATTTTTTTGGGTGCAGAAGGCTGAGATACAATGTAAATATCTCATAAGATACAATAGGTTAAAGTACAATGTATTCTTTTTTTTCCTCTAATGTGTCACCATAACCAATGCCTGTGGAAATTTTAAACATAAACGGTGCTATGGTGTCGTATATTATCATACCAATTATTTGCGATGGGCTTGCCTGTTTCGAGCAATCGCACTCATATTGAGCCCCGGTGGCTCAGGTGATAGAGCGTTCGCCTTCCAATGAGGCGAGCCGGGTTCGAATCCCAGTCGATACGAATTCCCCATCCGGCTTGTACCGACCACAGTGCTGACGTGAAATATCCTCAGTGGTAGACGGATCATGGGTTAGAGTCCTCTTGCCGTCAGGCTAACCGTGGGAGGTTCTTGTGGTCTTCCTCTCCATGTAACGCAAATGAGGGTTAGTTCCATCAAAAAGTCCTCCACGAAGTCAAATTTCTCCCAATACTTGATCCAAGAGTTCCCTTGTCTTCTGGATTGGGTTCAAAATCACAAAGTTACGGAGTTGAACATTGATAGTCGTAATACCCAAAAATTAGGTCGGCTGTTCAATGACTGCTATAAAATAAAATAACATGAAATAAAATCTAATACATATTGAGCCGCAATGGCTCAGGTGATAGAACATTCTCCTTCCAATGAGCTGAACGGGGTTCGAATCTCAGCGATGGCTGGTCTATTCGAATACAGCATCCGACTCGCACCGACCACAGTGCTGACACAAAAACTCCTCAGTAAAAGACGGATCGTGGGTTAGAGTCCCTTTGCCGTCAAGCTAACCATGGTTGGTTTTCGTGGTCTTTCTTTTCATGTAAAGCGACTGCGGGTTAGTTCCATAAAAAAGTCCTTCACGAAGTCGAATTTTACCCAATACTTGACTCGGGCTTTCCCTTTTTTTCTGGATTGGGTTCAAAATTATAAGGCTACGGAGTTGAGTATTGGTAGCCATAAACCCAAAAAGTCGGGTAGGCTGTTCAACGACGGTTATAAAATACCATTTATATTTTGATATTCAAGTTATGGCTCGAGCGAAACTTAAAGAAGTAGCACAGCTCGTAATGGAGCATTGTTGTGAGTTTCTACCTAATCTCACGACAGAGTTGGAAATAATTTTAATATTTCTGCTGCATACCATGCGAAAATGACCCGAACTCATACTTATGGTGATTTTATGATTTAATGAATGACGGGCAGATTTTAAATCATTAATAAAATACATTCCATAGCGAATTTTGACAATATCGCGGACATTTCTTGCAAATAGTAAAAATTTGAATCGAAGTATTTTACCTCGGGCAAAGCTAACCGGTGAAAAAATTTAGCTAATATATTGTTTAAATCCAATTAAGGTGTTAGGATTAGAGGAATTGTGACAAAGCTAACCGGTGAAAAAATTTAGCTAATATATTGTTTAAATCCAATTAAGGTGTTAGGATTAGAGAAATTGTGACAAAGCTAACCGGTGAAAAAATTTAGCTAATATATTGCTTAAATCCAGTTAAGGTGTTAGGTTTAGAGGAATTGTGACAAAGCTAACCGGTGAAAAAATTTAGCTAATATATTGTTTAAATCTAGTTAAGGTGTTAGGATTGGAGAAATTGTGACAAAGCTAACCGGTGAAAAAATTTAGCTAATATATTATTTAAATCTAGTTAAGGTGTTAGGATTAGAGAAATTGTGACAAAGCTAACCGGTGAGAAATTTTAGCTAACATATTGTTTAAATCTAGGTGTTAGGCTTAGAGGAATTGTTGAAGGATTAGAATACTTAATTACAATTGTACTGTGCATTCACAGGCTTAAGAGCCATCTGANTTATTGAAAATCTCTTTATCATTAATGAATATTAAATTTAGAAATGTATACCAAACCAAATTTGAACGTCTAAATGTAAACATATTGCTTTAAAAAGTGTAATATTTAAAAAGAAAATCTGTTTTTATAGTTTGGCATTATAACCAATGCATTTTGAGAAATTAGTAATTATGATACACCACAAAAAAAGGGGTGCAATTATTTTTTTTATCAGGAAAAGAAAATAATTTCTCCTTTTAGAATTTTTTTTATTTGGTTGTATTTAATTGATCGTAATTGAGTAAATGCTATAAACTAAAAAAATAATAAAATTGTAAAGCATGCTATATATAGTTCCTGGTGTAATCGAAAGTAAGGCGCATATATTCGAATTATTAAATTGTAAATATAAATCATTCGATTTATTTTTCTACGTGTTTAGGAAATATAATTGAGTCAGAATATAAGCGCAAAAATTGCATTTATATCACATTAAATTCATGAAAGTAACTTTTACAAGTTACTTTCATGAATTTAATGTGATATAAATGATCTGTTATGATCTAATTCATAACAATTTTATAGGACAAAATATATTGTTTAAAACTTTCATTACATTAACTATAAATTTAATTTAAAGTGCAAATCAGTAGAGTTCGGGACATGTACTATGTGTTTATTATTTAGATTTAAGTGCAATTGGATATTTGTATTTTTGTAGAATAAAATAATAAAATTGTAAAGCATGCGATTTATAGTTCCTGGTGTAATCGAAAGTAAGGCGCATGTATTCGAATTATTAAATTTTAAATATAAATCATTCGATTTATTTTTCTACGTGTTTAGGAAATATAATTGAGTCAGAATATAAGAACAAAAATTACAATTATATAACATTAAATTCATGAAAGTAACTTGTAATCTAATTCATAACAATTTTATAGGACAAAATATAGTGTTTATAGCTTTCATCACATTAACTATAAATCTAATTTAAAGTGCAAATCAGTAGAGTTCGGGACATGTAATGTGTTTATTATTTAGATTGCAATTGCATATTTGTATTTTTGTAGAATGCTCATTGCAAAGAATTATCTGTGGTGCGAAATTTCAACTCCTGAATGCAGTCCTCCAGTAAATATGGAGCCTTAGATAACTTTCCCACAAGTTTTATCCAAACCATACATGCGCACACACATTACCAGGCATAACTCCTTTCACCCCAAGAAAATCCTTGACGAAATAAAATAAAAAAAAAAATCGAACAAAAAGTAGTTCCCTAGAACCATTAGTTAGAGACGTCAAGAAGGAAAAAGAAGATGCTACTGTAGTTCCGGCTCCACTATTCCTCACTCTCTTTAGCTTCAATCCTTTTTAAAATAATTATAAGGAGGGAAAGATTAATGGATTAGATCCTCTGTAAGACTGGATCGTAAAGAACCAGTGGCAGTAGATACTGTCCGAAATTAAATAATTAAATTGTTAGCCTGGCGAGTTATTAATGACTTTTTCGTCATCCTCTTCGGTATTTTTTCTCCCAAAAGGTCGAATGTTTTGGTTTCTCGAGCAGGGTTGAGTTGTTTGATAACCTCTTTGTGGGACGATCGTTTGCAAGGTGCGCAAACGATAATAATAAACAACCCGAAGGGAGGTTCGTGAGTTTTGTTCTGGTGGAATGCTTGACATATAGTTCGTTGTGTTAAAGCAAATACACGATGACGAGATCTGGGTACAACCTGTGATTTAGTTTAAATATCTCTTGGGATTGAAGAGTTTATTTGGCCTTGAGCTAGATGTACCGGCCATTTTGTTCTTACTACATGACATTTTATGTGATGCTCTTTTTTTTCCTTCTTTTCTTTGTAGAGATGGATTGTACTTTCTGTAGCGTTTATTTTGTATCTGTTATCTGTAAGAACACGGCTATTATGAAAGTAGACTGTTACTTCCAAATGTCTGTTAAGAAATTCTCAACGAAAGTGGATGCAATTCCATAGTCGAAAAATTTTTTGTTTTAATTTTTTAGCTTCTTTTTGTTTTGTTAAGTCTCTTTTATTGATGTTTAAGCAGTTCTAAAGAAAAACAAACGAAATGAAAAAGCACATTTCATTCTATAATGATAATATAAAGGTGGATAAAGAAACATTGCGTGTTTCAGCTGTTATAGTAAGTATGACAGCCTATTTATTAACCAATGAAAGTGTATTTCGATGATCATATGATCACACCTGGAATCAAAAACGTTTCATCCAATGAGAAACTCAGGTGGTAGATCGAAATCATCTATTAATTTGAAATGATAAACATAACTGTTCCTTATAATACGATATAATTCAAGGGTTTAAAGCCAAAACCAGTTATTCTGTAAAAGACATTTGCTATAAATTTTTTTATCGTAACATCTGCAACATGTTATTAAAAAAACAGATGTTTTGGTAAAGAAAGGATCAGCGTGGACAAATTGACGTATGTACGACTGCTGTCTACGTGTCCATAACATTGTTTGACATCGACATGAGATGGGGAAAAAGTTTTCTTTTTAAATCGATAACTATACATGTCTCTTTTTTTTTAAATGGAAACTCTTAAAAAAATAATATTTGTTTTATTAAATAATCGTCAATGTAAATAAAGTAAAAGTTGAAATTTCTCGTATATTGTTTATAACAAAAGACTTGTACGAATTTACACCTGGTTGGACCGCGACAAAGGAAAATTTAAATTAAATAAACCAGATAATTTATAGCTCTATTATTAGGGGAGATAAGGACTTGCAAGATTGATATCGTAGAGGTGGTTCGAAATAGTCCTGACCAATGATAAAGATTTAATTTGGACATCGACTTTTTCTGTAAATGCACACTTTTTTAGGGTTTCCGCAGGTTATGAATAATCAAAATTTAATTGTGATGAAAACTATGGTAATGAAGATACATACCTCTATCTTGTAACACATTTGTGATCACGACTAGCTTTATAATTTTGTTTTGAAGGAAATAAATCCATAAGAAAATTCTGTCCCATTGGACCTTCGAACGTTTAGGTAGTACAATGAAGCTTGTATAAGTCGATCGCTTGCACTGCATCGCTTTAACGGTATTGTATGTTTGCATTCTGGCTGAAAAAATTTTGAACATATATGTCAGTTCTAACAACAGCTCTAACTCGACTTTTAGTAACATCTTAAAAGCATCAATGTATAGTTAAAAAATATTATTATTATTTTATAAAGCTAATCTGAAAATAATGTGTTTCTTGCTATTGATGAATGTTATTATTTCTTTTGTTATTTTTGATCATTTGCTGCTCTTGATCGCTATTTCATATAAAAAAATAGATTGGATGTTTGGAAAACTTATAATAAAAAGAGTTATTTCCATCCGTGTGACATTTTTCTATTTACAGAAAGCAAGCTAAAAAAGGTCTAAATAAATTGTTAGTTCTTTGTTTTAAGATTTCGCCGGAATTAGGCAGAAATGTAATAAATTATTATTTGCAGTGGAAAATTCATCAGCAAATTATTTTATTATATAAAATTATTTTAATGGTCTTAACATTTTAGGGTGATATTTCAAAGATATTTTTCAAAAACATTTGTTGCAAATTCTCGTTTGGTAATTTTGGCTATATTTTCGTTTATCACACAATAAAAATGTGCATGAGAAAATATTTGTGCTTACAGTTCCAATGAAGTCTTTATTTGTTTTTGTAAATATTCTTTTTAAGTGGTTATTTTGTCACTTAAATAAACGTTTTCACTGAATTATCTGATACTTTGTTCTATTGTCTGTTCATGGTATTCCAAAACAAATCAAAAGATTTAAATAAAGAAGTAAAATGAACATAGAAGATCAGTGTTGGAAAATAACAGTTATTAATATTAACTATAACACTACTTTAAAAAAGTAATCAAAAGTGGTTGAACAAAAATGGCTGTCTCGGGTGGTTCGTAATTTCCAAATAAATCTTTAGTCTTAAATCTAAAGCTTTAAATTAACTTTTAAAGCGTATATTTTAACTTTAAGCGTACACTAACCTAAAACCCAATGATATAAATATAATTTAAATTTTTTTATTGAAACTTTTTTAATACAATTTTTTAAAATTGTTTTTATTTAATACATTTTTAATTTTTTTATGTGAATAATTTCTACGTGAATTTAAGGCACCAAAATTGGATACAGCATCCGTATAGAAAAGATGCAAACTAACTTGCTTCGTTTTATTGTTGCGCATACTTATGTAGGATTGCGCATTCATTATCAATTGCTACAGATTATTTGATTATTGAGCAAATTATGTTAATCTGCGATTAGCAAATTATGTTAATCTGCGTCACGAATTTGCGAATTGAGTTCACAGAAATCTCGGTGTATAATTCATTAGTCAATCAATGCATATAAATCACATAAATATTTACCAGGCATAACTCCT
>NC_092212.1:64682235-64693374 GCF_043381705.1 Parasteatoda tepidariorum | reverse complement strand
GTGGTTATTCCTCACAAATTATTCCTATATATATTTATCTCAGAGTAAATTTGTAAGCTTATATCTGCAAAAGAATTTTAAAACATGAAAAACATAACTGTAATTGACCTAAAAATGTTGGGGAACATTCGAAAAGAAATATTTTTTCGTTCCTTAAAGCATACCTTAATCATATTGTATCATAAACAATTCTTATATTATTATTAAAGGCGAATTAGAGTACAGAAAATCTTTAATATGACATCTAAGCGCACCAGCTACCTTCATATATCATCAGTTCACTTCAGTTCTAGAAGGAAAGTCCGGACTAGTCTGGTCATAATATAGAACATTTTATGGCAACCACCTTCAACACAACAAAACAGAAATCATATTTCACTGATAACTTTTTCTTCGTTCTAAATCAGCGATGATGAAAACTTGAATCCCATTTTCCCCCCACTTTCGTTCCATCGTGCCAAAATATCCGTTTGAATTTCTGTTTAATATTTTCTTTTCTTTTCACAGTTTGGCAATCGTAAATGGTAAAAAAAAAAGTTTGGCCGTAAATAATTGAAGAATTTTTTCCTTCTTTTTTTATCGTTTGAAAAACGCCGAAACAGATCGTTTTTTGAACTGTCAAAAACATCAAACGATAAACACATACGCGTATTGTTTCTTTCATTAAAAAGTAAGGGGAAAAAAAACTTAATCATTAAGGGATTGCGAAATATATAGGTGAACGTACATTGTTATTTCCGTTTTAAGAGGTAAGGGTCAAATTTGATGGTAAAAAATTGGAAAACTAAAAAAAAATTAAATTGTCATTTTCTATTCAATGCATCTGCGAAAGCCATAAAGATTATATCTGGCACATTGAGAAATATGCTTTTTGATATCGTATATTGACAACCTGAGTTTTTTAAAAAATAATAAAACTGTCAAACTTTTTAAAGTTGTTATAATGATATTTTTTTACAATTATTAAAAAGTCGGTAAGTTTACAAACATATATTATTATCAGTTATTCTAATATTTTTTTAATGGGTTCTGTGCAACAATAATACTTGAATAAACTAAAAATATAATAAAAATGATTCAACAACAACAAAACAAGTAAGTTTTTTATAAGAACTAAAACAAATCTTTAAACACGAACACAATTCAAATGTAATAATATATTTTGATTGATCAATTGCTTTAATAAAAAATTGTTGGGAAAACTGAATATTGTAAAACTGAAACTATTAAAAACTACAACTTACAAGATTTTTTTAAAAACATGTTTAAAACTTATTATAACCTAAATACATTATAAATAATACTTCTACGAAAATTTAATTTTTATGCTTTTAAAGCAATATTTGAAACAAATTATGGATAAGCATCAAATAGCTATCTATACAAACAACAAAGATAGGTTTTTTTAATACAGTTTTAAAAATAATTGAGTTTTGTGTTAATTGATCACTTAACTACGCTGGGGAAATTGTTTTCGTGTAAATAATATAATATGAAATTATATCTTGCCTAATTCGGGGGTAGGATATCAATTCTACAGTTAGTTTTTCTTCCAAAGCAACAGATTTGTTTTTTTAAAAAATGATTATTTTAGTCTACTTTTTGTTGAAATATGCATGTTCAGAAACGTTATACATAACAAAGGGTCGCATAAATTTTGCGGCATACTTCTAGTCGAGGTAGGGCACAACATCAGGATTAAAATTGCTTAGGAACCGATGTTCGGATGGTCGTCGTACGCGGTAGGGGACGCTTCTCTATTATGATCTTTTCAGAATCACGCGATGAAGCAGTTCGTAATAGGAAAGCTCCCCTAGAGGCGTATGACGAAATTTGCGGGCATGGGTTCCTACGCAATTTTAATCCTGATGATGTGCCTTAAACCCCGAGAAGTTTGTCACAAAATTTATGCCTGTTATATATATCTTTTCTAAAATTGTACAATTCAACTGAAAATTGACTAAAAATACCATTTTTTTGAAAAAATAAAATCTGCAGCTTAGAGAAGAGAAGAGAGAAAGAGAGAGGGAGAGAGAGGAAGAGAGAGAGAGGGTGAGAGAGGGAGAGAGGGAGAGAGAGGGGGAGAAAGAGAGGGAGAGAGAGAGGGAGAGAGACCGATTGCAGATTGGAAATCAGCGATTCAGAAGTATCTAAGATTTATTAAGAAATCTCATTCAATTCTCCAGCGTTATTTTTAAAAATTTATTATTATTATTCTATTAATTTAATTTTATTACTATTATCATTTCTTTAAATTTTACATATAATAATTATTTATCGAAACTATTTTAATTAAAAGTTTTACTCAAATTTACTAACGTCTTTATGCATACAAAATTATTGTTAATAGTGCAAATATGAAAAAAAAACATCAAAGAAAACATTGTTAATTTTATGTAACTAGGAAGATAAAAACAAGCGAAGCATTTTCTTTTCATTATATTTGATATTATAAATAAAAATAAATAAAAATAAAATAGTTTGTATATTAAGAAGAAAAATGAATAATATATTCCAGCGGACATAACTCATAATCAAATATCAATAATAGTTTATAGTAGATAAACATGAAAACCATTGACAAAATTTTTTGGATAGTAAACACTGAAATTGCTTCTTTATTTTCAGAAATAACATTCCGCACTTTTAAAACTAAAAGTTGATAACGCTAATATTTTATAAACACGTTTCAATTACTGTATGTTTTAATATAAAAATTGCACGTAATCTGTTTTTCATATTTTAAGTTTTCTTTACTTAACTTATATTAAAATATATTGAAATCGGTTAAAGCAAAAAGTGAAAATTTATCTCCACGCAAATAACCATTCTAAATAATCAGTTCTTGTAAAAATAAATAAAAATTATATATCCTACTTAGAAAATACATTTCTATTGCAATTTGGAAATAATTTTAATCGTATAAAAACTTTAAAAATGTGCACTGGTTTGAGCTCTTTCACATAAAACAATCAAGTACTTTCAATTACACTAGGTTAGTCAAATTACATAAAAAAATATTGATATTTTACGACCTAGTGCAATATTTTTTTAATTTAGCTAAATTGCCTTCTTTTTGCGCTCTTAAAAACCTGTTTTCTTTTATTTCTTAACAGAATTTTCCTCAATGAATAATTTAATTAGGTCTATATCAACAAACATTAATGCATTCTTCCTGAACAAAATAAATTGTATTGATCTATGTTTTTTCTCTTATTTAATCATCCTATTTTTTTTGTCGTATGCCTGTTTAGGCAGTGGGGATGCGATTGTTCCTGTTTCTCAGTGGCGCCATCTATGGCCAGGAATTTAACATCTGCCACGCCATTCACACAACCACAACCCGTTTATAGGGCTGGTCACATTCACACACAAAGGAGAAAGGACATAGAACACACAGAGAGAGAAAGAAACATCCATGCCTTGCCCAGGATTCGAACCCAGGACCTTTCTGATGCAAGGACAGTTCCCTGCCCCCTACACAGACTGGTCGGCTATCCTTCTGTGTTACAAACCAGAAGTGATTGGAATCCACAAGTACGAATAAACTAGTTCGAATTACTGATTACTGATTACAAGTGATTTGAATTACATAATTGAATTGATTTCATTTTTTCGAGTCACCTTGTTGATTGTCTTTTACGGCATTATCATGGACGACTTTTGTCAATATTTCTAGCTATCGATATTTATCATCGGCGATAGGTGTTGTATATTTTTTGTATGCACGATATATTATGAAAGTATATTTCAAATATCATTATCATGATAATTAAAAAGCATAATATTTAAGGATGAGCAGTGGTGGCTCAGGGGATTGAGCGTAAGCCTCCCAATAAGATAAGCCGGGTTCGAATCTCATCGATGACTGGTTGATACGAATTCCACAGCCGGCTCGCACCGAAAACAGCGCTGACGTAAAATCTCCTCAGTGGCAGACGGATCATGGGTTAGAGTCATTTTGCCATTAGGCTAACCGTGGGAGGTCTTCGTGGTTTTCCTCTCCATGTTATGCAAATGCTGGTTATTCCTCACAAATTATTCCACGAAGGCAAATTTCCCTCTATACTTGATCCAGGAGTTCTCTTGTCTGTATTGTGTTCAAAATTACACGACTACGGAGTTGATCATTAGCAGTTGTAAACTTAAAATTGGGTCAGCTGTTCAGCGGCGGTTATAAAATAAAAAAATATTTAAAGATATATCGACCAGCTCTATTCTCGATACCTTTTTTTTGAATTAGTCAATTATTCCATCACAACAGAGTATTCCACAAACGTAACGCTAGTGGAGAATGGGTTAAGCAAGATAAAACTATTAAAACCCATGAGTTATATAAGATAAACACATCCAAACGCATGGGTTAAATTAGATAAACATATAGAAACGCATTTGTTAAATAGGATAAACATATTGAAACGTGTGGGTTAAATAAGATAAACATATCGGAACACGTGGGTTAAATTAGATAAACATATCGAAACACGTGGGTGAAATGAAATAAACATAACCCAACGCATAGATTAAATAAGATATACAAATCAAAACACGTGGGTTAAATAAGATAAACAACTCCAAACGCGTGTCTTAAATAAGATAACCGTATATCAAAACACAGAAGGCAAATACGATAAACGTATCGAAACACGTGGGTTATACAAGATAAACATATCCAATTGCATGGGTTAAATAAGATAAATACAGTAAGGAACCGATTATCCGGAACGATCGGCACCATCGCTATTCCGGATAATTGATTTTTCCGGAATAGCTATGGAATGATGGTAAGGTAAAAATCTTTCAAAAAAGAAAGAAAAATCCTAAAATCTTATGAGGAAAATTTTTTTTTTAAAATGGCGGGAAAATTCATCGAATTTATTCCGGTTTTTTGGTTTTCCGGTTTTCTGATTTCCGGATAACGGGTTCTGTACTGTGTATAGAGATACATGGGTTAAAAAAAACATATCCAATCGTCGTTAAATAAGATAAACATATTAAAAACGCACGACTAGACAAGCAAACCTCTCCATGCAATATAAATATCATGATTTTTATTTTTAACAATATCTTTATGAAATTGAAATGAATATCACGAAGCTTAATATTATTATAATAACTAATTGTTACTAATAGTTTTTAAATCACATGGAAATCAGTTTAAAATGGCAGACTAGTTTTTTTCCGGTTTCCCGTCCGTTCGCGACAGGCGCCCGACGTATAATCAACACGACAAGTTATTTAAAATATAATTCTAGTTTAACATAGAAGGCATATAAATAATCTCGAAGTCAAAATGCGCAAGAAATTTTATGACGTAATACCCGCTTATTATCGTGTTTCGAGGTTAATGTACACACAGTCATCTGAGCCCACAGTTCCTTTATACGTGCAGAAATTTCAATGAGGACGAGCGCCTTCCGCCATCTTTATTTATCACTTATCGCTTGCTTGTTGAAAAATCAAATGATCTTATATGGTTTAATGTGAAGAGAATTTGTTTTGTTTTAAATGGTGACTAATGTATCGGAATTAAATAATTCATGTGGTTCACTGGAAGAGGCAATTAGTAGTATTTTACTCTCCTCGAAATGAAGAGACTAATTATGTATGCAATAAGATAAAAGATTTGAAAAGATGCTAGAGGCAAAACTGCGATTTTAAAAATGCAAATATACAAATGATGTATTTAAGATGGATAAAGCAGTTAGACTAAACAGGACATTAGACATGTAAAGTAAACAAACTAGTAGTCCTATTTATGCCAAATGTTATTTTCAGTTTCGTACATAAAATTATTTATGCTTACAATATTACGTAATATATTTCATCTAAAAAAACTGAATTGAGATTGTAATACGGAATCTTGAACAAATTTAAATAAGAATATAGAAATAGGGCCGGGATAGGGCGCTGAGCCCATGTCCGAGAGTTCGTGAGTTCAAACCCCGCCGGACGAAGACTCCCCGTCTAGTAAATGGTTACTGATACACGTTAAATCTATCGATTCGCAAAGTCCTCCATGTTCCCATAACAAATCAATACCTCTGGGGGTACTGGATAGGAGATTGATCGTTCTCTGATTCAAGTCAAAATTACAATCTGTGGATAAATGAATGGATGTATGAATGGGGCCGCCCGATAAATGGGTGTGATGTATGGGTGTGGCTGAAGTCGAATTCTTGGCTATAGATGGCGCCACTAGAAAACAAGAACAATCACACCCCTCTGCCTTAACAGGCATACGTCAACAACAGAATATAGAAATCTGGTGCGTTTTGAAAATTGTTCAACCTGTTTTAATTCATACATGGTTTACAGAATTCTTTTAGATGTGAAATACGTATGTGAATAATAATTGTATAAGACTTTTCTTTTTCCGTAAATTGAGTTCAACTAAAGTTAACATTATGAAATAGTTAATGTGACACCGCAATATCTGCAAACAAAACTGAAAAAAAACTGACTATATCAAATATCTGCAAGCCATCATGATGGCTATTCTGCGAAATTAATTCAGAACAGATACAACACAAGTGCAGATATAACTAAACAGATATAATACTTAAAATAAAAGTAGAACAGATATTATTCAAAACATGTATAATATTCAAAGTAAAACAATACATTGGATATGGATATTAACAGTAGAGTAAAATGCAACGTTTTGCTAATTACCAAATTTGAGTTAATTTTTAGTCCAGAAGATTTATTTAAAAAAAAATAGAAATATTTATGTTTATAATATTATAAGCGTGTATAATCCTTTCTGTTGTTTAACCAAAATGAAAAAAAAAATGTTACGGTGAATGTGCTGTTACGGTGAAAAATTTGTTGTTACGATAATGAATAGAGAAATAAAGTGAACACCGGACATCAGAGAAGGAAACTGATAGAGAAAGCTGTGTGTCAAATGTAGTTAAAATACAAACATAAAATATTTTCAGAAGATGATGATTACAAACCAGATCAAAATCTCCCCCCTTAGGGAAACTTCAATTTAAGCAAGAACCTTTATTTTCTATTGCAGATCTGGATTTTCCAGAAAAAAGTCCAATTTGACACATAAATTGCCGCATTGTAGTTAAGTAATGAAACTAAATTCTTCGTCCATTGCTGGTAATTACTTCAAAGCTGAAAACAATTTAATGCTCAGTTTCTTTAGTCTTTTTCTATTCTTAGGTAAAACGAAAATTTTATATTACGCTTAAGAACTAGAAATGATGCAATTTCTTTTGGTACGTTTTATGCAATTTGTTTGAATAAAACCAAATTTATTAAGTAATGATTATTAAAAAGCTGTTTACTTTTTAACTAATTTTTTAGCATATTTTTAAAACTTTTGAAGAGAGAATTGATTTGACAATGCATGTAACAAAAACCTTATTAACACTTGCTGTTAACAAGAGAATTGATTCAGTGGGAACACTTATTTTCTTTTGCAGATTTGGATTTTCCAGAAAAAAAGTACTTTAATTTGACGTATAGGTAGGTGGTTGCATCGTGGATAAGTAATAAAACTAAATTCTTCGTCCATTGCTGGTAATTGCTTCAAAGCCTAAAACAACTGAATACTCAGTTTCCCCCTAGGCTTCTTATATTCTTTGGCGATACAAGAATTTTATAGAATGTTCTAGAACTAGAAATGGTGCAATTTATTTTTTTGGTATGCCTTATGCAATTTGTCTGAACGAAACCAAATGTAGTAATGATTATAAAACAGTTGTATACGTTGTTACAAAATTTTTAAGCACATTGTTAACACTATGATTTTAAAAGTCAAGAGAAATGCAGTTGGAACACGTATTTTTTTTTTTGCAGATGAGGATTTTCAAGAAAAAAGTACATTAATTTTCAAATAGGTTTTTGCATTGTAGTCAAGTAATAAAACTAATTTCTTCGTCCATTGCTGGTAATTACTTCAAAGCCTAAAACAACTGAATATTCAGTTTCTTTAGTCTTTTTCTATTCTTTGACAATACAAGAATTTTATATAACGTTCCAGAACTAGAAATGGTGCAATTTTTTTAGTATGTCTTATGCGATTTGTTTGAACGATATCAAATGTATAAAGTCATAATTACAAAAAACTTGTTTTTTTGTTTTTAAAAAATGCTTTCAGTATATTTATAAAACTATGACTTTAAAAGTCTCGAGATGTAAGTGGTTTAGCAAGTAGCATATATTGAATATTGTTTTATGGAAAATTTATTTGATATTTGAACGATGATGTAAGACAGAAACTGATTAGGAATAAAAGTTTGATTATACCGTTCTGTATTGCTGTATCTTTATACAATATAGACACCGTATGCGACCTTTTCTCTTGATTTTGTGCTTATTTAATGTTACGGTCTCACCTGATACTCAGATCATCGTAAAAATATATTTCCGACAGCTAATAAAAATTTATGCAAAAAAAAAAAAAAGGTTTCAGAACTGTTTTGAAGCAAAAAGAATATTATTAAATATTAATGACTCAGCACTTTTTGTAGGGCCGTTATAGCCTGATTGATAGGGGGTAGGTCAATTCCCAAGAGGTCATGAGTTCAATCCCCGTTGGTAAAAGTAAAAGGCGACCGGTGCATTTTAAATTTATCGGGTCACAAAGTCCTTCAAGTTCCCATTTAAAAAATTCAATACCTCTGGGGGAAATGAATTGGAGATTGATCGTTCTCTGGTTTGGATCAAATTTTACGATCTGTGGACAATTTTTGTGTGATGATGGGTGAATAATATTCCGGTTTCAGAGTAAGGCGATTCCCATGTTGGAATATGCCCTAGTAATATTGGAGAGAATATGTGTACGACACGTAAGATGGAATAAGGAATGGATATGCTCTAAGAATGTTAGATGGAATATTGGATATCTCTTGCTGAGATGTTGTAGTATATATTGGATATGCCTTTACAATGCTAGAAAGAACATAAGATATACCTTAAAATGTTGTTGGAGTAGATATTGAATCTACCCTGAGAAAGTTGAAGCGTTATTACAAAATATGTTTAGTAAGGCTTTAAATAGGACAGGATTTTCCTCTTGGCGACGAATATATATATATATTCTTTGTATTTATGTGTTTGTTTTTGTCCCTAATAAAATTTATGTTTGTTTGTTTTTCAAAAAAAAAAAATTTGAATATTTTTTATTATTTATTTTTTTGTTTTCCAACAAACATATTAAAAATTTTTTCTACATAATCCATTTGCAAAATTTACACGAATTTTGGATGGATTGCATGGATTTTGGATTACAAGATGTTGATGGAGTAATCTTCCCTGAAAATGTTTAATTGTTATCACAAGATATGTTTAAGTAAGGCTTTCAATTCGAAATTTTTTTTTGGTTTTTCTACAGATGATTATACATTTTTTTATATGAACCATTTACGAATTATGCCTGGATTTTAGAAGCATGTAATGGATTTTGGATTAGTAGATGTTGTTGGAGTTTAGATTACAAGATTCAATCTACCCTGAAAGTGTTTAAGTGTTATTGTAAGTAAGGCTTTAAAATTGGACATTTTCTTGGCTCTTGAACAGCTGGCTAAAATTTTTTTTCTGTATAAATCATTTGCAAATTTCACATATACAAAAATGGCCTAATTTGTGAATTCTGTCAGGATTGGGTACCTAAATTAATTTTTGCATCCAATGCATAATTATTGAGTTTGCAATATCGAAAAACTCAACTGTAATTAAAGAAATAACTGATGTTGTGCTCACAATTTTGATTTCTAACTGAACTCTTGCTGGTAATTTTCTCTCACTTTTTTTTTATCTTTTGGGTTTCAATAAAAATATAAAAGAATAGTGAGTTCAAAATAAGTAAGGGCGTGTTCCAGAACACGAAGAATTATGTTCTTTTCTTCGTGGCAAACAAAGAAGAGTTCTGTTCGTCAGTAATTATATCTAATTGCTCAACTTTAATACTTAACATGTTGTAAAAAAACTAATGCGAATTGGTTACTTAAGGCCCTGAGAAAAATACAGCATCACGTGAAGCTGAAACATCGGTATTAAAAAAAATGCTGGCTATAAAAGCTGTTTACCAATAAATAATTAGAAATTTACAGTCGCTCTTAATCATCCGTAAAAGTGGTGGTTGTAAAATTTATGGGTTGTACAAAGGAATTAAGAGCTTGTTTTCAATATTTTTTTTCATTGCAACTTTCTCTCGCTCTTGGAATATGGCCTCTACGTGATTAGGATAATTCTAGGTTGATTATAAATGTGTCGCCATTTAAAATGAGACGATACCAAACGTGCTATTCTTTGATGACACGAGTTCGGACGCTGGAAAACGTGTTCTTTTGGCCATTAACAATGCGTAATTCTCACTTTTCCGTCATGGTTCGCTGAACTGCCACTAATTGCTTCGGTGTAAAATATTTGTTGGGTAAAACCTTTGCTTTCTTGCATTAACAATGCATATCAATGTGATTTTTTTTTTGATAATGTAGTTATAAAATAAAGTAATAATGTAACAATGTAAATTCCTTTATTTGAACTGATGTAAAAGTTAAGTTTTTTGTAAAAAAAGGAAAATTTATAAACTCATACTATCAGTTTCATTTTTTTTTTCTTTCGAAAAATTGAAAACGCACGTCGTTTATCGTTTTTGATCCATCTACTCAGCAACAGTGATTAAGAGTTGAAAAGAAATGGAATTTTTTAGCAAGTTTTGTTAATTTATTAAAAACGTTAGAGTAATTGGAAATTTTTCAAAAAGTAGTAATTGGTGACACACAATTTAGAATAATGAAAATTTTGTTATTTAGAGAAATTTTTAATAAATGTAAAAATTTTATATAAATTTTAATAAATTATATATATATATACTATATATAATTCTGTTTTTGATGAAATCGTTTCCTAACATGCTCCGAGCGAACATTTCGTCAAAGTGACGAAATAGCAATCATCACTTCTTCGAGGAAACGACTTCAAAAGAAAAGAAACATTTCGCCTTCTAGTTTTGAACGTCTAGTCTTCATTCTAGTTAACAATTACCAACATAGCAAGTAGACGAAATGATTCTTAAAACTAACGAAATACAGCTCAAGGACTGCTGAATCGTCAAAAATGAGCGTTTAAGTCTAGAGAGTATATATATATATATATATATATATATATATTAGT
>NC_092212.1:64677912-64682191 GCF_043381705.1 Parasteatoda tepidariorum | reverse complement strand
TATATGATATATATATATATATATATATATATATATATATATGTCTGTGTGTGTGTGTATACTGCTGGAAAAGCCTAAAGCTATAATAACCTCGTAAATTTAAAAACTAAGACACATTTAATTTCATATTTTGTTTTAAAAACTGAAAATAAAACGGTTTCTTTGCTGTAATAATGAAAAAGTTAATATCGAATTATTCTTTCTTTTAGAGGCGGTTAAAGAATTCTTTGCTCCACACTGGGGCTAGAAGTAAAAGGTCAAACATTGCTTTTAATCATATATTTTTTTTCATTTTATATATAAATGAATGACTGATAATTACTTTAAGCATCTTAATTTAGCATCTTTTAAGATTGATAAAGCGCAAGACTTTGACTAACTCAGGATAAGAAAAAATAAAGTCAAGGTTTTTAAAGAATTTTAAAGTATTTCTTTCAACAAAGTTTTATCAATAATTCTACAGTTAGCTTTTCTAGGAAAATAATTTATTATTTTACTATTTAATTACTATAAATATTGCATTAAAAATTACTTTCCCAATAGTATAATCCTAAACTATCTTTCTAATAGTACAATACTAAATTGCCTTCGTAATAGTAGAAATCTAAATTATCTTCTTAATAGTATAACACTGAATTACCTTCCTAATGGCAAAACTCTAAATTACCTTTTTAATTATAATTCTAAATTACATAACTAATAGTATAATACTAAAGTATCTTCCTAATGGTGCAATGCTTAATTACCTACCTAATAGTGTAATTCTAAATTACCTACCTAATAGTGTAATTATAAATTACCCCCTTTCTAATAATACAATATTAAATTATCTTCTTAATAGCATAATACTAAATTACCTTACTAAAAGTATAATACTAAATTACTTCCTGATAGTATAATTCTAAATTGCTTCCGTATGTTTTTAGATTTTTGAAAAATATCTTCGTTTTCGCGTAAGTTACGAGATTTTTAAATTACGAGAGAGATTTTCAACATCTTGGAAATCAGTTTTCTTAAAGTTAGACAATAATAAAATTAATTAAATTAAAAAAATCTAGAAACCATTATATATTCAGTAATATCGTTGATAAAATCAACGGCAAGTTCATTAATTTTATCGCAGTTAAAGTTAACTAATGAACTAAATGGAGAAAAAAAATCAAGAAAAGTAAAATAAAAAACAAAACTTTAAATCAGAAATGGCGAGAGAAAAAATCCCTGAAGAAATATTGGTAAATCGTAAAAATTGTTTTAGAAATTAAAGAAAAAAAATTGGGTCACAGTTTCATGGTCATCAGCAGTTAAGTTTTCGTTTAAAACTTCCTTTCAGTTTTTTTCTTCGTTTTAACAAAAGTTTTCGTATTATTATATTTTAATATGATCTTATCAACGATTAAAAAAAAACATATGAGAGCTTGATAAAACCATGAACTTTTCTTTGGGTGGAATATTTTTATTTTATGTAAGGTTCATTTGAGCTGCCAACTTCTTACTCATAGTTTAAAGTGATATATCCGGGAGCAAGTTGTCAAATTAAGACGTTTTGATTTTTACACTGATATTGTTTCTATGAGGAAACTTGTATTTAAGGCCTCCATTTTGACATTATTTGGTCAAAAGTTTTATGACATCACTATATTTCCTGAACATTCTGTCTATAAAGTCGATTAATGTATTCATTTGAAAATAGAAACGAAATTTTGTTAGTCGAATTTATGAACGGAAACAAATAAAATTTTATTTGGGTCAAGATATTTTTCCACGCCAACTATCGATTGATAAGTTTCATTTTACGTTTTTAAAACCTAATCCAATATTAGGTCCCACTTGAATGTTGGCTTCATTGAATTGGTCATTTCGTCCAGTTCTTTAGACCGATCTGAAATAGTTATTATCACTAACGCAAATGTGCTTTTCGCATTCTTCGTTTATCAAAATTCCAATTATACGCCAATTAATGTTTTGAATATTTTTTTCCAGTACAAAGCGGAACAATTTAAGCGATATTGTGGTTCCTTGAGTTACAGTGCATAAAAAAAATTAATTGCACTGAATAACCTATGTTATAAGGAACAGATTTTGACGAACTAAGTGAGTGGTCAAACTTGATAGCTCAAAGGCCTAATATGCTGACTAATTATTGCAGGCGATATTTTAAGTTAAGAAATCAGATGCAAGAATGGACCTTTTCTGAATAAACATAACTTTTTTCCGGCAGATTTCAATTTTTCACAGTCAAAATGCGGAGAGTAGCCGCTACATCGAAAATGTGGTTCCAATATTTTAGTCAATATTTTATACTACTCAATGCTTACTTTTTGCTTATTTTGACTATTTCAGGAATTTTTTAAGCTGGTCGGAAAATTTTGAGTACAATTATGAAATTTGTATATCTAAAGATAATGCCATAGAGAAAATAATTTTTAATTAATCATTATTATATTTTAAAAAAGGTCAAAAAAATTTATGAATTGTAAACCATACAGATTTGTATAATATTTGAAACCAAGTAACTTTACATATAAAATAGTAAAATTTGAACGCAATCGGTAGAAAAATTCTTGCGAAATTTAGAATAAGTTTACTGAAAATAACATTTAGAATTTGTCATAAAATTAATTAGCAAATATGAGGTTATTTCTTTCAGTCATTAAGATTCGCTCTTAGTTCGAAATATTTTGATCATTAGAACTGGTTTTGAATTTATGAAGATATATTTTCACCTGAGGTATTGGCACCCTAGATCTCCAGATCTGAGTCCGATGGAGGATGTTTGGGATTACCCTAGAAAAAAGTTTTTTTAATAGTTCTTTTCGATATTTGTAAGATGAGCTGAAACAAAGGCAACTCGATGTTCTGTCTTCGCTCTCCNGGTATTGGCACCCTAGATCTCCAGATCTGAGTCCGATGGAGGATGTTTGGGATTACCCTAGAAAAAAGTTTTTTTAATAGTTCTTTTCGATGTTTGTTAGATGAGCTGAAACAAGGGCAACTCGATGTTCTGTCTTCGCTCTCTGCTTCGATCCCCCCCCCCGGCAACTTGATCGATAGCATTGATAGCACTTTGGAAGTGGACGCAGTTCTTACTAGAATCAATTTTCGCTACGTTTTAGAGAAACTTTTCACATAAAACTGTAATGCACTGTTCTCTGGAAGAAAGGACTTTTTTTTTTCCAAGTTTGTCTTTTATTATTTTAAATCATGGTTATATTTAAAATTATATGAAATTTATATTCTACTATCCCCAATTTTGTTGTCAAATTAGTTGTACCTTAACTTTTGGAAGGTAGTGCATACTATTACATTATCATTGCTTTTGCTAGGAAAAGAATTTTCTAAAACCGCGGAAATTCCTCAGAAATCGGGGGAGGGGCTGTATCGTATAATTTTATTCTTTCTTTATTAACACTTAGGTAGTGTGCAGTTTTTGCACCTTTCTCACCCGTTACACTACAAAAATAACTTTTTCACCTTTTTTATTGCGTAAATTTTTACACCTGTTAATATTGACGAATCTTACGGAAAATAACTAAAGTTTTTCTAAGCAGAACAAATAATGATTGTGATAGTATTTCAAATTATTTTTCTCCGGAACTTCTTTCTCCGTGTATGATGAGTTGTTATAGTTGTGTATAAAGATTAATATTCTAAGACTCTCGATTTTCGTTGAATAGTAATTTCCAAAATAACATTTCGCTCTTACTTTAAACTCAGGTCAAAGAACTAATATTGTTCATTTTTTATACCTTTAATATATATATATGTAGTATCTAAAATACTAGCTTTATAAAATTAAAAGGATCTTTTGAGACTAAACTCAAAAAGAATTATATCTATCTGCAGATAAGTTTATCTGGTCTCTGAGAACATTAAATTTCACTTTCACATACTTAACTTGGCTCTTCGCGTATACATTTAGTCCCGTTGAATAGCGATGAAATCTTTATTTGTAAAATGAATCCACCCGCGCAATAAAATATCTCAAAGAAACCAAATTCCCATGAAAATCAAGACTGTTGAGATACTAGTTCATCTCCATCTGGTCTTAAGATCTTCCAGACACCGGTTCTAACATCTGGGTTATATAGATCACATGACATGAACATATGTTACGTTAAAGAAGGTACACTTATCTTTTAGAAATGAAATGGTAAAGATGTGTCCCGGAGCCTCTGCTCCGTTTGTATATAATTTGTAAATAGATTTCCTTATCCTTTATTCAATAAATTCATAGAAAATGCATTATGTTGTCATCCTTATATAAAGGATATTAAAAATA
>NC_092212.1:64657932-64677747 GCF_043381705.1 Parasteatoda tepidariorum | reverse complement strand
GGCTTCTTGAAATCATTAATAACAAAAACTACATAGATTTATCTGAGTTATTTTAAGAAATACTGTTGTTTTCTGCAGAATATAAACGTGTTCGGCCAAAATATTAAATTAAAGTAAAGTTATATGCTATAAAATGGCGAATTTGTCATTATCCTGGCTGTCATTTTCCTGGCTTATGAATGCCAGGACATTAAAGTGTTACCAGAAATTCTTTTTAACTGCTAATACTGTAAAAAGGGAAAGCAAATATTAACCTAATACCAACTTTATGTATGATTGTAATATGCTTAGATGTAATCAAAGTTATTTATTTATTTAATGATTGATTATTATACACAATTTTATTCTGCACATATCAGCAACATTCTAAAGTGGATAAAAAGAATTAATTTAAGCTATTTATGGTCCATCTAACATAAAGGCTTAAGTTGAGTTACTTACTATTAACTAAAAATGAATGTTTTTTAAACTTCTAAGGTAATATGCCATTTTCGTGGCATTCAAGATTTGGTGAATTTCTATTTTATTTTTTTTCTCGAGCAAATGTCAATAAACTACACTGCTGTCTATAAGATATTAATAAGTGAAGCTAAAGAAGTATACAAAAAAAATTTAGATTATTTGAAATTTAGATTATTAGACTTCAAATTTGAAGAAATTTTTTGGTCCGAATTGTCATGTGTCGTGAGAATCACCCATATATGGTGTGAGGAGCACTCAAAAATTATATATATATATATTATAAAGAATAAAAACAAGTTACAAAAGCAATAAAATGTTTCCTTCAAAGTTTATTTTATTCTTCGTTCTCTACAAGAACGATTCAATACTCTAAGCCATCAAGTTAAATGAAGTATTTTTTTCCAATAGCGTAATAGAAAAAAAAATGAAGATACAGTGTTGATGTAAATAGTTAACTTGCCCGTTATTTTCATGAAACGTAACATAACTATCAAGGTAGAATGAAGGCGCTTTGCTTAACTGTGGCTTAAAAGATCAAGTGACATAAAATAACTATCTACAATCACTACAAATTACTGAATGAGGATTTATATTCAACCAATCCATCTTCGACAGACATAATTACACAAGTTTTCCCCCTCATCACGAAAAAAAAAAATTTTTTTTTTCTACTCGCTAATACAATGTAATAATAACACGCTTATCGACAAACTCTGGAAATAGAATGGAAGAAATGAAATGAAGAGAAGAGAAGAAGAAAAAAAATCGTCTGCAAATGTCTTTGTGGATGACGGATATTTCCACCAATTGCCTGTTCCATACTTGTAATGACCATCCTATACATTGATGGATGAGATTTGAAGTTGTAACTTTTAATTGAGCCTCTGCTGTACCACCACATTGTTTAGAGAGTACCACAGATCAGATACACTGTTTCTGGAACTTTATCTTCGGGGGAAGAAAAGAAAATGGCGCACTCATTACGAGGAGGTGTCGAGGAGAAATGAGAAGGTTCTTAATTGGGTTTGGCATGAAAAGTGATTGGATTGTATGTGGCATGCTCGC
The DNA here is from genome assembly GCF_043381705.1 of Parasteatoda tepidariorum. Lineage (NCBI taxonomy): Eukaryota > Metazoa > Arthropoda > Arachnida > Araneae > Theridiidae > Parasteatoda > Parasteatoda tepidariorum. The sequence continues at coordinate 64,676,220 of NC_092212.1, read as the reverse complement.
TGGCAATAGTCATCTTCCCAGAATTTGTCCTTTCGTGACTTTGGCTATTGATGGCTGGCGAGGTCTTTTGATTTCATTGGCGATGGCAACAATGGGAGATGAGATTGTTTAGCTGGAAAGCATGAGAAATGATAATTATGTTTTCACTTCTCTTCATTTGATTGTAAAAAAGGATTCTGGTTTATTAGAGAGAGAAATTAATCGGCTCTCTCGTTGAGAAAGTACTATTTTTATGAGAATGAAATGGAGTTTAAATACTAGTCAATCAGCTATTTTATTAAAGTAATGGTTCGAAATTGTTCCCTATCGAGAATCGATGTGATTTGCTGAATTGATTGTTCACTTGTTTAGAGAAAAGTCAGAAATCATTTGGTACTTATTGAAAGCGTCTTGTATGTTTTTGTAGGTTGATATCTTATGGGTCAATGTTTGGTGAATGGTATACTTATTAAGAAGTAAAAAGATAGCTATTTTTTTCAGCGTTTAAAAATAATAAGATCTTCGACTAACAAGGGCGCCGGCAGGGGGGTGCAAGGGGGTGCACTTGCACCCCCCTGGCTCTTTTTTTTAAACAATTAAAGAGATACAGAAAAAAAATTTTATTAAATTTTTTTATTAAACATATTTTTATGGAAAAACAAATAATTAAGTAATCATTGATAACAATTAAATAATTGTTTAATCAAACAAGAATTGTAATCGTCTTGTTTGCTGTCCAAATCTGTTTATAACTTTTTCAATGAATTCTGAGTCATCTGTAGCGCCATCTACGGTAAGAGCTTTATGTTTTTATATTTTGAGTGGCATCAGTCTCAATTGTAAATAGAACAGATATGAGCGGTAGAAATAACTTGTATGAAAGAAAATGTTAATAGTTAGATGTTTTGTAAATATGTGTAAATAGATCTTTATTAAATCGTCTACCATATGAAACTTCTTGATCTTCTACTTTCTTCAGTCCTCTCATATTTATTTCCGTCGGTACTTGTATCCGACATCATCTTTGATTCTTTTCTTATGCACATTGAGCATGCCACAAACTTGGCAGATATCTAAGCTATATTTTTAAATTTCATTTAATNTTTCAAAACCAAATCAAATCAAATAAAGATTCCTGTTTTATAAAACCAAATAAATCAAGTAAACATTTCTATTTTTATAACGCCAAATCAAATCGAATAAAGATTCCTGTTTTATAAAACCGAATAAATCAAGTAAACATTTCTATTTTTATAACGCCAAATCAAATCGAATAAAGATTCCTGTTTTATAAAACCGAATAAATCAAGTAAACATTTCTATTTTTATAACGCCAAATCAAATCAAATAAAGATTCCTGTTTTATAAAACCGAATAAATCAAATAAACATTTCTATTTTTATAAAGCCAAATCAAATCAAATGAAGATTCATATTTTTATAAAAGCAAACCAAATCAAATGAAGATTCATATTTTTATAAGACCAAATCAAATTAAATGAAAATTCACTTTTTTAATAAATTTCTTACAAAATAGGAACACTCCGTTGTTTGCTGAACAACTGTTGTAAAAGTATGATTTTCGGTTCGTACGTTTGTAAAATAAGTTGCCCTTAAAATGAAGAAAAGCCTTCATCTAATTCTTAATCAATTCTATATATAAGAAGTGTGTTAAATTTTCAAAAGGTTGGATCAATTAAATGAAATGAGAATTAATTTTTTTAATAAATTCTTTGCAAAATAGGAACATTCTGTTGTTTGCTGCACATCTGTTGTAAAAGTATGATTTTTGGTTCGAACCTTTGTAAAATAAGTTGTCCTTAAAATTAAGAAAAGAATTCGTCTAATTCTTAATCAGTTCTATTTATACGAAGTGTGCTAAATTTCCAAAAGGTTGGTACATTATTTTTTAAGATACCGGGTTTATCTACTTGTCAAAATAAAATTTTAGAAAAAATTCGTATTGCGTATTTTTGCTCTCAACCAGTCAATGGGAGTAGTTTAAAATGGTTCCCTCTCCATATTGCTTTACTTCGACTGACTTAGATGTCTAAATAAAAACAAAACAAAACAAAGCAAAACAAAAAACGAAACGAAACAAAACAAAACAAAATGCAAATGGCCGGAATTGCCTAGTTGGTAAGACGTTGGACTCTTGTTCGTGAGAACGGGATTTCGATTCCTGCCGACCGAAGGTGTATTAAATTTAGACTGGTGCTTGTTAAATCTGTCGGGATCCGAAAGTCCTCCAAGTTCCCATAACAAATCAGTACCTCTGGGGGTACTGATGGAGATTAATCGTTCTCTGGTTCAGGTCAATATGAATGAATGGAGTATTGCTGGGTTCTCCCTGTAAAACGGGCTGGGACGTGTGTGTGTGTGACTGAATTCGTATTCTTGGCCATAGATGTTGCCACTGAAAAAACAAGAAACGCACCCTCTGCCTGAAAACGTCGCTTGATTTCCTGCAGACTTACTGATTGGCAAGTGGCATAAGTAAACAACAAAATGCGTTACTTTTTAAAAAATCGTGTCCGACGACTTTAAATATTTTTGGAAAATTTCAAGTTTTTTTTTGTCCCCGGAGTGTCAAATGTAATGAGAGTAGTTTACAAAGGTTCTCTCTATATTGTTGACTCAGTTTGTCCAAACTTTCTAGAAATGGTAGGCCATACTATAAGATCAATTTTTTAAAGAAAAGTATTGCTTGAAATTTTTAAACCCACATAACTTCCTGAACATTTTCAATTAATTTTCTTCTTTTTGCATTTGATATTAAGAAAAATCCAATTTTTTATTCCTTTGAAAATAAGGATATCATAATAATAGTAAACTAGTTTAAAATACAATTAAAAAAAACTACTTACTTAATTTTTTCGAAAAGTCATAGAATTTTTTTGTACCTTCTGTTGTTAGAACAAGAACCTAACAAAAAAATCCTTCTTCACCTTTTGTGGGTGTATTTAGTCGATTTTTTTAAGTAGGATACAGAGACAAAAGGCTACTAAGACAAATAATTGAATTGGCTGCAGAAAAAAAGAAATTTAAAAAGTTGTGTAAAATTTGCTTAAGGTTTGTTTAAAGTGGTGCGAACTTGCTGATTTTAAACACTACAAGAAATTGATGTGCAAAATACATATGAAATACTTTGATGTAAAAATGTCCTCGAGGGAGAAAAGTATGTTTATCATTACGTAACCATAATTGTTAACTTCTAAGGTTATATTATTATTTTTGGTATAAACAAACACTTTTCACAGTATCTTAAAAATAATCCAAGAAAAAATTTGTGAAGCAAACCATATTTGTATTATATATCCATTATAAAATAATCATTCATTACTATATCTATTATAATAAAATTATTATGAAAAATTAATCTCTATATGAAATTATAGAAATGTCCATCCAAAAAAGTGCTTATTAACAGGAGAAAAATATTATTTCATTTATAATTGTAAAAAAAAAAAAGAAGCACCATTTCAATTTATGTAAACTTAAATGACAAAATACTGAATTTAAATGAAATCGATCGAATAGTTTTTGAGTTTTAGAGTGGTGAAAAGAAAATCGCATTTAAAATTTTTTTTTTTTATCGGATGCAAATGATTTCGTAAAATTTAAGTCTTAACTTGCCATTTAAAACTCACAAAGTTTAGAATGACTGAAACATTAAAACAATAAATAACTATTAAAAATAATTTTTTCACGGAATTTACTATACAAAGCAGCAATATCTAATATATATTTTTTCAAATATTCTTTATAATAAATAGGTTTTTGCGTAAAAAGATCTTGATTCGTATGAATCGTTTTCAAGGTGTCGGGATGTACGTAAAAAACGTTTTCCTTTTTGTCTGATTTTGTAGCTTAATTAATATTTAGCACTGATTAATAAGCATAATAATTAGTGCCAAATATTAATCATAGTAGATCAACCCTTCTGAAGAACAAATTAAAAAAAACCATTAAGGCTGACATTTAGTGCATCAAAATTCGATAATTCGAACAAAAGATATTTATGGGGAAGTCTTTTGGCACATAGTACAGTCGTGCAATAGAAAAATCACAGTAAGCAGTAAAAAATTCAAAATTGGAAATTTTAAGTTTTTTTTTCTAAATTTTTATATTGCAAGCTAAATATAGAAAATTTTTTTTAATTAGTTTCCAGAAACTTCATTTTAGCTTTGATTGCACAGTCAAACCCCGTTATAGTGAACATGGTTTATAGTGAGCTCCCGGATATAGTGAACGAAATGCTCGCTCCTGTGCCTTGCTATATGCATATAATATTATTTTTAGTCGATATATTGCATTAAAAGAAAGAGGAAATTGGATATTATGAACCTTTTTCTGTCTTTGACTGTTTTTTTCTCTTCATTTTTTGGTAATTTTGAAATTTCAATATTTAAATACATATACCGATTTTTAAAACCATTTATTGAGTGAAATGTAGCCGTAAGCCTTTTTTCTTGTTAACTTCTTCTATCTCAGATTCCCCTCCCTAAATAAAGGCCCCCCCCCTAAATTTTTTGTACGCAAGACGAAGAGTAATAAAAAATAAAAGTTAACACATTTTTTGTTACTACATATTGTTTTTTTAAATAATTTTTGTATTTCTTTTTATTGGTCATTTATTTAAATAATGTGTAATAAAAAGGAGCAGTTCGGAAAATTTAGTTAAAATTGCTTGCTGTATGGATATAGTGAACTCCCGGTTATAGTGAACCGAAATTTCGATTCCTTGAAGGTTCACTATAGCGGGGTTTGACTGTATTAATAAGGAAAAGAAAATAGTTGTCACACCGCTTATCTTAAAATTACTAGGGAAGCATGTTACTCTTTCAATTGCACGGCAGAGAACGTATTTTATTTTATTGTATACATCAAGTCAGGTAGTGGTATCTGTCGAATTGCCAGTTTTTGCAGATGGTTCAGAAATTTATTGATGCACCTGCTTATGCATACAGGAAGTTTTAATATACCANAACAAAACAAAACAAAACAAAACAAAACAAAACAAAACAAAACAAAACAAAACAAAACAAAACAAAACAAAACAAAACAAAACAAAACAAAACAAAACAAAACAAAACAAAACAAAACAAAACAAAACAAAACAAAACAAAACAAAACAAAACAAAACAAAACAAAACAAAACAAAACAAAACAAAACAAAACAAAACAAAACAAAACAAAACAAAACAAAACAAAACAAAACAAAACAAAACAAAACAAAACAAAACAAAACAAAACAAAACAAAACAAAACAAAACAAAAACAAAACAAAACAAAACAAAACAAAAACAAAAACGAAACACAACAAAACAAAACAAAACAACACAAAAAACAAAACGAAAAACAAAAACAAAACAAAAAACGAAACGAAATGAAACAAAACAAAACAAAACAAAATGCAAATGGCCAGGATTGCCTGGTTGGTAGGACGTTGAACTCCTGTTCGTGAGAACAGGATTTCGATTTCTGCCGACCGAAGGTGTATTTAATTTTGACTGGTGCATGTTAAATCTGTCGGAATCCGAAAGTCCTCCAAGTTCTCACAACAAACCAAAACCTCTGGGGGTACTGATGGAGATTAATTGTTCTCTGGTTCAGGTCAATATGAATGAATGGAGTATTGTTGGGTCCTCTCTGTAAAACGGGCTGGGACGTGTGTGTGTGGCTAAATTCGTATTCTTGGCCATTGATGTTGCCACTGAAAAAACAAGAAACGCACCCTCTGCCTGAAAACGTCGCTTGATTTCCAGCAGGCTTACTGATTGGCAAGTGGCATAAGTAAACAACAAAATGAGTTACTGTTTAAAAAATCGTGTCCGATGACTTTAAATATAGTGTTTTGGAAAATTTCTAATTTTTTTTGTCCCCGGAGTGTCAAATGTAATGAGAGTAGTTTCCAAAGGTTCTCTTTCTATATATACACTCTATAATAAAAAAATCGACGCACCAAGAAGCAATCATCCGATTACAGTGCCGCGCCAAATTACAGTGGTGCATGGCTCGATCAGACTGGAATGATGCCGACTGGGGACGTATACTGGGGACGTATAGTCTTTAGCGACGAATCCCGCTTCCAACTGCGTCCTGACGATTATCGAAGACGTGTTTAGAGACGCACACGGCAGAGGGGGGATCCTGCCTTCACTATTATACGCCACACCGGCCCTCAACAAGGCATTATGGTCTGGGGTGCCATTTCCTTTTACAGCCGGACCCCTTTGGTCGTTATTAGAGGTACACTTACTGCACAGCGGTACGTCGACGACATCCTAAGACTTGCTTTGCTACCGTTCCTTTTGCAGAGCCCTTGGCTGGTTTTTCAGCAGGACAATGCCAGACCACATACGGCACGTGTTGCTATGAACTGTCTGCAAGCTTGTCAAACTCTTCCTTGGCCTGCCAGATCACCAGATCTCTCTCCCATCGAGCATGTCAGGGATATGATGGGAAAGCGATTGCATCTGGCACGGAATGTTGATGACCTTGTTCGACAATTGGATCGAATTTGGCAGGAAATACCGCAAGAGACCATCCGGGAGCTTTATAGGTCTATGCCACGCCGTGTGGCAGCTTGTATCCAGGCTGGTAAACACCTTATTGAACTTGTTACTGTAACTCTGCAATAAATTATTCAATTGTTCTGAAATTTTAATCATTTACTATTCTGTACATTGTCTTCCTATCCACCAATTTTCGTTTCAATCGGACAAATCCTTCTTGGTGCGTCGAGTTTTTTGTTGTAGAGTGTATATTGTTTACTCAGTTTGACCAAACTTTCTAGAAATGGTAGGCAAGATCAATTTTTGAAAGAAAACTATTGCTTGAAATTTTTAAACCCACATAACTTCCCAAACATTTTTAATTAATTTTCTTCTTTTTGCATTTGATATGAAGAAAATAGCAATATTTTATTCGGTTAAAAATAAGGATATGATAATAGTAAACTAGTTTAAAATACAATTTAAAAAAACTACTTACTTAATTCTTTCGAAAAGTCACAGAATTTTTTGTACCTTCTGTTGTTAGAACAAGTACCTAACAAAAAAAAAAACTCATTTTTAAGAAAATTAAACAAACAAACCAATAAAATAATGTAAACTTCTTTTTCACCTTTTGTGGGCGTATGTAGTCGATTTTTTTAACATAGGAAACAGAGACAGAAGGCTCCGATACAAAAACAAATAATTGAATTTGTTTGCTGCAGAAAAAAAAATTTAAAAAGTTATTGCTTAAGTTTTGTTCAAAGTAGTTCGAACTTGCTGAAACATTACAAGAAATTGGTGTACAAAATACATATTAAACATTTTGATGTAAAAATGCCACCAAGGGAGAAAAGTATGTTTATCATTACGTTGCCATAATTACCATCTTCTACGGCTATATTATTATTTTTGGTATAAACACACGTTTTTCACAGTAGCTTAAAAATAATCCAAGCAAAAATTTGTGAATCAAACCAAATTTGTATTATATATCTATTATAAAATAATTATTCATTACTATATATATTATAAAAAATTATTACGAAAAATTAATCGCGATTTTGAATTATCGAAATGTCCATCCAAAAAAGTTCTTGCTAACAGGAGAAAAATATTATTTCATTTATAATTGTAAAAAAAAAAAGAAGCACCATTTCAGATTATGTAAACTTAAATGACAATACTGAATTTAAATGAAATCGATCAAATAGTTTTTGAGTTTTAGAGTGGTGAAAAGAAAGTCGCATTTTAAAAATTTTCTTTATCAGAAACAAATGATTTCGTAAAATTTAAGTTTTAACTTGACATTTAAAACTCCCTAAGTTTAGAATGACTGAAGCATAAAAACAATAAATAACTATTAAAAGTCATTTTTTTCACCGAATTTACTATACAAAGCAGCAATATCTATTATTTTTTTTCAATTATTCCGTATAACAAATAGGTTTTAAAATTGTACGCAAAAAGATTTTGATTCGTATGAATTATTTTCAAGATGTCGGGATGTATGTAAAAAGTGTTTCGCTTTTTGTCTGATTTTGAAGCTTAATTAATATTTAGCACTGATTAATAAGCTTAATATTTAGTACTAAATATTAATCATAGTAGATCAACCCTTCTGAAGAACAAATTAAAAAAACCATTAAGGATAACATTTAGTGCATCAAAATTCGAAGAAATGATATTTATGGGGATGACTTTTGGCACTTAGTCGTGCGGAAGAAAAATCATAGTAAGCGGCAAAAAATTCAAATTTGGGAATTTTATGTTTTTTTTTAAAATTTTTATATTGCAAGCTAAATATAGAAATTTTAATCAGTTTCCAGAAACTTTATTTTAGCTTTGATAGTACAGTCAAACCCCGTTATAGTGAACATGATTTATAGTGAACTCCCGGATATAGTGAACGAAATGTTCGCTCCTGTGCCTTGCTATACGCACATATAATATTATTTTTTGTCGATATAGTGAACCAAAGGAGAGAGGAAATTGGATATTCTGAACTTTTTTCCGTCTCTGTTTTTTTTCCCTTCATTTTTTGGTAATTTTGAGATTTCTATATAAAATACATATACCGATTTTTAAAACCATTTATTGAGTGAAATGTAGCCATAAGCATTTTTTATTGTTTACTTCTTCTATCTCAGATTCCCATTATTAAACAAAGGGCATCCCTAAATTTTTTGTACGCAAGACGAAGAGTAATAAAAAATAATTTATTGGTCATTTATTTAAATAATCTGTAATAAAAAGGAGCAGTTTGGAAAATTTAGTTAAAATTGCTTGCTGTATGGATATAGTGAAATCCCGGCTATAGTGAACCGAAATTTCGGTCCCTTGAAGGTTCACTATAGCGGGGTTTGATAGTATGTATTAACAAGGAAAAGAAAATAGTTGTCACACCGCTTGTCTTGCAATTACTAGGGAAGCATGTTACTCTTTCAATTGCACGGCAGAGAACGTATTTTATTTTATTGTATACATCAAGTCAGGTAGTGGTATCTGTCGAATTTCCAGTTTTTGCAGATGGTTTAGAAATTTATTGATGCACCTGCTTATGCATACAGGAAGTTTTAATATCAGTGTGATAAGTCGACTAATAGGTGCGAATTGAAATATGACAGGAGGAATTGAAATATGACTATTTTAATAAGGCATTAATAAAGTAAAGTAAGTTTTTAATGTTTTGTATTCCTCACACCTACACGTTATATCGAAAGTCACCATTCCAAAACTTAAAATTTTTATTTCTAGAAATTTTGTGAACGCGTTGTTTTAAGAATTTTGAAGAAAAAAAAATGAAAATATTGTACGACTAAATTTAAATGATTTAGTGTTTACATTAATTTAAACAGCAAATTTAAATAATAGCAGCGATGCCAACTTACTCCGAAATGCGGTTAAGTATTTTCGAGTGGTGTTCTTTTAATATATGATATTTGGTTTAGTAAATTCAACTTAAAGGGTTTTTTACTTTTAAATAATTCAAAAGATTATGTGTTACGCTACTATGTAACAGTTAAGCAGCGCCGAGCCTTTTAAAAAGTTGGTAAAACTACTCGAAAATCCTCAACTTCCAGTTTGTTGTATTCTATTGTTTTTTTTCTTCTTTGCAATATTTTGTCAAATCCGGAGCAGTTGCATCTCTGTAATACAAGTACGAATATTTAATCCATTTCTATGCAGTGTAACCAATTCTGTGCTGGTCGGTGCAGTGTAGCTAACACTAATTTAACAAATGTTACTAACCACTAGAAAAAGCCGCGATGTCTCGGAGGGTAGAACGTTCGCCTTCCATTGAGGCAAACCGGGTTCGAATCCCAGTCGATATGAATTCCGCAACTGGCTTGCACCGACCACAGTGCTGATGTGAAAAATTCTCAGTGGTAGACGGATCATGGGTTAGAGTCCCCTTGCCGTCAGACTAACTGTCGGAGGTTCTCGTGGTCTTCCTCTCCATGTAACGCAAATGCGGGTTAGTTCCATCAAAAAGTCCTCCACGAAGGCAAATTTCTCCCAATACTCGATCCAGGAGTTCCCTTGTTTTCTAGATCCGGTTCAAAATTACAAGGCTGCGTAGTTGAACATTAGTAGCCGTAAACCCAAAAATTGCGTCGGCTGTTCAACGACGGTTAGAAAATAAAATTAAAAAAAAAAAAACAAACTTGATAAGAATTTTTAAAAAAAAATTTAGCAACAGCTATTTTTTAACCCCTTGGGTATGGGTGATTTATAAAAGCATTCCTACGCAATTAGAATCAGGGTGTAAATAAATAAAAGACGGTAGCTTAAATGTAGGCGTTGCTAATTTGACAGACTTACTTTGCTTTTACTTTAATTATTGTTAGTTTAATCATAGTTATACTTTGAATTAACGTTGATTATATATAAGTAATTTTATTTCTAAAGTAATGAGGAATTAAATAAATCAAACAATTATAACCCCGCCCACAAACAAACTGCTAAAGAACTACTTTGGCTACCAGTTTTATCTTTTTACCCTGATTGATACGGTTTTATGCTGGCACGTATTTGTGACAGTCGGCGCGAAAGGGTTAATCATAAAAAAGCAAAATTATGCTACTTAACTTTCAAAGTACTATATGATACCAAAAAATGCCTCCTTAAAGTAAAAACTTCAAGATGGAAGGGAAAAGAGCCGTCAACGGCCACAGGCGCCTAGATAAATTTTGATGATGTTATGTACTATCTGAGGGCGCACATCCCTATGTCCCGCCTTATTAAAATTTTCAATCGAAATTTGCTATCCCTGAAAGGGCTAAAGCGTAGCTCACTTTAAAATTTAATAGAATCTTGATTTTTAATTTCTTTTTTTATTTATTTTAATCAATTAAAATATACCTATTTATATTCTTACACTTGTCCTCTCAGTTGAATAAAAATAAGTAAAAATTGTATATTAGAAAATTAGCCATAAATTATAAAATTTTTATTTTTCAATTTAGAATATTAAAACATAAAAAACAAATTTTAAGCCAAAAAAAAACTTAATAGCGAACACTAATTTATAAAAATGCATTCTGTTGTCCAACTTTTGGAATCACTTTTAAAAATTTTAAGCATGTTACAAACCTTGGTATTAGGAATTCAGCTGGACATTTGTAACACAGTTATTAAATTTGCATACATTTTATTTCCCCAATCTACTTTTTAAATAGTTTTTAAATTTTCGTGAATTACAGCTACCCTGTCCCATATTTTGCCAGACTTTCACTGTCATTATTGTCAGTGAATTACATTCATTTTTTTTTTCAGTAATTCAATATTTGAATAAACGAAAAGTAATGGTATTTAGGTACAAATTCTTGATTCGCTGATTTCAGATTCCCCTTTTGCAGCCTTCAGTTAAAAGCTACTGTTTGCGGTTCAGGTACTTCAGGACATGAAAATTCGAACGCCCACTTTTCCCCCAAACATTCTGCAGCCTCCTTCAAAAAGGCTTTTATATTCTGGTCATCTAATTGGGGGTGGTACCATACAAACAACCTCTCTTTGCTACTTGACCTTCCTCAAAAGCGGTACCGCAAAAATGCGGTTCTTTTGATTTGTCTCTTGGTTGGTGTATTTTTCATGATTGTTGGTTAGTGGGACTTTTTCACGACGTTTTTATTTTTTCGGCATAGATAGTTTACCACAAAACAACGATCTTTTCTGTTCCTCGAAGGAAGGTTGTAATTCAGGGGTAGTACGTTAACATTGCATCCTGTTATAAAAACATGTGTTTGACGCAAAAAACTGTTTTTATCTACTCATTAGTTCTTTTTTTTACTTTTCCAAATCAAACCCCATTCTTTATTTACTATAAAATGGAATTTCCGCTAATTTTATTATTTTTAGAATATTATCCTGCATAATAGAAAGAAACGATGACGCGCAGCATAAGTTAGCTGTTCTCAAAATGTTTTCCACGAAGCTCTAGGGTTCCGTGGAAGGATGACTCATTAGTTCTTTTTTTACTTTTCAAAATCATACCCCATTTTTTATTTACTATAAAATGGAATTTTCACTAATTTCATTATTTTTAGGATATTATCCTACATAATAGAAAGAAATGATGACACGCAGTATAAGTCAGCTGTTCTCAAAAGGTTTTCCGCGAAGCTCTAGGGTTCCGAGGAAGGAAGACTCATTAGTTCTTTTTGTTACTTTTCAAAATCACACCCCATTTTTTATTTATTATTAAATGGAATTTCCACTAATTTCATTATTTTCAGGATATTATCCAGAATAATGGAAAGAAATGATGACACGCAGTATAAGACAGCTTTTCTCAAAAGGTTTTCCGCGATGCCCTAGGGTTCCGTGGAAGGATGACAGGGGTTCCAAGAGTTATATTTTTAGCCATTATTAATAATAATTGCCGGGATAGGCTGGTTGGTAGGGTGTTGGGCCATCACCTCCTACATCAAAAAGCCTTCACACGGTCTTTTATAAGTAGTCCGCGCAGACTGTTTAAAAAGTGAACCAGTTGTGCGCATGAACCCAAAACCTTTTATAAAAGTAATTGAGNTTTGGTAAATGTCTGAAATATATACTAGATCTAGTTAAGTGACACTGCCCGGTATGCCCTACGTCAGGGGTGTCAAACTCAAAAGCTAACTTGGGCCAAATAAACAATGCTTAACTTTATGTGGGCCGCAAAAAAAAAAAATCTATGTTCATGGAAACAAATATTTTTATTTTGAATAGTACATTGTAATAAACATATATAAAGTTAAATTATTGTTTGATACTTGACATCTCTTCTCTGCTACTATCTTTCCTATTTTAGAAGAAATTTTATTGGCCGAGACTTTCAAAATTGACCCAACGTGAGCGTTATTAATACAGTTTCGGACAGGAGATTTATTTCCATTCATAATAGAAAATAATTGCTAGCACTGAATAAGTACTTCAAACATGGAAATAATTACATATGTGAATTTTCGAGTATTTTCAAACCTTGCCGGTTAATATTTGTAAAATTCAAGCATACCCACTTCAATGAATTTTCATGAATTCAAATTTGAGGCACACTGATTCTCAATCACTTCCATTTGCATATTACTGTGTACTGAGTCTATATTTATTCAGAAAATCGGCGAAAACAAACAAAATTTGTCTTCCAAAGAATTAAAATCATTAAACCTTGTTTCAAATTCTGTTCTAAGATTTGAAAAATTTTTCTGCTTAGTTTTGATACGATGCAGTAACCCTGGAATGGCAGGTGCCGCAAGCCTAATCGAATTTTACAATTTCATACAATTTAAAATGATCCGTATAGTTTATAAATAAAGTATATTATAATTTCATATGTTAGTTTCCTTTCTAATTCACATTTCCATTTTATTTTTACTTTGCGTCGGATATATTGACTGGGACGCAAAAATGTTCATCTTGGGCCGCATGCGGCCCACGGGCCACGAGTTTGACACCCCTGGTGTGGAGGCTTTCAGTTATAGGAGGCGTTGGTTGGACTCGTGTTCGTGAGAACGGGATTTCAAATTAAGCCGGCCGAAAAATCCCTGTGCATTAAATTGTTATTGGTGCAAATTTTAAAAAATCATGTTTTATTTTTACTTTTCTGTGGAGGCTGGTATAGCTCGGTTGGCAGAGCGTTGGACTAATGTTCATGAGAACGGGAGTCCGAATCCAACCGACCGAAAAATTCCCCGTGTTAACGTTAACGTTACCCGGTGCACGTTAAATCTGTCGGGGTCATAAAGTTCTCCAAATTTTCATAACAAATCAATACCTGTGGGGGAGCCGTGATGGCTCGGGGGATACAGCGTTCGCCTTCCAATGAGGAGAACCGGGTTCGAATTCCAGTCGATATGAATTCCGCAACCAGCTTGCGCCGACCACAGTGCTGATGTGAAAAATCCTCAGTGGTAGACGGATCATGGGTAAGAGTCCCCTTGCAGTCAGGCTAAACGTGGGAGGTTCTCGTAGTCTCCCTCTCCATGTAACGCAAATGCGGATTAGTTCCATCAAAAAGTCCTCCACGAAATCAAATTTCTCCCATTACTCGATCCAAGAGTTCCCTTGCTTTCTTGATTGGGTTCAAAATTACAAGGCTACAGAGTTGAACATTAGTACTCATAAAATTGGTTCGGCTGTTCAACGTCAGTTATAAAGTAAAATACCTCTGGGGGTACTGATCTAGGAGTTCCCTTGTCTTCTGGATAGGGATCAAAGGCTGAGGAGAACATTGATAGTCGTTAACTCAAATTTTGGTCGACTTTTCAACGGCGGAAATAAAATAAAATAATAATACTTATATCCAATCAATAATCCATAATTTATGAAAGATTTCCGTTGTTTATGTGAATTAATTTATGTAAAATGCGAATGAAGAAAAATTTTAAAATTTAAAAAAGTATTTTTTTTCAACGACAATATTTTGGATAAATTATGAAAAGAATATATATTAAAAAAATTTCATAATTACTTCTCATCGAGTTTTTTAATTAAAAAAAAGTTAACTAAATTCAAGATCAAGACTGAGCAGAGTTCATATAAATACAGTACCTTAAAAAAATTACATCCGACAACTTTTTCTTTTTGTATTCTGTTGCATGAGATTTTTTAAGAGATTTCAGATAATTTTGCATCGTGGATTTCAAATCTGTAATTTGTTTCTCTCGCCAAGATACAGATTTACGTACAAACGTGCAATATAACGTACAATTAAACGTACAACCGAACGTACAATTTAAAACCATTATATATAACAGGGCACCGGATAAATGCTGTAGCACACTTCTAGAGGAGTTATGGCACATCATCAATAATAAAAACTGCATAGGAACCCATTAAAGGAAATGTCATCGTACACCGCTACAGGCACTTCCACAATATGAAATGTTTCGTCGCGTGCGTCTGAACAGGTCATAACAGGGGAGGCCACTAGCCGCGTGCGACGACATTTCCGGGCATGGGTTCCTATGCAATTTTAATCCTGATGATGTGCCCTAACATCCATAGATGTTTGTCGCAACATTTATGCTACCTCCTCTATTATAGATAACACTTTTAAATTGTGTATTTCGACCAAAAATAGACTAAAAATGCCATTTAAAATAAAATCTGTAGCTGTCGGAGCAAAACTAATGTCAGATTTGGAATCCACACGCCGGAATACGGCGAGATCAAATATTTGTATAAATGCAATAAAAATTTGTTCCCCAATGTTATTAATTGAATTCTGGAAATCTTAGTGTTTCAGGTACTTGCTTTGATAAAATATTAATATTTAATAAAACAGAGAAAAAAAGGCAATTTTATGAATCATAACATATATTTTAGTTCACTAAAATAACAAAAACCAGAGAGCCGGTATTAATTAGGTGAAAATTTTAGAAAAATAAAAAAGAATTTTGGGTTAAGTTAATTTATGAGAATGTATTTATTTTCCAAAGTTGTTTTGAAGTTAATAAAAAAATGCTTCTTTTTTCAGGTTCAGAAATGCTTTCAGATTAATTTTAAATTGGAAAGAAAAAAGAAAATTCATAAGAGCAATTCATTCCAGAGAGCCAATATTATTTAGTTCAAAAGTTTGGTAAAATAAAATAAAAGAATTTTGGAAAGTTACAAAATACTGATCATAGGTAAGTTAATTTATGAGAATGTATTTATTTTCCGAAGTTGTTTTGAAGTTAGTAAAAAAAATTGCTTCTTTTTTTCAGGTGCAGAAATGCTTTCAGATTAATTTTAAAATAGAAAGAAAAAGGACAAAATAAAATTCATAAGTTTTAAAGAGCATCGAATAAAATGTTTGAGTATCTGTTTAAATATGATAATATTTTAGCATATTATTTTGTTGAAAGATTTTTATTTGCTGCTCACGATGAATTGAAATTCCATAACGTACTATATTTGTTTAACTTAAAATACTAAAAAAAAAATAATAATATTTTTAAAGTTTGTGAAAGAAATCGCTTCTCTTTTCAGGACCAATGAGCCGCATCTCTTTCGAATAATTGGAAAATATTATTTATTATTGAATTGTAATAAGCCCCCTTAAATATGCCGATTCATGTTTCTACAATTTTTTTTATTTCAAATTAAAAATTGAATACAATAAAATTACAAAAAGAATTAATTATGTGTCTTGTTCTCCTTGTTTAACGGAATGATATGTGGTACACAAAATAACACACTGTTGAATATCAAAAATTTCATTTATAATTTAAAGTTAACAGTTTAGAGATTATAAATAAATGAAGAGAGACTAAATTTCTTAATTATGAAATAAATGAATTATTTTTAAGAAATTATTTTTATTTTTTCATTTTTTTTGAGAAATTACTCTATTCTTATGATAATCGAAAATTTTTGACTAATATCTTAACAATGTATTTAATATTTTATGAATAGATAACTATCTAGAGCAAAATAAATCCGCTAAACGTTTCTGTCTGATGTATTAATTTGAATGAAATTTATTTATATTAAATTAAACTTGGAAACATGTGACTATTGTAACAAAAATAAAAATGAGTAATTTT
Organism: Parasteatoda tepidariorum; assembly: GCF_043381705.1. NCBI lineage: Eukaryota > Metazoa > Arthropoda > Arachnida > Araneae > Theridiidae > Parasteatoda > Parasteatoda tepidariorum. The sequence continues at coordinate 64,659,732 of NC_092212.1, read as the reverse complement.
TAAAGGCTTAACAGTTTGATTACTTTTTTGTGTACATTAAGTATAGATATATTTAGTTAAGATTAAAGTACAGAAAAAATTATTGACCTATTTATCTGGGAAGGCAGAATATTGTCTTATTAACTGCCTTTGTTGAAATTCTAAAAATAGAATAAGTTCTTTTCGATTTAAAGAACATTTTTTTCCTTGGAATGACACTCATATAAAGGGCATAAAAACCATTGAATAATGGAATTTTCCGTGTCATCATTTGTCCAAGAAAACCATTTCGAGGATTATTGAACTTGTAGTTTCGTCATCCCAAAATCCGTAAGTCATAAATGTCAAAAAATCACCGACGATCTGAATTTACGGCCGATCAAGCCAAAATCCCTGTGCTTGTGCCTTTATTTTGTGGTTAGTTTCTTTCTCATTCTTCCTGAATGCTCACGTTTTTGTAACATTTTATATTTTTTTGCAACAGAATTTTGAGGAGATACTAGAATGTTCTGTAAGACGTCTTTTCAAGATAAGGAGCACCCTTAGATCCCAGTAAGGGGCCCATGACGAGCTCTGGTGGCCTTTGCACTTGACCTATTGGTGAATCTGCATCCCTCCCCCTAAAAAATGTCCCTCTTCTAGATAAACAGCCTTCAAAGTTGAAATATTCTGATTCTTTGATTTTAATACTTTTAGAAATGCTGAAATTTTTGTAATAACTACTACTTTAATTAACTCATACCTTCCCGATTTGTTGCGTTAGTGCAATACTTAGCAATAATGGAGATGAAAAAGTGCCTCTCTGGAAATAGGAAATTAAACACGCTAGCTAAGTTGACATGTGACCATGAATTTGGTAAAGAAAAAAACATCAAAATTGCATTAATAGACTAATTATATATTGGGTTCATACAGGGGTTGATCAAAATAATGGAAATACTTCTATACTAACTCTATGAAAACAATATTTTTTTTAGCCACATAGGATTTGGAAAATTTTACATGGGAAAACTGCTAGCACAATTTGAAGGATCGGGCTTGAAGCTTTCAGAAACGTCATTTTAAGCCATTGGATCGGACAAAAAGAGCTTTAGAAGTTAAAAACTTTTTTCTAGCCTCAATACCAGCAATTTAAAAATCATTCTTTAGGATTGTAATAGTTATTATAAGAATGCTTTTTTAATTGCATAGTTATTAAAACGAATTCAGCTTTTAAATTTCAACGCTCATTATGGTTAATAAAAATTTTTTTGGTTTAAAGGGAAATAATTTCTAAAAGCTTCAGCTGTATTCTTTTAAAATGTGCCAACGGTTTTGCAAGGTTTTTTTTTCCAATGCCCACCTGTGTTAACATCCGTCAATTCAGGCATATACAGGGCGATTTTGTTGGCCTCTCTTTCAGGGGCACCCTATTAGGTGGGCCAACGCCGCTCCGACAGTGAGGACAGATAGTACAGAGAAGTAAAGAACATCCATGCCTTGCCCGGAATTCGAACCAAGAACCTTTCATAGGACATACCTTTTCATAGGAACTTTTTATAGAACCTTTCATAGGATGCAAGGACAATTCCCTGCCCCCTACACAGGCCGGTAGGCTAGATTTTGCAATGTAAAATCTACCAAAACATTGTTACTAAAAGAATAAAAGAAAATTGTTTATATAGAGTTGGTATAAAAGTATTTCCATTAATGTAATAAACTAACAATAACAATACTGCTTTTTATAAAATATAGTTAATATTATTATTTTCTTAAATTATTTTTTACATTTTGCTCCGACGTTGTTCCTTTCATAGGCTACAGGCACTTCCACAATATGAA
>NC_092212.1:64651549-64657813 GCF_043381705.1 Parasteatoda tepidariorum | reverse complement strand
TATATATATATATATACAGTAAAATGCCTTCAAAGGCTAAATCTTAGAGACATAGGCTAATTCAAATAAATAGACATCCTATTAATATACAAAATTGTGTCTAACAACCTACTTTGGATTTATCTATCAATGACAATAACAATGGCAATGTCTTCCCATAGCAGGAATGTTGGGAATGGGCACAGATTTATCAAGCCATGAAAATATAAAAAAGTCACACATTTTTGATGACTCCCGCTATTTAAACAGGGATTCTGAAAGGGAATTGGTTGCACAAATCTCCTTAACGTAATCAAACGTAATTCAAACTGGAAAATTTAGAAATTTTGATACGTGCCAAGACATGACGCCATTCAGACGATTGGGAATTTTAGGGATTTTCTTAATGATTATTTTTCTACGAATTATTACCCTTTAACTACAGAAAATAATCTTTTAAGTGGCATCTTGACTTTTTATGGCTCTTTGTGAACGATTGATTTCTTCGTCTTAAAATTAATAAGAAAAATCCATTTTTAAGCTTAAGATTTAATGTAGAAAGGCTCGTATGAGACAAATATATATGTCAGCACCCACCTAACATGCATACCCATATCTCCTCAGCAATCAAAACTGCTCCAAGTGTACAAGCATTTTTAATGAATCACATTACACCGAAAAGTGGCCCTCAAAGTACAACGATATCCAAAATTCCATTCACAAAAGAATAACATGACTAAGATATTTTAAAAGCGAGATAAAAAGAAAGATGCAAACATTCCATTCTCCCCTCTGCCATTACTTATATAAGAATATGAAAATTCATAATCGATTCCTGGCATGTCCTCAGATGAATAAAAGGAAGGGGGGGGGGTTGTAAAATATTCGGAAATACCAGTGGCTGAAGAAACACTGATCCGTAACCACTCGACATTCCATCATCGTTTTTTTTTTTTTTTTAAAAAAAAACTTATTCTTCAAATGGTAGTTCAAGATGATGGCCTGTCCCCTCCTTCCTGGAGATGCTATCACTTGTTCCAGACACACGCCCGGTATTAAAAAATGAAATGATACGATCCTCTGCCCTTTTCTCTGCCCCCAGTAAAAGATTTTGGTTGAGTCACAACTTCTGTGGTTTGTTTGGGGAGGGCATCGATCCTCAAGTGTCTTACTGAAGTCAGATTTTTTCCCCTCCCCTTCTAAATTTGCTTTGTAAACATTGAAGGATTCGCTGATTTGATAGATTTCTTTTTATTCGTTAGTTGTTTTTCTTCGTGGCGTGGATAGTTGCTTGTCGTGTAATTATTGCTTTTTTCAGGAGGGTGAAGAATTTAATTGTTTCTGTGATTTTCTAGTAGTATTTCTGTTTGTGACTCCGTAGTGTTGGAAAAATAATTTTATTATTTATCCTTTAACCCCTTAACGCACAGATTTTTTTGAAAAAAACCGGCAAAAAAAAAAATTTTTTTTTTTAATGTAAAAACACACTTTAGAACATTGTCTTTTCTTTTGGTGGACAATTTTTAAATATACTGTGGTATATAATATATATACCACATATATAATATATATATATAACATGTGGTATATAATATATATATATATAATATTCCATGGAAAAAGGATATAGCATTATATTTTATTCTTGAATAAATAAGTGTTATAGCTTACAATCCTATGTAAATTATAAATATAATCGAGAATTGAAACAATGTGAAACAATAACAATGTGAAAGCTAAGGAAAAAAAATCGTTTTATTGATATTTAAGTGCGAAAAATTATAGCAGCATAAAATACAAGGCCGTTCGAATTATCTCGAGTGTGCACAGTTTGCCCTGTTTAGCGCGCTAGAATTAACTCGAGCGCACAAGTTAAGGGGTTAATTTGCTACAGAATTTCCGTAGCTTTACAAAATGTTTTTCTTGGCGGTAGCAAAGGTAGTGTATTTCAAAGATGCCAACTTGCTCCGCTTTGTGGAAAAATATATTCTGGTGATAATGAAATTTAGGTTATTTTTAGTTTAGTATTTTTCATTTTAAGTAATTTTTTCACCACTACATGTCAAAAATTCATAGAATCATATGGAATGCAACTTTATGACAGATCAATCACAGCAACCCCACTGCAAGCTCACTTCAATGCTCAACCAAAATTCCAGCTAAAATTCCCGATGAATGGGATAGGGGCCGCTAAAATCACAACACTAGGACTAGGCAGATCCATCACGTGGGAATGGACGTAATTATCGTTATTCTACAAGTTCTACTATTTAATTCGCTACCAATTTATAAAAACTTTTGCAGATATTTTAATAAATTAAGATTAAAAGACTTTTGTTTACAGCAACTCCACTGCCTACTTACCTCAATGCTCAACCAAATTAGTGTTAAAATTCCAGATGATGAAGTGCACAATAAAATCAAAACACTAGGACTAGGAATTTTGTTTACTACTACATATAATTAACTTAAACAGGGATGTAAAAGACCAAAAGCTTAGCACTAGACTCTCAAGCCCTCGTAAAGACATTAAAAAAATGTAAACTACGCTCCTTGTGAAGCATTTTATTATATGCTTCACTAAGGGCGTAGTTTACATTTAAGCGTAGTAAGAGCGTAGAGACATAGACAATTAAACTTTCCGAATATTCGGTGATTTCTGTTAATTTTAATTAAGCTTCACCACGAGAGGATTAAAACAAAGGGGGGCTTCATGTGAATTTTTGAATCATTTACATATAGTGATTTGGTAATAAATCAAATTTACAATAAAACGAAGAATCATACATTAAAACAGCGGTTCCCAGAAGGTGTTTTGCGGAAGCCTGGGGTTCCGTGGAAGGTTTAAATGGGCTCCGAGAGTTAGCAAGACTACGAGAGATATCGGTTGTTTATATGAAATTATTTATGTGAAATGACAATTAAAAAAGAGCAAAGTTTTGAAGAAATATTTTTTTCAATAACAACGTATTGAAAAAATTATGAAATGAACATGCATTTTAATCTCCTCTAACTTTTCAATTCAAAATAAAACAACTAATTTCAGAAATAAAGAATTATGCTTTTCTGATTATTATTCTCAATGTTTATAACAGTTTCTTTTTCTTTTTGAAATTCATTTTCAGCTAACGCATACATCAAGATTTCGGTCTTTCTTTCTTTTTTTTTATTGGTATATTCACAGCTGTTAATGAACCTATTTTTATATATTGAATGAGTTCCACCAGAAGAAGCGTGATCAGTTAGGGTTCCGTAGCCGAAAGAAATTGGAATCCGCTGCATTAAAACATTAACTTAGTTACCACTATAGTTGGTAAACCTTTTTCTTTGCTTCAAAATTTTCTTCTGCAGTTCACGACTACTTATAGTTATATTTCGTACAAAACTCAAATATTGGTATGTTATATCCATCATAAAACTTGACAGGCTGAAAAAAGAGCATCTAAAAAAAGCACCGGAAAAAATAGCCCGGAAAGAAAGACACCAGAAAAAAGCACCGTAAAAAGGCACCGGGGAAAAAGCCCGGAAAGAAAGGCATCAAAAAAGTTCTGAAAAAAAAAGCCCAGAAAGAAATAGCCCGAGAAGATAGACAAAAGAAAAAAACACCGAAAAAAATTGTCAAAAAGGAAGACACCAGAAAAAGAGCAACGAAAAAAAAAAAAAAAAAAAAACACCGGAAGAAATAGCGCAGAGAGGAAGGCACCAGAAAAAAGCACCGGAAGAAATACCCCGGAAAGGAAGGCGCCAGAAAAAAAAAACGCCAGGAAAAAGTACACATGTTACAGCAAATTTCGTTGTACTACTGGCAATTAAAATTTTTTCATCAGGAAGCAAAGCAAATAACGGATTGATGGCCTCAAATGAATATTTTTTACATCAGGAAGCAAAGCAAATAACGGAATGATGTCCTCAAATGAATATTTTTTACATCAGGAAGCAAAGCAAATAACGGAATGATGGCTTCAAATGAATATTTTTTACATCAGGAAGCAAAGCAAATAACGGAATGAGGGCCTCAAATGAATATTTTTTACATCAGGAAGCAAAGCAAATAACGGAATGATGGCCTCAAATAAATATTTTTTACATCAGGAAGCAAAGTAAATAACGGTATGATGGCCTCAAATGAATATTTTTTACATCAGGAACAAGGCAAATAACGGAATGATGGTCTCAAATGAATATTTTGTATTGTATACTAAATATTTAAATGGGAAGACCAGGCAAAAAAATTTACTGGAAACTACAGGATGTAATAAATCTAAGAAATCAATACTCAGAATAGCCACCTTCAGCATATCCTTCAACTACTACGATATTTCTGTAGTTTAAGTTTTGCCACGTACCAGTATAGCAAAGATAATGTATTAATGCGATAATAAATTGGAATAAAATGAATTTTGACACACATGTAATTTATACATGTATATAAAAGGTCAGTTAGATTTATGATAATATTTCTAAGTTTTGATTTTTAAAAAAATTTAAATTCCACTTTAGTTACTCGTAGAAACCTCAAAGGTTGGAGGGTATGATCTCTCGTTGCATTTAAAGTTCTTCTAGTTTTCATTCCTTTAACTTAACTTAAATCTGTTTAAAATAATTTAAACCGTAAACCTGTGTCTCGGTTATAACAAATATAAACTATTTTATTCCGTTTTTTAGCTCACACGCTTAATTTTAAAGTACTCAAAGTAAACAATAATTTTGTGCTCCAATTTTAACAATTTAATTTTAATTTCAAAATAATTAACTAAATTTATTTAACTAAATATTCTAAATAATAACATAATTCTTAAAAAACAATATGCATTTAAATTCATAATTTAATTTGTAAAAATCACTTTTAAATTAAGACTTTATCAAAATGCTTTGACTCCTAAATTAATTGGTTGAAAAGGGTTATGTATGTTAAGACAGTTAATCTAAACGAAATAACTAAATAAGAGTAATTTAATACTGAGACAGAATATTTTAAATATTTAAAGACTTGACTTAAAAATTTTGCATAACCTATTTCTTTGTTACAAAGATTTACTATTTCATTACGTTATATATCATATACATTTAATGTAAATCTTCTAAAACTACTTAATAATTGAAATAAGAAACATGCGTCCCAATTTAAGATAATAATTTCAAAATAAGCTACTACATTAATCAACCTGTTGAAAAGAGGTATATATTTATTAGTATTGTTATTATAACGTTGACCTACTTAGGACCCAAGAAAATACAAGTTTCTTAAAATTGAGATACTTTTTATTTTAGTTGCAATTGTTACAAGAATACTAACAAATTCTCGTAACCATTATATTTTTCAATTAATTCTAAGAATTTCTCAATTTAAATAAATAATATAATCTAAACAAATAATATAAGCAAATATTACATAAATATAAACAAATTAGACTCAGTGAAAGTAATTCAATGCATGAAAACGTTTAAATAAAAGTAATTACCTTTGCGCTTCCAAAACACAACCCGGAAATCAAACGCAGAACTTAATCTTTTTTAAAAATATTTTTATTCTGGTAGTTCGGAATATTGTGGTTAAATTTTTGAGAACTTTTTATTTGCAACCTTATTTGCTAACAAAGAAATAAAGAAATCAGGTCAATTTATTCATTTTATAAAGTTATTTACTAAACACATAACTAATCTTTCAAAAATCTTAGATTATCATTATGGTTTTGTGGTATTAAAATCTCGTTTTAAAAGTTTCATATTCTTCTTTCCGGGAACAGTGAAATATTTAGATTTTATATGAAGTAAAGACTTTCAAATCAAGAGTTGCGGAAGAAATGTAATAAATTTTATTAACTTTAGTATTTTATCCTGCTTACTTCCGCAGTGTACTGATCATAAAGACACGGTTCCCAGTAGAACACCGAAGTCAAGCATCATTGACTACAGTCAGTAAGCGGGTGAGTGACCACTTTGATCATTCTGCGTAGGGACCGAGAGTGCACGGTATCGGTCCTCCTTAAACTGTTCAATCGTAAAGTGCTCGACTTCGCGCCCAGGTCATCGGACTACCAAAGCAGGAGAGCCATCCTCTCTGCAGAGGATCAAAATTGCGATGGTAGGTCAGGTCTTCGGATCATCCTTAGGGTTGTTTACCAGAAATTCGCCGTCCCGCAGTGGACTGATCGTTAAGACACGGTTCCCAGCAGATCACCGAAGTCAAGCATCACTGGCTGCGGTCAGTGTGCGGGTGGGTGACCACTTGGATCAGCCTGCGTAGGGACCGAGGGTGTGCGGTATTGGTCCTCGTTAAACTGT
>NC_092212.1:64585193-64651092 GCF_043381705.1 Parasteatoda tepidariorum | reverse complement strand
TGTCGACGAAATGACCCTGTCGACGAAATGACTTGTCGACGAAATGACCCTGTGGACGAAATGGCCTGTCGACGAAACAACCCTGTCGAGGAAATGGCCTGTCGATGAAGTGGTGTCGATGAAATGGCCTGTCGATGAAGTGATTGTCTATTAAATGAAGTGATTGTCGATTAAATGAATGCGACCCCCGTTGCCAATAGTCCATTGTGCAGCTCTAGTGCGGTGTAAATAAAGTACCAAAATACCATCCTTCCTGCTTAAATGGTTAAATTTTACAACTTTTTACGAACGGTAGTGGATTTTTTTTCCTAGCGCGAATCTCTCAATGCTTTTCTTCGAAACACACATTCCCTCTCACAATTATACATTATTTCCCACAATGTAGACACCTTTCCCAGTAGATCACCGCATCATTGGCAGCGGTCAATGAGTGGGAGGATGACCACTTTGATCAGATTACGAAGAGACAGAGGGTGTGCGGTATCAGTCCTCGTTAAACTGCTCTACCAAAAGTGCTCAACTTCGTCAGGCCAAGGTCGTCGGGCCACTACAGCGGAGGAGCCATGCCTTCCACCGAGGATCGAAATTGTTAAGCGTGTCTTCGGATCATCCTCAAGGATGTTTACCATACCGTCAACAATAGCTTATTTTGGCCCTCAAGTGTGACGGAAATAAAGTATTTCTATTATCGTTACACATCACCAAAAGTTTTAACCTCGAGTAAAGCTAAACATGAAAAAGCACAAATTTATACTACATAAAAGTCCAAATAATGCCTTTTGTGTATTTAATTACATGCTCAGTACAAATTTCACCCTTTCTTTAGTTGGCATATCCATCTTGAGAATGCAATTTAAGACCTGCAAGACCTAATTCTATATCAAGTAAAAATAAAACAAAAGAGAAGCAGACGGTGAAAATGGTGCAGAAAATACCAGTGATTGCATCAGGAATCGAACTCTCGACCGTCTACTCTTCAGGGCGATTGGCAGACTGACCACGAAGTTTGCAGTTTTGTGTTTTCTTTCCCGATTTCTGTTGATGGTTAAAAAGTCTTTGTAAAACTCAGTTGTTTTATTTCGATTTCCTCCCAAAGAGTTATGCTTTTTGTCAGAGGTCGACGTTGGAATTGATAACTCCAATTTATAGCTTACCCACTAACTGATGGTTCTAAGTCAGAATGTATGTAACTTGAACTTCTTTGCATATCAGTCTCGAGAATTTGGTTTGATCTAAAGGCTAAAGAATCCATGTACTCTTGCTCTAAACTTGAAATATCATGTCTCCATCATTGTTTCAGTATCACAACACTGTTTTATTAACTAAATCGTTATTAACAATCATGCCTTATCATTATCAGTGAATATCAAGCATACAGGAGAAGGTTTCTATCAATGCGCCACTTAAACAAAATGATTATCAAAATTGCGGGATTGTCGAGCAGGGGTTAAAGTTCCCTAATTTACCTTAATGTGCTATAGTTTTAAAATAAAAAGAGTTCGATGGGAGGAGAGCAAATTTTAAACTGTTTCTTATAAACAATTAATGTTATTTGCACTTATAATAATATCTACTAAAATGATTATTTATATAAATTTTTTTATGGCCGTCATTGTTCTAACAAGAGAACGTTTTGCAAAGTGTAAAGAAAGTAAATCCTCGATCAAGTCCTTCGCCTAAAATAATAAAGGGGGGGGGATAGAATATTGACTACTTATTCAAAATATTTTTCCTAGTAACAGTGACGAGTTTTATGTATGTAGCAAAGATTATACATTTATATTTTAGATCTGGTTTTGTAAATACATTTAAAGCATTAAATTTAAATAGCTTAATAATGCATTTAAAAGATTCATTTACTGATCTTATTCAATGAAATAATGCCAATTGTACAAAAAGTAACACATCTTGGGTTCATTTTCAACCCCAAAACTAACTTGGCATCACTCAGTCGATGAAATTTGAAGTAAAGCTGTTGGTGCTTCCAATAGTTTCTAGCAATACTCTTTTTGGATTTAAATCAAAAATTCAACTTTATCAAGTACCTTAAAACTCCAAGATTCGGAGAAATCTTTCATATTTATTATATTCATGGGTGCACAGAAACTTACTGATGAAAAAAAATAACAGAATTTCAAAATAAAACAAGTCGAAAAGTTTCAGGACTTTATACCCAGATACATCAGAAATTCAATCAGAAAAAACAGTTTCGAAAAAAAAAAAACATACGAAAACTTGCTACTTAATCAGTATATTAGTTTGTTTACATTTTTTGGGACTCTGGTCAGCTAATGACCAGTTGCATCAATTCACTGCAACAATTCCATTTTTTCTATTTTGTAAAAATTATATTCCTTCCATTTAGGATTCTTTATTTGCTACCACTTTAATCTGATAAATAAATCAAAAGAATTGGCAATTATGAAAAATATTAACTGAATAACTCCTAAACTCCTAATAAGCGGTTATGAGAAAATGCTTTTATGAAAAATATGGTTTGCTATTAAATTATATGGGTACTTGTGGGCTGCGCCCCCTGCTCGCTAACGCTCGCCAGTCCCCGAAAATTGTTATGCAATCTTATATGGTTTGCTTCGCAAACCAAGCTCGCTTCGCTCGCTACTAACTTAGGTACATTGCAAATGCACGAAATTCTAAGAGTTCAGAACAATCATTCAAATCCATATTGAAACTTTTCTTTTTAAAAAAATTACATCTTTTTAGTAAATACTAAGTCATTAAAACAAATTTGAATTCAAATAAATGACATGTAATTCGTTAAACCTATTACAAATGTGCAATTGTATAATTCGTGATATAAATCAAAAATCGTCAAATAAATTCGTAATATATAAATTCGTGAAAAAAAGCGCTTTCGACAAAATACTAAAATAGAGATCTATCGACAAAGACTACTCACTTCTGCCTAGCTTAATAGTATGAGATTGCCGCAGCTGATGCTCTCTGGTTATTTCAGTTTCCGTTTTTAAAAGCGCTATATGTTGAGCCACCTCAACTAGATTTGGCCTATGACATTTTTAGCGGCAATCATTGGTCGATTTTCTAGCGTTGCCATTCGGGGAGTTGTAATGAGGCTTTTTTTGTCGCCGTGTAAGAGAAATAGTAACGTAAACAAAACAAAGCAGACGTTGCCACCGGCGGAAAAGAAATACAGCCAAAATTTGAAAGCCACGTAAGAGAATTATATATTTTAGATGTTATTCAATTGATATAAAAATTTAGTTAAAAGAAACATAGCAAAATATTGATTTTAGACCCGGGTATATATTACAAAACATATGATTTTATAATAATTATGTATTCCGACAGGGATGTGAATATTCAACTTTTCTAAATGTAAGTGCTAAGAATAAAAATTTTGATTTACCAGTCTGTAACATTTCGAAAAGGGACGTGTTCCTTAAATTTTACAGTGGAGCTTAACCTTTTTGAAGGCCGTGGTAAGTATACTTACCACCACGTTTTACCACTTTTAATTTAGGTTTCCATTTTTCAATAACTTCAGCTTTCTTGAAGTCAGTTTGAATAAAATTGACAACCATTTGTCACTTTTAAAAAACGTATAAAAGTTATAAAATACATAATTCCTTTTGAAGTTTGTAACATTTAAGGAATTTATTTTATAAATAAAGAAAAATAAAGGTCAGTAAGTTCTTAATAGGTCATGTTAGATATATTTACCACCAAAAAAATGGCATTTTTATAAACTAAATGAGTTTTTTTCTTTTATATCAATTACTGTTTTTAAAACAATTTCAATTCCAAAAGTACTTTAATTTACCTTTACTAGAAATAAAGGACCCATTAAAGGGTTAAACGGCAAAATAATTGACTGTAGGGACGCTGTTTATCGGACTTTTAAAATTTCTATTGCTTCCGATATATTGGTTTCTTAAATAATTAAAGTATTTACTATTTTGTATTCGCGAAATATTTCCTTTAAAAAAAAATAATTAATACATTTAGACAATTTAATTAAGAGGAATTTCATTTTGTTCAAAAAATGATAATTTACAAAATAAACTATAAACAAACATTTTAACGTTTTATTGACCCTGAACGTGGTGTAATTAACAAATTAAAATTTTATGTAACACTGCTAATAGGAACAAAATAGGAACCTTTCAGATTTAGAGGTCACTTTTTTATAATAATGATTTACGTTCATAATGCGAATAATAACGAACAAAATGCTAAATTTTCTATAATAAGACAAAATTATTTTCATTTGTTGGGTCCGCTAATCATTTTTGGATGAAATAATTGTTATAAATGAAAGAAAATTGATGAAATAAAAGAACATTATTATATTCTACGCATCAACTAGCAAACGATTTTTTTTAAGCTTTAGTCTTCACAATTGAAGTACCGTTTCTACCCAATGAATAGAATTTTCTTTTCAATATTTTTTACCCGCATTTTGTGAGGGGAAGGGGGTACAAACGAAAGGAATTTGTTCTACTCTTTTCTTCGATCTCAATTGGTCTATATAAGAATTTTTATTACTCATTACTTTGAGGAATAAACTTTTTATCGCTCATCACAAATAACCGCGAAATGGAAATAAAGGAAAAAATTCTAGAACTAAAATAGAGAAAGGGGGCATGAAAAAAATGGAATGAAAACATAAAAGGTAAAAAAAACTGTAGTGGACATGTGACTTATGAAAAGAATTCCCCCATACCTCCGAACCCCAGACAAATTTTTTCCTCACTACTCTTAGAGAATTTTTTTTTCTTTTTATGCATTGCCTTTTGTGTCCTAAGTTCAAGAAAGGTCAAAAAATCTTCTGTTGAGCTTCAGCTGAGGTAAAACGCTAAGTGTCAAAGTATTTTTATCACACTGTGAAAAGCGGATTAGATCATGAACGTTTTGTGTAACTAAAACTTAGATCCGCTTTTAGGCTTTGCTTCACTTTTTTTTAGTAAGTTAGATGGTATTCAACTGGTTCATAACTATTATACCACATTTTTTATTCATATTTCACAATTTCATTTATTTGTATATTTGAAAATTTATTTCTACAATATTTAACTGCCCCTTTTGAATATCATTATAATTTTAAAAGCATTTCAGCATAAATGTTGCATTACTATAACTTCAAAATTTCTGCAATTAAACATATAGGTGAGCTTTTAACTTCCTCTTCTTATTTGAGCCGATACGAATTTTGCATGCTTAGTCACTATTTCTAAGAGCTTAAAGTATATATATAAATATATATANTCTTTTTAAATCGTATCTTAATACGCCTTAAATATTTTATTTGCAATAACTTGCTTGTAAAAAGTACTTGATGTTGAAGTTCTTTTTATATAAATTACAAACTTATAAAAAAAAAATCGTAGAAATTTCATGAAGTAAAAGAGATGTTTAGATACTGATTAGAAACTTTAAGTCTACATCGTTTCTTTAGAAACTATAAATGAAGACTGGCAGTTTCAAGTACAAAAAGCAGAAAAAAAACTTATTTTTATCCTTTGCTCTTTTGGGAACAGTTGAATTTGTTGTCTTTGCTTTATAACAAAAACAAACATTTTACTTCAGTGATTTGGTGCGTAAAACATTCACACCTAGTTTTCTTCTCGATTCAAACAAAAATAGATTCTAATTAAATTTAAAGATACAAATAATTTTCAGTTTATGTTTGTATACATAAAATAGACATATCATGATATATATATATATATATATATATATATTGGGGAGGGGTTGGTTGGAAGATGCTTGCTTATTTACGTGATTGTAGGAAACCCAAAGACAAAAATTTAAAAATTTTGATTGGTTCAGTCCACGGCTCCACTTTTTTAGTGATTACAATGCAGATGGTAGATTGCAGAAACAAATAGTTTTCTATTCCCATGTACAAAATTATGTTTGTAAATTAAGCTCTTCCGATAAAAGATTTTAAAAAGGTGTATTAGAATTAAATACAAAAGCTTCCAGAGTTATGGCTGGGGGGAAGTGGTAAGTATATGATTTTTTTAATTTAATAAAAATTTGAATAATTTACAAATGATTGGAAAAAGATAAGTATTGCCTCAACAGCCTTTTGTGGGACAGGGGGGGAGGTGGTCATGTAGGTTAAGGCTCCACAATTTGGTGAACTACGCATTATTGTGGAAATCACCCTTAATTACTGTGAAAATCACACTTAACGTTCGGAGATTACTAAATAAAGTGGTTACTAAACGCTAAGATATAAAATTTTTAGCATTTAGTTATCGTACAATCGGCAGAGGCATCACCTCTAGCATCAGAAAGCCTCCACACGGTTTTTTAGATATAGTCTCCGCAGACTATTTAAAAGGCGAACCAGTTGTGCCAACGCCTCCTATAACTGAAAGCCTCCACACGGTTTTTTATAGGTAGTCCGATAAGACCACTGTGACGGGTTTACACTTTCCTAACGAGTCATTTAATACAAAATCTAGTTAAAATAAGAAAGTGGTAGCAAATATGTGACTAAACATTTGTTTTATTTATGAATAATATTGGTTTGCCTCATTCACTTGTCAACCACTACAGATTCAATTCTCAAATATATATAATAAATTTCTCTCTATTACTTTTATAAAAGGTATTGGGTTCATGCACACCACTGGTTCACCTTTTAAGTAGTCTGCGCGGACTACTTATAAGAGACCGTGTGGAGGCTTTTTGATGTAGGAGGTGATGGTTGTGCGCATGAACCCAATTTCTATTTTAAAAATAATTAATAGAAATTTATGTTACATATTTGAGAATTGAATCTGTAGTGGTTGACAAGTAAATAAGACAAACTAATTCTATTCATAAATTAAAAAAACAAAAACATTTTAGACATATATTTGCTACCAATTTCTTATTTTTAGTAGATTTCTATTAAACGGCTATTTCGTAAATTGTCTTACCTACATAGTGGTCTGATTGGACTACTTACGAGAAACAGTGTGGAGGCTTTCAGTTATAGGAGGCGTTTATAAGAAATGACAAAATTTAAAGGACACGAATAAAGAACTCAAGATAGTGAAAAAAATAGCATATTATTCACTAAAAACTGTTGTTTAATATGGAGACTAACTTCCGAAAAAACAGCCTTAAAAGTTTCAGTCAGTCAGGAATACATTTTATTTCCTCACGTGCCATATTCTTGTTCTCGATAAAAAAAAAATTAGCCCCACTGTCTCTGAAGAAAAGTGTTTCTCTTCCTCAATGTACCTCCGAAGTTTGCGACCTCTGTCATCCGTAAGATCCATGATAGGAACACTCTAAGATCACTTATTACCTTCCCCGTGGGGCTAACCCCGGCCTTCACAGCTTACAGTGTCATCGTTAGGCCATAAACTTGCTCCTCGGCTGCTACGACAATATTTATTTCCTTTTTTCCCCCCTTTTTCTTTTCTCGGTTGTCTCACTTGCTTATGTTGTTAAGAACTGTTTGGCTTTCAATGTTAAAGATGCTTGTTTCTTAATATATCGCATATCCTNATAATTTAATGGGGTAGCATTATTGAAGTTATACTTCTTATGCGACTTCCAACAAGGTTGCGTTAAACGTTTAACGCTGCATTTTGATTGACCGGGAAATCACGTGGTAGGAAACAGTTTTCCCTCATTCATTTCCATACTGTTTTGGTTCTCACTAGCATAAAAATAATAAAGTATTGTTTTTCTATAAATATTTTTTCAGGTTGTTTTGATACACATATAATTTAATAGGGTAGTATTTTTTATTTTCAAATTTAGTGGATAACAATTATAAAAAATGAGTGAAAACAATCCCACGGACAATGCGACGGATTTAAGGTCATGTCAAGGTACGTCTCTTGGGAACATCAATTGATTGTTAGGTTTTCTCTTCTGAAATTACATTATGGCGCATTCACATACATTATTAATACAAATTTATTTACCAGGGCGAGACGATGAGGCAACCACAAGCACTTCCACTGGTTCAAGAGGGATAAATGCACTATATTACCGTGATTACAGAGCACGGAAGAGAGCGGAGCAGGAAAAAGAGTCGTTGAATAGAACTAGTGATCCTTCTACGGCTGCTGATTCTTCTACAATTAACGTCGCAGGTTGCGAAGTTTAACTTCTTCCGCGCGGAGGGACTCC
The DNA here is from genome assembly GCF_043381705.1 of Parasteatoda tepidariorum. NCBI lineage: Eukaryota > Metazoa > Arthropoda > Arachnida > Araneae > Theridiidae > Parasteatoda > Parasteatoda tepidariorum. The sequence goes on along the minus strand of NC_092212.1, from coordinate 64,642,968 downwards.
ACGCACTATTTTTTTTTATTTTATAACCGTCACTGAGCAGCCGAATTTTTGGGTTTACGACTACTAATTTTCAACTCCGTAGCCTTCTAATTTTGAACCCTATCCAGAAGACTAGGGAACTCCTGAATCAAGTATTGGGAAAAATTTACCTTCGTGGAGAATTTTTTAATGGAACTAACCTGCATTTGCGTTACATGGAGGTGAAGATATCGAGAACCTCCCACGGTTATCCTGACAGTGAAGAGACTTATCCCATGATCGTCTACCACTGAGGATATTTCACGTCAGCGCTGTGGTGCAGACTGGATGCGGATTCGTATCGACCAGCCATCGTTAGTATTCGAATTCGGTTCACTTCATTTGAAGGCGAACGCTCTATCCCCTGAGCCATCGTGCCTTATACGGTATCTATAACAGGGGGCTAAAATAAGGGTTGCGACTAACTTCTGGGGGAGTTAGGGTACACCATCAGGATTGAAATTGCATAGGAACCCAAGCACGCTGAGGGCGCTTCCCTATTATGAACTGTTCTTTGTGTGCTTCTGAACAGTTAGAAATAGGGAAGAGACCCTATCCGTAAGGCTATGTCATTTCCGAGCTAGGCAATTTTAATACCGATGAAGAGTCCTAACTGTGCTAGAAGCTTGTCACAACATTTAGACAACTAACTGCAAAATAGACAAAAAATGCCATTTTGAAAAAAAAATTGTAACTTAATGAGCAAAACTAATTTCAGATTTTAAACCCCCACACCCGAATTAGGTAAGATCAAGTATTTGTATAAATGCAATAAAGCATTTGTTCCCAAGTGTCATTATAAAGAGTGACAGTTATACTAGAAAAGTTGCATTTTTCGAAAAGGTTACTAAAGTAATGCGGTTTTATTGTCGTATGATAGTCAACACAACTGCTATTACTGTTTTTGCGCAGTGAGGCAAATTTGCTCTAGTTCGTTGAAATTTTTTTCATGGCGTTTATGTTATGACCCTTTGCATGCTACTGGCATCTATACGGTGACACCAAAAATCATCAGTTTGAAACTTAAAAGTTTATGTATCTTAATATTTCTTTACCACATTATTTTATGATAATTAGTTATTATTAAAGTATCACAGGTTTACCACGGGCGACTAAAAATAAAAAAAGTGGCGACTAAGAAAGTGCAAAATTTTATTAAAAGAGACTTGACTTGATATAAGGTTATGCGAAGTACCTGCCCGCGAAGCGGGAATCTCACTTCTTCATCTGATAAGGCTAGCCCGTAGGCGACTGTGACTATTGACTTTAGGATTAAAAAGAATCAAAATAAAAAATAATATTTTCAAAAACCACGTTTTTTTGGTGGAGAATAATAATTAAAAAATAAAAATTTAAAAAACGAAAAACGTGGGACGTATGAAATACATAACAGTTAATACATAACAGTTATACATAACAGTGAAATACATAACAGTTACATAACAGCTATACTCTAATAACAGTAATGTTATATTAGTCTGTATATGTGTGCTCATGAGAATATGTGTATGTATATCTGTAATTGTAATTGTACCTGAATGTGGATGTGTATGTAGAATATGTTTATGTATATGCATGTGTATGTGGAATATGTTTATGTATATGCATGTGTATGTGAATGTATATGTGGATGTAGCTGTGCATGTGTATGAGTAAGAAAATGTGTATATGTACTGTTATGTATTTCATGCTCCTCACGTTCTTGGTTTTTCCTTTTTTTTATTTTTTAATTATTATTCTCCACTACTAAAACGTAGTTTTTAAAAACAAAATTTTTTATTTTGATTTTTTCTTGTACTCACTTCCAAAATCTCAATTTTTTCACTCACTGTACACAAAAATTTTCAGCTCACATGTGACACTAATTTGAAATAATTGAATCGACAGCAATCGCGAAAAAATTAATTTTTCTTTAATTTTAATTTTATTTTACTTTGTACGTCTTCTTTGGTCATCTAATTCTGAGCTATGTGCCAAATTTGAAGTCTGTAGCTAGTCGGGAAGTTAGTTTAAAATCGATTACAAAATTCTCCCCGAACAGACATACACGAAGGCAAGTTAATATAAACGTGGTAAAACGAGTAACTTTTTCTAGCATATTCTTTTAAAATTACTGTTGAAAATGAATGCATGAATGTTTTTGTTTTAAACATGAATAATTTGAAATGTAAGCCCTAGTGGCAATTACGATTGACTGATTAAATGGATTATAAATAAATAAAAATGAATTGAGTTTCTACCATTTTTTACACTTTTAGTCGACCGTGACATCCCTGCAATATTGCATTATATACAGAGTTGTCAACTGTCTACACTTTTAGGGAAAATTTCTTTTAGTGGTAGCTGAGTTTAAGTTTTAATGTTATGATTAATTGTTTTGTAAATTTGAATTAAATTTATTTTTCATACAACTACATGTAAATCATTCAAAAATTCATACGAAACGCCACTTTATTCCACCTTCCAGCTCTCTCTAAAAAAACACTGTTAAAATTACTAAAAATTCTGAAAACTTTAATTTTTAATTGCCTATCACTCTATAAAATGTTTTGAAAAAATCATCGTAGTTAGCAGACGTGCATATATTTTAAACAAACTAGTGCTTACAATAATTTAAACATCATTGAGTGCAAAGGGTTAAAGTTTGAGTCTCAGTTTAAGTAAATTTGAATTCAAATTTATTTTTTCCACCACTTCAGGTGAATAACTCTTAAGTTCATCCAACGTTGTTTTTCGAAGTTCTGTCGCTAAAGAAAATAAAAAAAAGCCACAGTTTAAGTGCCTTACACTCGAAGCAATGAGATGATTTCAAACTGTATTTTGCCATGAAGAATTATATGTGCTTTATGACGGACTAACTTAGATATTTTAAAAGTTATTAAACTTCTTTAAAAATCGCCAATTTGGCGAACTTTTTCCACCTAGATGAAAATTATCAAAATAAATGCCTCATTCACAGTTTTTGCAAATTTTTATGAGCTCAGGTGTTTCAAATTGTGTCATCATAAGTGTAAGTTTTTAAATAATAAAAAATTAAACCACAAACACTTTTCATTTTTAAAAACTGTGGTTTTCCTCCATATTGACGTTTTGCGCCATTTTTAAAATAAGCGTAGACAGCTCTGGCTTTAAATTGGCTAAACTTGACCCAACTGTCAGGAGTAGCAGTTGCAGTTTTAAAAGTAGCCTATTATTCGCAAAAAAGCATCATTTCAAAATACGACAAAGCCTTCAAAAAACAGACCAAAAACATCACCATTTTACTGTCCGTTTGTTGCGTGGCAAAATCAACCAAAAATTCTGCAAGTTTGAGTTTTTTTCCCTACCACCCTTTGAAATATTTCGCTGAGTTTTATCTCTGTGCATCTTGCGTCGTTTTAAAACAAATGGTTAATTTTTAAGATTGGTTAATTTATGGAACGGTTCATTTATTTTTCAGAAACAAGAGTTAATCAAAATAATAGAAATACTTCTATTCTAACTAAATGTAAATTTGTTTTCTTTTAACAATAAATGTTTTGGAAAATTTTACATGACAAAACTGTTTGCGCAATTTGAATAATCCATGCTTAAAGCGTTTAGAAATGGTGTCATTTTTAACCATGCAAAATTTACATGGTTAAAAATGAGCATAGGTATTTAAAAACTGGTTTTCTTTGTCGATACTGTGTATAATTAAAAAAACATTCTTATATAAAAATTGCAATCCTTCAAAATGATTTAAAATTGCTGGTATTAAAGTTAAAAAGAAGTTACTAACTTAACAACGCTCATGTTGGTTGATCCGAATTTCGCATAAATAAAAATAACATCGTTCCTAAAAACTTCAAGCATCGTGTTTCAAATTGTGTCAATAGTTTTGCCATCCAAAACCTTCCCTAACATTTGATGCTAAAAGACAAATTCTTTGCACAGAGTTAGTATCGAAATGTTTTCATAATTGATTAACCCCTGTAGTTCGATCATGCTTTATTAATATAATATAAATATTTTTATTTAGATCTGAAGTCAGAGTACAAGACTTTTTTAAAGTTAAAGTAGCAGTAAGGGTGCGGTGCCACAGGCGACTAAAAATGTGGTAGAAACTCAATTCATTTTTATTCAGTCTTTAATTATTCAATTGTAACTGCCACTATAAATTATATTTTCAATTATTCTTATTTAATCCTATAGTAATCTTGGTGTTGAGAAGGTAAATTTTATAGTTACATGACTGATGCCCCAAGAGCTATCAGCAACGGATTGCTAAGGAAGGATCTAGACATAGAAGGAATTAACTGCTTCATTGCCAAACTCAACCGTAAATTCTATAGCGACGCTAGAGACTGTCCCTGAGAGACTGTACGGCTTCGAATTTCAATAATTTGCTTAACACTTTCATGTTCGGTGACACCAACGTGTTGTCACGTGAAAATCAAACGTTACCTGCCGGTGACAACACGTTGGTGCCATGTCCAAGCCAAACGTTAATGGCCGGTGACAACACATAGATGTCGCGCGTTGCAACCTGATATTCATGTGACATTTTGTCAAGGGACAATAGAGTACATGGATGCCAACTGCTCCGCTTTCTGGAATAGTTTTATTAAAGGGCTAGCAAATTATATAATAAAATTTGTTAAAGAAAGATAGTTACGCCTACTTTTTAATATAGCAACCAGTAGTTTGTTGCTTTAACGTTACATTTTATATCATACTTATAATTTTTGATATTTAGTGGTGAAAAAATTACTTATAATGAAAAATACTAAACTAAAAGTAACTTAAATTTCGCTACCACTAGAAAATACTATTTTGTAAAGCGGAGCAAGTTACACGGAAACGGTTACATGGTAAACTTATCACTAAATATATGCGGACCGCATAGTGTTAATAGACGACAACATTAAATATAGCCCAGTAACCGCATTCCTCATGTCAGATTGTATCATATCAAAATATTACAAATGAATAGTACCACTGTTTTTTAACTCTTATATACTATTGACCCTGGGGACCTCCCCCGTTAATTTTGTACCAGTGTAAGCTTATGCCTTCATGACTTTTGAGCATAGAACAAACCAGTATAAGATGAATCGGTTGGTGGCGGTACAGGCCAAATACCGAGGTACCCTACTGTTTGTCTACGATAGGTACTCTGTCCGCCACAAAGTCTGCGGCAGTCTGGTACTATGGAAACAAGAAGAGAGCATTTTAGGGAGGGTGGCTTCGATGAAGAGGTCTCCTTTTCTTTCGCCTTCGATGATAGCTTGTATGGGGAGTATACCAGATTGGCTGACTCAGCCACCAGTAGGAGACTTATTTAATCTGATTCAAGAACTTTTTTAAGATTCGCATGAATATTTCTTTCTTACTTAAAATAATTCTCTCGATTCAATCAGTTGTTATTTTTTAAATACAAAGGAAAAAAAGTGAACAAATTCTGACATTAAGGGTAGTACAGGTTTTTTTAATATTACTTTTTAATTTTACGATATTTATTATGAATGTTCATTGATTGTTAGATGGTTTAATTTCTAAACTTGCACATTTTTTAAAGCAGTTAATTTCTTTTATTACTTGAATTTTCTGGAAAAAGTGAAGAGCTTAAACTTAATAACTCTGATTTTAAAAGGAGATAAAACTTTTGCTGAAAATAAAAATAGTTCACGTTATCTGTGCCGGAGAAATATTAAATATCTTTGTTTTGATTATTAATTTTTAAATATTTTATTTTTTTTTTTTTTTGAAACTGAAAGCAAGTGACCGCAACTAGGATGAAATCTAAAACTATCAACGATGATTTTTATCAGCACCCATCAAACCATCTGAAATTATCTGAAGTTTTTTTTGCTTAAATTACGTTTTCTTATTCATATTTTATTGTAACCTGTACAGTTTTTTTTCACTATTTATTAAAAACAGTTTTTATTAGCAAATTTATTTTTTTCTTAATAACCAATTTACTATGTATGATAAATTTATAGATGAGTTATTTATTAATAAAACATTGAGCTGCTTTAAACAATTTTATACAATTTCCATACATATTCCATACATACATATAAATTTTTTAAATTTTTTTTCTAAAACAGAAGCTTTTGAAAAAGAGAAAAGATAAAAAAAAAGGAATCACACGCTCTAAACGATGTTTCAGGCGCGAATGCTCATTTCTCTTAACTCTAGGGCTAATACAATAGATCGAAGAAAGAAGTCTCCTTTTCTCCCACCGAAACCAGTCTTAAAGAGGGACCCCGCACCCCTACTTGAAATAATCATACCTCGTTACCATAGTCCCCGCCACCCCTCCAGACGAATGGCGGACAGAGTACCTATCGTAGACAAACAGTACATATCCAGCATATTGGTATTGATTTTTCAATAGTAAACTAAAAAATTATATGCTATAAAAAGTAGCTAACTTTCATTTCCTTTACTAGAACGTTATATTTTATAAGTCGTCTGTGGTATCCTTGAAGTAGGTATCAGACTGAAAGTAACAACTCGTTCATAACCAGGGTTGCTACCAATCCGGAGAAGTTCCTTAAAACGTTTTTTTTTTTCTTGTTGAAGAAATTTGTTATACTTGACAAACATTAGGTATGAAAACCTCAACAAATAATGCTGGATGCTGGATATTGGTGTTATCTCGGCGTTTGGCGCGAACCGCCACTAACCGATTCATCCAATCTGTTTTGTCGTATTCTAGGAGGTCCTAAATATCATTGAAGTTGTAGTATGTTGTAACAACAAATCAAGTCCTTAAAGAAGTAAATCTTGAGTTTGGAGGTGAAAATCATCTTTGGAATGGGGAGATCCCCTTGAGTAGAGTTGTATGATAAAGTTAATAGTATTTTGATAGTATGCAGTCTGAGCATAAAAAGGCGGTAATTGGGCTGAAATTTGAATTATCCTGGATTATATCAATATCGAACAACTTATTGAAATCTGAAGTGGTGCATGTTTTTGCATCGGAACAAAATTTTGCGGTCAATTTAGCTATAAAGCAATTGATATCATCAATGTTTAAGTCTTTTCTGAGTAATCTATTGCTAATCGCCCTTGGGGCGCCAGTCATTCAACAAATAATGCACTGGAACGAATCAATTTTATATCGAATTTTGTATCAATGTAGTGGTATAAAAATAACTTTAAATTTAATTTATAAAACAAAGAATTATACATGAAAACATAAACTTAGCAACCACTAGAAAAAATTCTCCCCCCCCCCAACAAAGCGTATAAAGTTGAGCAACCCTGCGTTTGAGAATCTTTTTTCTAAAAGTAAAGATAATGGTATCACAGTGGGAGTTGTTTATTATTAAAGTTTATTTTGATTATGAAGATTTTATAGATTTAGAATCTTACTTCAAAAAGTAAAGATAATGGTATCACAATGGGAGTTGTTTATTATTAGAGTTTATTTTGATTATAAAGATTTTATAGATTTAGAATCTTACTTCAAAAAGTAAAGATAATGGTATCACAATGGGAGTTGCTTATTATTAGCGTTTATTTTTATTATAAACACTTTATAGATTTAGAATCTTACTTCAAGAAGTAAAGATAATGGTATCACAATGGGAGTTGTTTATTATTAGCGTTTATTTTGATTATAAACACTTTATAGATTTAGAATCTTACTTCAAAAAGTAAAGATAATGGTATCGCAATGGGAGTTGTTTATCATTAGCGTTTATTTTTAATGTAAAGATTTTATAGATTTAGAATCTTACTTCAAAAAGTAAAGATAATGGTATCACAGTATGAGTTGTTTATTATTAGCGTTTATTTTGATTATAAAGATGTTATAGATTTAGAATCTTACTTCAAAAAGTAAAGATAATGGTATCACAATGGGAGTTGTTTATTATTAGCGTTTATTTTGATTATAAAGATTTTATAGATTTAGAATCTTACTTCAAAAAGTAAAGATAATGGNTGCTTTAGAACGGACAAATAACTTAGATATTTTAAAAGTTATTAAACTTTTTTAAAAATCGCCAATTTGGCGAACTTTTTCCTCCTAGATGAAAATTATCAAAATAAATGCCTCATTCACAGTTTTTGCAAATTTTTATGAGCTCAGGTAATACATCATAAGAGTAAGTTTTTAAATATTAAACAATTACACGACAAACACTTTTCATTTTTACAAACTGTGACTTTTCTCCATATTAACGTTTTGCGCCATTTTTAAAATAAGCGTAGACAGCACTGGCTTTAAATCGGCTAAACTTGACCCAACTGTCAGGAGCAACAGTTGCAGTTATAAAAGTAGCATATTATTCGCAAAAAAGCATCATCTCAAATTACGACAAAGCCTTCAAAAAACCGACCAAAAACATCACTATTTTACAGTACATTTGTTGTGTGGCAAAATCAACCAAAAATTCTGCAAGTTTTAGTTTTTTTCCCTACCACCCTATGAAATATTTCGCTGAGTTTTATCTCTGTGTATCTTGCGTCGTTTTAAAACAAATGGTTAATTTTTACGATTGGTTAATTTATGGAATGGTTAGGAATGGTTAATTTATTTTTCAGAAACAGGAGTTAATCAAAATAATAGAAATACTTCTATAACTCTATGTAAAAAAATTTTTCTTTTAACAATAAATGTTTTGGAAAATTTTACATGACAAAACTGTGGGCACAATTTGAAAAATCCATGCTTGAAGCGTTTAGAAATGGTATCATTTTTAACCATGCAAAATTTACATGGTTAAAAATGAGCATAGGTATTTAAAAACTGGTTTTCTTTGTCGATACTGTGTATAATTAAAAAAACATTCTTATATAAAAATTGCAATCCTTCAAAATGATTTAAAATTGCTGGTATTAAAGTTAAAAAGAAGTTACTAACTTAACAACGCTCATGTTGGTTGATCCGAATTTCGCATAAATAAAAATAACATCGTTCCTAAAAACTTCAAGCATCGTGTTTCAAATTGTGTCAATAGTTTTGCCATCCAAAACCTTCCCTAACATTTGATGCTAAAAGACAAATTCTTTGCACAGAGTTAGTATCGAAATGTTTTCATAATTGATTAACCCCTGTAGTTCGATCATGCTTTATTAATATAATATAAATATTTTTATTTAGATCTGAAGTCAGAGTACAAGACTTTTTTAAAGTTAAAGTAGCAGTAGGGGTGCTACAGGCGACTAAAAATGTGCTAGAAACTCAATTCATTTTTATTCAGTCTTTAATTATTCAATTGTAACTACCACTATAAATTATATTTTCAATTATTCTTATTTAAACCTATAGCATTCTCGGTGTTGTGAAGGCAAATTTTATAGTTACATGACTGATGCTCCAAGAGCTATCAGCAACATATTGCTAAGGAAGGATCTAGACCAGAGGTGTCAAACTCAATTTTGCAGAGGGCCATATATTAAATTTAGAATATGTAGGTGGGCCAGATGCAAATAAAAAAAATGTACTGAATTATTATAAAATTTTAATTATCTAACTATATAGTTTATACTATACGGTTGTTAAAAATCATATCAAAGTTATAATAGATGGTAATTATTTTGAGCTCGAGGATCCAGATACCTGACTTCTCTTGTTTTTGACAAGTTCATTGATGTCCGGTTTCATATTTGTTATAATTATTTTAAGAATTGATTGGAGATGTTCATTCGTAAGTCTTGTGCGATGCTTGTTCTTATTTATTTTCAGGACGGAAAACATCTGCTCGCATAAATAGCTGCTACCAAACATGCACAGAATGCGTGCTGCATGCTTTTTTAATTCCGAGAAGTTATCCAAACTCTTGAAATATTGTGTATAAAATGTAAGAGCGTTATCCTTTTTCAATTTTTCTTTCAAAATACTGTCCTATTGAAGATTTATCAACTCCATTTGCAAATGAACTGGTGCCTGTGAAGCTTCAAAATTGAATGGATTGTTGAAAATTGGGAATTCCGTTTCATTCATTTTGTGGAAGTCTTCAAAACGATTGTTGAATTCCGTGATCAGATTTTGCATAAGTTGAGAATATTGATCCAATTTTTTTTGGTTCACTGTGCCAAATGATTTTAAATGAGGGAAATGATCCAAAGTTTGATTTTTTACCTGATTTTCCCACAGCCTCAACTTTGTCTCAAAGGCTTGAATGCATGAATACATTTGAGTGACAATCAGATTTTTACCCTGTAACTTTACATTCAGATCAATCAAGTGTTAATTCAAATCTCCCAAAAAGGCACAATCAATCCACCAGTCATTGTCATAATCAATTGGGTTGCCTTTTTCTAACATGAAAGCTTGAATAGGGTCATGTAATGAAAAACTCTTTCTAAAACTACTTCTCGACTGAGCCAATGAACTTCGGTGAAATAAGGGACATCAAAAAAATTTTCGTCCAAATCTTGTAAAAACTGCTTGAACTGTCGATGATTTAGTCCTCTGCTCCTTATAAAATTTACTATTTTAATTATAGGTTGCATGACATGGTCCATTTTAACATGTTTGGATGCCAATGACTCCTGATGAATTATACAGGGAAATCCCACAAAATTCCCTGATGCTTTCTGTTTTAATTTAGTTACAACGCCCGAATGTTTGCCAAAAATGGAAGGAGCGCCATCCGTAGTTGTGCTGCTAAGTATATTCCAGTCAAGATCCCGCTTGTTGCTAAGAAATGGCGCTACTGTCTATCTCTCTCGCTTGTCTAGGCACGCGCTGCCCTTGAAATTACTTATAAATGTAGTGTGCACATTTTAAAACTTCCGTAGAGGAATCAAGTGAAGTCTAAAAGCTCTAAAAAACACGATTCTTCTTTCTGTGACACATCGCGATCGCGGGCCGTTTTGAAACGAACCGGGGGCCGGATGTGGCCCGCGGGCCGTATCTTTGACATGACTGATCTAGACATAGAAGAAATTAACTGCTTCATTTCCAAACTCAACAGTAAATTCTATAGCGACGCTCGAATTTCAATAATTTGCTAGACATCAGCTTAACACTTTCATGTTCGGTGACACCAACGTGTAGTCACGTGAAAACCAAACGTTACCTACCGGTGACAACACGTTGATGCCATACGCAAGCCATAACTAACAGCCGGTGACAACACGTTGGTGCCATGTCCAAGCCAAACGTTAGTGGCCGGTGACAACACATAGATGTCGCGCGTTGCAACCTGATATTCATGTGACATTTTGTCAAGGGACAATAGAGTACAGGGATGCCAACTGCTCCGCTTTCTGGAATAGTTTTAATAAAGTGCTAGCAAATTATATAGTAAAATTTATTAAAGAAATATAGTTACGCCTACTTTTTAATATAGTAACTAGTAGTTTGTTGCTTTAACGTTGCATTTTATATCATACTTATAATTTTTGATCTTTAGTGGTGAAAAAATTACTTATAATGAAAAATACTAAACTGAAAGTAACTTAAATTTCGCTACCACTAGAAAATACTATTTTACAAAGCGGAGCAAGTTACACGGAACCGGTTACATGGTAAACTTATCACTAAATATATGCGGACCGCATAGTGTTAATAGACGACAACATTAAATATAGCCCAGTTACCACATTCCTCATGTCAGATTGTATCATATCAAAATATTACAAATGAATAGTACCACTGCTTTTTAACTCTTATATACTATTGACCCTGGGGGTCTCCCCCGTTAATTTTGTACCAGTATAAGCTTATTCCTTCAGAACTTTTGAGCATAGAACAAATCAGTATAAGATAAATCGGTTGGTGGCGGTACAGGCCAAATACCGAGGTACCCTACATATCCAGCATCTTGGTATTGATTTTTCAATAGTAAACTAAAAAGTTATATGCTATAAAAAGTAGCTAACTTTCATCTTCTTTACTAGAACGTTATATTTTATAAGTCGTCTGTGGTATCCTTGAAGTAGGTATCAGACTGAAAGTAACAACTCGTTCATAACCAGGGTTGCTACCAATCCGGAGAAGTTCCTTAAAAAGTTTTTTTTTTGTTGTTGAAGAAATTTGTTATCCTTGACAAACATTAGCTATAAAAACCTCAACAAATAATGCTGGATGCTGGATATTGGGGTTATCTCGGCGTTTGGCGCGAACCGCCACTAACCGATTCATCGAATCTGTTTTGTCGTATTCTAGGAGCTCCTAAATATCATTGAAGTTGTAGTATGTTGTAACAACAAATCAAGTCCTTAAAGAAGTAAATCTTGAGTTTAGAAGTGAAAATCATCTTTGGAATGGGGAGATCCCCTTGAGTAGAGTTGCATGATAAAGTTAATAGTATTTTGATAGTATAGCATAAAAAGGCGGTAATTGGGCTGAAATTCGAATTATCCTGGATTATATCAATATCGAACAACTTATTGAAATCTGATGTGGTGCATGTTTTTGCATCGCTACAAAATTTTGTGGTCAATTTAGCTATAAAGCAATTGATATCATCAATGTTTAAGTCTTTTCTGAGTAATCTATTGCTAATCGCGCTTGGGACGCCAGTCATTCAACAAATAATGCACTGGAACGAATCAATTTTATATCAAATTTTGTAACAATGTAGTGGTATAAAGAATAACTTTAAATCTAATTTATAAAACAAAGAATCATACATGAAAACATAAACTTCGCTACCACTAGAAGAAATTCCCCCCCCCCCCAACAAAGCGTATAAAGTTGAGCAAACCTGTGTTTGAGAATCTTTTTTCGAAAAGTAAAGATAATGGTATCACAATGGGAGTTGTTTATTATTAGCGTTTATTTTGATTATGAAGATTTTATAGATTTAGAATCTTACTTCAAAAAGTGAAGATAATGGTATCACAATGGGAGTTGTTTATTATTAGCGTTTATTTTGATTATGAAGATTTTATAGATTTAGAATCTTACTTCAAAAAGTAAAAATAATGGTATCACAGTGGAAGTTGTTTATTATTAGCGTTTATTTTGATTATAAAGATTTTATAGATTTAGAATCTTACTTCAAAAAGTAAAGATAATAGTATCACAATGGGAGTCAGTTGTTTATTATTAGCGTTTATTTTACTTAAAATATATTAATATTTGTTCTGCATTTGAGCTGTGGATTGCACCTTTCCTGAAACTTAATGTAAGTACATTGCTTTTCAACTCTTCGGTTTTGTTGGAAGCTTTTATAAATGCATTTTATCAAAATGTGTACAGCGCAAAAAAAATGTTTTACCCTGAATAAATTCTGATCTAATGATTGGATCTTCACGCACAAGTACTAGGACTCAATCTCAATGATTCAAGGAGAAGATCTCAAATATGTTAGTCAATTAGAGCAGCCGATGTTTTAAGTTACCAATTCAGACACAAAAACGTACTTTCTTTGCAAAATTATGAACTTTTTTTCGCCGGATTTGGATTTCTGATTCCCAAAATATATGGGGTAGCCGCAATCGGGAAAAATTAGTCCTAATAGTTTGGTCAGGAGAGCTGCCCAAAGTTAGGACCTTTTACTTTATGCGTATTTCGCAATATTTTTTGAACTTTTTAAGCAAATTAAAAAAATTTGCACACAATTATAAAATTCTTTTACTCAAAGATAATTTCACGTAATAAATATAAACTTTTAATAAATATTAATTTTTTTATTGAATAATAGTCTACAAATTTTTGAAGTGTAAGGAATAAAATTTTTTTTAGCATTTTAAAAGATGTAATTTTACATAGAAAAATACAAATTTGAGCGACATTGGTTGAATTGTTTCTTAGAAATAAAATTAAAATAAGAATTGTATTTAGTGTTGGCATTACTCCAAACAGCTCATTAAAGTACTAAGAGGTCAAAAAAATTAGTATACAAACAAGGTAATATTGGTTTATTTTTACCAAATGTTGATTAATTTTATCAGTTCATACACGGTATATTCCCAAAATATAACATCATTGACGTTACCTTTCTTGACGTACAACTGAGATCTGATACGTTAAAAGTAACGGATAAATTGACTCTGTATCCAACAAAATTTAATTTCAGAGATATCAAGATGACAAGCAACATTAAAAGGAAGCATTAATTGACGTCAAAGTCTTCTAAAACTTTGCTCGTCTTAAATGGCGATGATAACAGGTTATTTTTCAAACGTTTGTTTTCTTTGCATGGCACCACATACAAGCAAGGGACATAATTGCAGCCGAGATGCCGTTTTCTCAAAGGCATCCACCTTTTGAGATCTGAAAAGAAGATTTCTCTCAGTGATGCCATTCCGGGAAAAGGAAATCCATTCTCTTTATCGTCCCGAGGCCATTTTGCCTTCCAAAAAGATCGGTGTCATACAAGAGGTTTTCAACACAATCTCATTTAGTTTGTGGCATGAAAGAATTAAAGGGGGAGAGGTGAAAGGGGAAGGTTATTGTGGAGATGTCATGAGATTTTTGTGGACGTTCGTTCACCTTATTAGAATTAAGAAGAAAAAAAATGGATTCATAATTTGTAATTATAATTATAACCTTTATTTCAATTTATACATGAATGTAATATTCACTCAACACAGAAAAAATATTAGTCTTAAAAATATTAGTAATTTTTAGTATTCTAAAATAGTAATTCTTAGTATTTCTAAAATATTAGTCTTAAAAAAAGAATATTTTCTTAATGACTCTTTATATGTGCCGTCTCATTGTACTCATTATATATATATATATATANTGACATATTACACACCTGCATATATATATTATATATATATATATATCGAACTAATTGATTGATATATAAGTACCTGATCTGTTAATTAATATGATAATGATCAAAAAAATTTTGTATTGTAAGTATAAAAAAAAAATTTATATAGATATTCAGAATTTTTAGATTCTTTAAACTCTATATTTGGTTTTTTAAGCAAATTGATTGATACTATGCAAAAATTATTAATTTCTGAAAAGTTGAAAATTGGAAATGGCACTCAGTTTTGTAAACATTTCGTCAATTGAAATACTACTTCAAATTCTACGTCATTCGAGTTAACCTATAATTAAAAGAATTAATCTTTTCTGTAGTCATTTACTTGTAAAATTAAGAATCATCCACGTTTTCACAAATATTAAATAAAAATTGGTTAGAAGTTTTTTTTAAATATTTTATTTCAAATTTTCGATTCTTTATATTGTGTGTTTTGATATTAAAATATCGCTATCAATGCTGATCCAGTGACAAATTTCTTAAAACATATTTTTATAAACACAGTGGTCCAACTGATTTTAAATTTTATATGACTCTCAAACCTAAAACCGATAAAAAGTCGAGTAATTACTTATCTAATAATAAAATTCTTATTTATTCTTATTATCAGCTGATTTTTTAATGTTTTGAATTAAATGCTAAAAATATATAGTAAAGCTTTAGTAAAGAATTGGATACCTGCAAGTGACGTAATGGTAGGTAAATTGTGGCATTAGTCTATTCCAGAGCCCCTGAATTAGACAGTATAGGAGCCTTATAGTATAGGAGCCTTAGTCTATTCAGAAGCCAATCAAGTTCGACACACACACGTGACGTCGCTTACAGGTATCTATCCAATTAAATCTGATTTAAATCACATGGTTAAGCATAATCATTTCACTTCTTCTCGAGTTGCAAGAACCCAATTAACATATTTTTTTTTTGAGCAAAACGCACCGCTGATAAACACATTGTTTTTAATCTTTTCCCCAAATAGTTCTCGTTCTTCTCGAATTCTGACTGAATACTTTGTTTCAAGTAAACAAGCGGTTGAAAAATCGCATCATTATACTTTAAAATCTTAACGAAAACGTGGACTGGATATAATATCAGTTAAACCGAGTAAATGGACGTGGGATATTTGAGACTGATTCTACCTGCTGTGACAGGCCTCTAATCTTGTCGCATCTGAATGTCACTCTGAAAAAAAAAACAGTGCAACTTGGGGGCACCTTGCAAAAGCGTGTTCTGCATTTTAAACAGTGAAATACGTCAGCTGAAGACGGAAGCTAAAGAGTTAGAGTTTGTTATTTTATTCTCCAGCACCCTGCTGTTTCTCTTTCTTCGCCAGCACATCAGAACATACTGTTAAATATAGTGGTGTAATGTATGGATGCTTAACTGACTAGAGTTAAGCACAGGTGGCGCCAGCGGCTAAAATTCATATAACCAAGACTTCCGGGTTACTACTTCCGATTTAGTTTTAGGTCTAAACTTAGAAAGCTTGCTATTACATGTACTGTTACTCTATTTATAGTGTAATGACTTCTGCTGTATACCCTTCAGTTTGCTGTATACCATTTAAATTTTGTAAATATAGAAAACTGATGCAAACTCTAACATGTCAAATTTCATATATTATTTATGACGGGATATTAATTTCCTTTAATCAATTTATCATCAACGAATTTTCAGATACTATAAAATACTGAAAAATCGTATCAATGGTAAAATTCTGTGTAAATTTAATTACAATCACAATAATCATGCTTCCTAAAATATCAAGTTTGCTCACACATTCTCACTTGTGCTAAGACTTACGCTGGAAGTTTTAAAAATTCCGTTTTCGGTTAATACAACTTTGTTATTCTCTTTACACTCTTTTTGTTATTCTTTTACTTCCTAAAGTATGAAACTTGTGCACACATCCTCTCTTGTACAAAGACTTACACTGGAAGTTTTAAAGATTCCACTATCGGTTAATAAAATTTTGTTATTCTTTACACTCCTTTTGTTATTCTTTACTTCCTAAAATATGAAATTTGTGCACACATCCTCTCTTTTACAAAGACTTACACTGGAAGCTTTAAAGATTCCGTTTCGGTTAGTAAAATTTTGTTATTCTTTACATTCCTTTTCTTATTCTTTTACTTCCTAAAATATGAAATTTGTTCACACATCCTCTCTTGTACAAAGACTTACACTGGAAGCTTTAAAGATTCCGCTATCGGTTAATAAAATTTTGCTATTCTTTTACTTTCTAATGTATGAAATTTGTTCACACATCCTCTCTTGTCCACAGACTTACACTGGAAGTTTTAAAGACTCCGTTTTCGGTTAATAAAATTTTGTTATTCTTTACACTCTTTTTGTTATTCTTTTACTACCTAAAATATGAAATTTGTTCACACATCCTATCGTATACATAATACTATAATCTGGGACATACATTGGAAGTTTTAAAGATTCCGTTATGCTTCATAGCAGCGGTTCCCAAATGCTGTTCCGTGGAACCCTAGGGTTCCGTGGGCGAGTTAAAAAGGTTCCATGATTTAGCACTTTTATAACCAGTAATGTTACTTGAAACTTATGGTTATATTTAGATTTAACCTATAATTTATTTAATCTTGCTGCTGATTTTATGAAATTATTTCTAGTAAAATGCCAATGAAATAGAAATGGCATTTTTTAAAGGAAAATATAATATTTCTAACGACAATATATTGAATAAATAATGAAAAAACATGTATTTATATTACATTCCATTAATATTTCCTATCGCGTTTTTCAAATAAAAATAACTAAATCCTTTAGAAGAGAAATTATGTTTCCATAATAATCATTTTTAATGCTTACAGCAGTTCTTTAAAGTTTTCATTTCGTAATGAACCATAATTTGGCCTGTTTTAATCATTTTCAGCTGAAACACCAGAACCAAATTCCTAACCAGACTGCATATAGCTCAAGGACTGCAAATTTAACTGACGGGCACAAAACAAATTTAAGGGTATTAATGATAAAACGATGGAAAATCTTCATTCCTCTAATTAAATATTTTAAAAAATAGTCTTTCATAGGTTATAACATTCATAATTACATTGAATTTTATTGATAAAGTTGGGGTTCCGCCGAAAGAAGGTTGATTATTTAGGGTTCCATAGCCGAAATAAATTGGGAATCGCTACTTTGTAGAATTTTGTTATTCTTTACACTTAAGTTCTTCCTTACTTCCTAAAATATAGAGCTAGTTCACACATCGTCCCGGATACATCACATTAGCACATTAGGAGTTTCAAAGCTTCCTTTCCGGTTTTAGAATTTTGCATTTTTTACACTCAGGTAACCGTTCGTTTACGCACCAACCAACTTTTCTAGTTCCAAACATGAATGTTCCAAGTAGTAGTAGTGCAAAGATAATTAAAATACAATTGTAGTTAAAAATAATTTCATTAAATTGCCAGTACTTAAACAAACTGTCGTTTGAAAAACTTGATTTATTTATGAGTAGTGGTGATCAAAATGATCATTTAAAAATGTATTTGCATATTTATCTTTAAATATAAAAATCTTACGGACAATCCATAGTAGCCCAAATCAAAATTTTTGATGGTTTTCCATTGATGGACCAACTTAATCTTGATGGTAGACCATCAATACTTCCATCATGAACCATTATATTTTTTGATGGTAACCAACATAAGTAACCATCAACCCAATGTTGGCATTCGGACTGATTTATGAGGGTCCAAAATAAGAATATCAACATGTTTTGAAGGTTTGTTCATGTTGAACCACCAGAAATTTCCGTCATAGTATCTTAAAAATCAAATGTTGGAACAATCATGAACAACCATCATTCCAATGTAGGAATTTAGGCTGACTTATAATGGTCCAGCAGAAAAAAAACAAGAACCAACAAGAATTTCCAGTAAACTATCATGGAAATGCTCAGTTGGAATCATCACGGATCAACATGGATTGTTAGTTCATGAGAATTAAAAAACCATCATAGTATTAAGCAGGGCTAAAGAGAATAGAAGGGCTGGTTCACTTCTTTGTAGAAACCCTCGCCGCGCCAATCCTCCGATTTTCTCTAGCGACGTCACTTTGGCGCAAAGCTCGCACTTTTACTTCAAGAACGGAGCGTTCGGCCTTACCAGCTCTAACTAATATTGGAGCATTTCTTTTTGCGAGATATTCTAAGACATTTGTTATTTTCTATAATGACTTTCCTCAGTTTCTGCAGTGA
Organism: Parasteatoda tepidariorum; assembly: GCF_043381705.1. Taxonomy (NCBI): domain Eukaryota; kingdom Metazoa; phylum Arthropoda; class Arachnida; order Araneae; family Theridiidae; genus Parasteatoda; species Parasteatoda tepidariorum. Next base: position 64,624,062 of record NC_092212.1, on the reverse strand, counting down.
ATTTTCAAGAATTTAAAACTATTATCGAAATGCCAGATTGCGCGATTGCAACTTGCAAAACTTCTGATGGAAAAACAAAAGGAAAAAATATAATTTCAGCGTGTTCCCTAAAGTAAATGAACAACTATGTAAAGAATGGATTCCGAAATGACACAGTTAATATAAAACAGCAATACGTTTATTCTGTCGTAAAGAACTTTTATAAAAATTCATTATCTAAATAGAAACCGCCTCGTTACTTCATAAAGAAAGGCAGGTGAAAAGAATTAAAAAATAGATAAAGTCAAAGAAAATTAAAATGTAAGTAAAAAGTATAAATAAAATATATAGTATATAGTTGAAATTCTCCTAATTTCATAACATATTTTTTAATGTAGTTATTCTAAATATTTATGATTTTTTTTAAAAATTATATTCTCTTCAATTTAAATATCTATAAATTATATCATCGTAAATTTAAATATCTATAAACAATTGTAAAATTTCTAATGTCATTATGAACCTAAATTATTATTTTGTTTCAGTAATTAGCGTTTAAGGTTGATGTTTCCTAATGATTAAGTATGAACAAATTGCTATTAACGACGTATTTTAAAATCAGGGAATCTAAATTTAACTCAACTTATTGTTATAAAAGAATATGTAGATAAAAAAAGTGTCGATATATGCTTTCATTTTTCTTAATAATTAAAGTTAAAACTGAACTTTTTAAAATAAAGTATTTATAGTGTCATTTTCGCCAACTAGTAAAACATTTTTATAAGTTTAAAATGGTATTTTTTTTAATATAATGGCCAAGAAAGTTTTTTTGAACTATGTTTATGAACGGAAATAATGTATTAATTACGTAAAGTTTGAAAGCTAATAACCAGAAAAAGTTTAACTTATTTTTACAAATAGAAAGATGCAAAGTTGTCATAATATCTTTGCTTGCGATCTCCGAGATCTAAGGTCACAGTGACGTCATGAGGAGAGAAATCATAGCTTCAGCTCTAAGAGCGGAGTGAACTAGCCCTTCTATTCTCTTTAGCCCTGGTATTAACCCGTTTTGTCCCGAATACATGTATAGAAATGATACAAAAAGGGGTTTTATGGAAAAAGTGGTATAATATATTATCGAAATTAATTGGTTTTTCTACAGTTAGAGCATTCAAAAAGTCTTTGATAGATCAAAAAGTACTTGCTCCTTATAATTCTAAATCTAATCAGAAATAACTAAATCAGTGTGGTATCTGAGAATCTTTTAATTCACCCAGATAAATGAAAATTCTGAAAAAAAGTTTCCCACCGCAATGAATGTCTTTGAAAAAAGGAACTGTCCTAAATATATGACGCTGGGCATTAACCGGTTAAGGTAGCATTTTCCAACATGGAAGGATGGAAGTTTGTTGGCATATCAAGCAACATGAACGAATAATGGAAAATGCTAGATGATGTTGACCATCAAATGATGCTGGGCCATCATGAATCGCACTGAAATCAACCCCCAAAATATAGAGGTAGCCGCAATCCAGGAAATATGGTCTCTATAGTTTGGTCAAGAGAGCTGTCCAAAGTTCTGATCCCTTAATGTTCATTTTACTTTTTGCGTACTTTGCCATATTTCCAGAACTTTTTAAGAAAATTGAAAAATTTTTGCAAATAATTATAAATATCGTTTATTCAAATATAATTCAATGCAAAAAATAAATTTTAGTAAATATTTCTTTTTTCATAATTTTATTTAATAATAGTCGAAAAATTTTGAATTGTTTTTTTATTTTATTTACTTTTATTTAAAATGCCAAGGCAAAAAGTACAAATATTTAAAAAGATAAAAATACAAAAGTATGTACATAAGAGGACAAAACATGACAGAAGTGGTTGCTCTAAAAATTCTCTTACTTCCTAATACATTATTCAGAACTCAGTGTGTTCACTCAGAGCCCCACATCAGAGCAAGTGGTTTCTGCCCTTCTTCTCCAGTCAGGGCCTTTTCGCCCACTTAATCCTAAGTGGGCGAAAAGACCCATACTATGCAAATGAGCAGAGAGACAATCATGGGCCGCAATTGCATCACGTCTAGGTTTGTCGGGTATAAAAGAAGGGCCTACCTTCCTCCACTTTTTTAGGGCTATGCGAGTCCGAAGATACCGCACTGAATTAGTTATATATATATTACATATATATTGTATCATTTTTGTAAAATGCTTATTTAAACAGAAATGAAAAAAAAATTAAATTAAGAAAAGGTAAAAAAAAAAAAGCGAGAAAAAGAAAAACGTTAAAGAAAAATAGTATCACAAAATTCAGAAATAAAAGTAAATCTTGAAAAATAATTCCAAAGCATTCCTCGACAGAAAATGAAAAGAAAAATATTTAGATAGAGCATTTAAAAAATAATTGGAATAGCTAATGAAAATAATTATTTTATTTCAGAGATAACAAACAATAGAGAGAATGTTGCCAAAAAAAGAATATAGAAAAGAGAATATCTCTTTTATTCAGATTTTTTTGTCCGTATTATTACTGTCATCATAATTACCGCCATTTTCTCAATTCATTAAAATGGAATTTCGTTTGCAATTAAGATAACGTGACAACAACCGAACGATACTTTTGTTTCGTGTTTCCAAAAGTGTTAAAGTTAAAACTAAGAAACTTCTGTTTAATGTCAGTCTAGTGGCAACAGTCTTTCAAAACCATTACCATGATTAGAGCAATTACGCTGACAACAATACACTGGAGCATCATGGACATTATAAATCATTCGGAAACAATAAATCATTATGATGGCACTCCAATCCGAAGAGCCATTAAAATGATTTATGGTGAGTTCTAAAAGTTATTGCTGACAACATCGCTTAAGCAGTTTATGTAATCATTTGTGTTTTTCAAGGACATAACTTTATAGATTTTTTTAAAAGATTTTTATCGCTAAACAAAATATAGTAAGATAATTTTCTCTTTTTAAAAATATTCACTCTATAAGTAAATTGGAGGAAATCTTAAGATTTTCTTAAGATGTTACAGGCGTACACCCCCATTCCTAAATTCTCGAATTTTTTGTCAGCAAATGAAAGAATTTACAAATTAATGCCCGTTCAGAACATTTGCTCAGCTGTAAAAGGCCACTCCAAAAAAAGTGAATAATTATTATTCTTTAAAATAATAACTTAGGTAGTTCGTCTAATGCAAACTGATATTCTCCTTTTGACACTAAAAGAAATAGCCATGTCAAAAAAATTATTTTAATATTTAAAATGATAGTAAAAAGAATAAAAGTTAGTTTAATTCTAATTGATTTAGTAATTAACACGTTAATCAATGATGATCAAAAGCTTATTGCTTCTGAATAATTCACTAGTCACGAAAAAAAAGTCCTCTTAAACTGTATATAAACTAAACTCAGTGGCGCGACAGCTCACAAAGACCCGAGGCCTACTGTGCCCATCTCAGTTTTCTTGACCTTGGGTTTTGGGGTGCAGGAGCAGATGTTCCGGTCAAGTGGTCAGCCGAACGTGGAACTCCCAGTGTTTAGTTCCCAAGCATGCTTTGTACTCATTTATCGACCAACTGATGAAAGGCTGAGAAGATTCAGGGATGAAAGGCTGCCCGGTCCGAGGATCGAACCCAGGACCTGTGGCACGGGAGTGCGAAGCGCTAACACTCAGCCACCAGGCGTTTTAAACTGTATATATAAGAATGAATATTTACGTATACATTTTTAAAAGTAACAACTTTTGCTTCTTGTGACATTGATATGAAAATTGAAAGGCATTGAAATGAGAATTGAAAAATCAATTTTAGTCGAAATATTTATTATCAAAGTCTCTCTCTCTGAGTTGATTTTATAAATTTGATTAGACTAGAGTTTGTCCACATCTATGTATAATTCATCTGTGTATAACTCATATTAAGAAGAGGTCTAACGATTTATACAATTTGCTGGGATAACATGTCTCGCTTTTTGTTAAACATTTTATAAAGTGGTAGACAAATAAATAGGAAAATATTTAAATACTTCTCCTTGATAACTGGGTTGCGTTGAAAAGGGGATAATGAAGAGGATCTGTGCTATTCGCTTTTATCCTCTGAGCTCAGAGAGAGAGAGAGAGAGAGAGAGAGAGAGAGANGAGAGAGAGAGAGAGAGAGAGAGAGAGAGAGAGAGAGAGAGAGAGAGAGAGAGAGAGAGAGAGAGAGAGAGAGAGAGAGAGAGAGAGAGAGAGATTTCTGTGGAGAGAGAGAGAGAGAGAGAGAGAGAGAGAGAGATTTGAGCTGAGGATGATGAGTTGAGTTCGGGATGATGAAGAAGTGAGGATAGAAAAAGATCGTGGAGAAGAAACTTTAAATTAATTCGATTCAAATTTTGCAGTTTTCCGAGAATTCAAAGTACAAACTTCTGTGGTTTCATCAGTTTTGTAGAGGTTGAGTTGATGGTGATTGTTGTACTTTATTTACGTCGCACTAGAGCTGCACAAAGGGCTATTGGTGACTGTCTGGGAAACATTCCTGAGGATGATCCGAAGACATGTCATCACAATTTTGATCCTCTGCACAGGGGATGGCACCCCCACTTCGGTAGCCCGACGACCTGCAAGCGAAGTCGAGCACTTTACGGTAGAACACTTTAACGAGAGCCAATACCGCACACCCTCGGTCCCAAAGCAGACTGATCCAAGTAGTCACCCACCCGCACACTGACAGAAGAAGTGTCTAAATTCAGAAAAGTGCCGCTGGTCACCAAAATCCCCAGACATGAACATTATTGAACATATTTGGGATGCCTTGTAACGTGATGTTCAGAAGATATCCCCACCCCCTCTTACTCCCACTGGTTTATGGACAGCCCTGCAGGATTCATGGTGTCAATTATCTCCAGTACTACTTCACACATTGATCGAATCCATGCCACGTGATGATGAAGCTTGCTCAAATTTTCAACCGTCAATAAAGTACTTTCTATTAATCCATTCAAGTTCAAATAAATTTTTAAAACCTGCAGAGGTTGACACTTGATGTTAATACAGTTTTGTCAAATATTAATTCATTAATTAAATTTAAATAATGAATTTTAGTTCTATATGGGAGAAACATTTTTAAATATTTAATAAAAAGTAACTAAAATAAAATGTTTCTTTATTAATCTTAGTAGAAATCGGGTTAAATAATTTTTTTTCTTCATATTACTTGTTTTGGAAATACAGTTACTCAGATTTACATGGAAAAAATGAGCTTTTTGCATAAAAATCTCCTTGTTCGCTTACAAAAAAATGATTTTTATAAATTTTTAAGAAACCGTGGCAATGAAACACATAGAGTTTTCCTTTTATGATCTTTAGCACTTCGCAAAAAATTTCGGCAGCCCCTAGATTAAACAAAAGACTGCTGCGACCAAAAAAGATTAAGTTTCTAAATATTGATTGCGTTAAATCGCAATCATTAATCATTTACGCTGTACATATATTCCCAGCGTTTTTTATACATAAAAATAATTCGGTGTAATTTTATTTAGTTATTATCCTTCTTTTTTCTATCTTGTATTTATAATTCGGCCGTAGGACGCTACATAAGAAGATTAAAAAAAGGCATTTTTTTTAAATAAATAATAATGTGCTTAGTTACATTCATTTTTTTTCGTCACTCCCCTCTTTAATTATCTCCCTTATTTCAAAATAATATATAACAACAAACATTGCATCCATTCCTTTAAAAACAATTTTTCATTCTTTGACAGTGAATTAAAATTCTATGGCGATAAAAAAAATCGATAACAATTTTATTAATTACTCTAAACCGGCGATGGACTTCGGAAATAATCAATCTTTTAATTGTGAAATTCCCTATATTGTTTAATACGATGTAGAAATTAAGAAAGCGTACATGAACATTTGCTGCGTGAACACAATGCAACTTGGCTGATATAAAAGCCCCTAGCAATCGTACAGTTTAATGAAGCAGTTGAGAAACTTAGTTGGAATAAGGTTGTCCATCAGATGAAACATAAGTTTTTAAGCAAATAATATGTTATTCTGTTGAAAAATCGTAATATTTATTCATAATTGCTACACTAGGTGCTATTAAACTTTTTTAGTTGTTGAGGTGGAGGGTTGTTCATCAGATGAAACATAAGCTTTCTAGTGCTATTATTCTATTGAGAAATCGTAATATTTATTCATAACTGTTACTCTAGGTGCTATTAAACGTTTTTATTTGTTGAGGTGAAGGGTTGTTCATCAGATGAAACATAAGCTTTTTAGTGCTATTATTCTGTTGAGAAAGCGTAATATTTATTCATAACTGTTACACTAGGACGTGCTATTAAACTTTTTTAGTTGTTGAGGTGGAAGGTTGTTCATCAGATGAAACATAAGCTTTCTAGTGCTATTATTCTGTTGAGAAATCGTAATATTTATTCATAACTGTTACACTAGGTGCTATTAAACGTTTTTATTTGTTGAGGTGGAAAGTTGTTCATCAGATGAAACATAAGCTTTTTAGTGCTATTATTCTGTTGAGAAATCGTAATATTTATTCATAACTGTTACACTATGTGCTATTAAACGTTTTTAGTTGTTGAGGTGGAAGGTTGTTCATCAGATGAAACACAAGCTTTTAAGCAAATAATGCTACTCTGTTGAAAAATCGTAATATTTATTCATAACTGTTACACTAGGTACTATTAAACTTTTTCAGTTGTTGAGGTGGAAGGTTGTCCATCAGATGAAACATAAGCTTTTAAGCAAATAATGCTATTCTGTTGAAAAATCGTAATATTTATTCATATTTGTTACACTAGGTGCTATTAAACGTTTTTAGTTGTTGAGGTGGAAGGTTGCTCCCCAGATGAAACATAAGCTTTTTAGTGCTATTATTCTGTTGAGAAATTGTAATATTTATTCATAACTTGGTGCTCCCAAACGTTTTTAGATGTTGAGGTGGAGGTGTTTTAAGGTTATTCATCAGATGGAAAAAAAACTTATTAGCAAATAATATGCTAGTATTCTGTTAAGAAATCGTAATATTTATTCATAACTGTTAGACTAGGTGCTCCCAAACTGTTTTAGATGTTGAGGTGGAGGTATTTTAAGGTTGTTCATTAGATGGAAAAAAAACCTATTAGCACCTAATTTATTCTAGGTAGTTTGCATACTAACATCTTTAGAGCTTTAACTCTCTTGATTCCCCAGTTTAACAGATTACCCTTGTTAATTTGCCGATTAGCTAGGTAATTTGCATGCTAACATTTTTAGAGCTTTAACGCTCTTGATTACTCAGTTTAACAGATTACCAGATTACAATTCCCCAGTTTAACAGATTAGTTAATTTGCAGATTAACTAGGTAATTTGCATGATAACATCTTTGGGGCTTTAACTCTGTTGATTCCCCAGTTTAACAGATTACCCTTGTAAATTTGCAGATTATCTGGGTAATTTACAGGCTGACATCTTTAGTGCTTTAACGCTCTTGATTCCCCAGTTTAATAGATTACCCTTGTTAATTTGCAGATTACATAGCTAGGAAATTTGCATGCTAACATTTTTAGAGCTTTAACTCTCTTGATTCCCCAGTTTAACAGATTACCCTAGTTAATTTGCAGATTAGCTAGGTAATTTGGTAATTAGCTAGATCCAAACGTTAGCGTGGAACTATTTTTCGACCTCTACGAGTTAGTTTCCCAGGTTGGAAAACCTCTGTCATAGGAATGAAAGTCTCAGCATTAGGATTGAGAGTTTGAAGTCAGTTTAGTGTGAAGTTCATTTGCATTAAAAGACTGAGATGACTTTTTTTATAATAATTATAAACAATAATGTTTTTTTCTTTCGAATTAAATGTTTTAGAAACAAACATACCTTAAAAATAAAAAGAAACTTCTAAACATGGAGCTAAAATCATTATTGTTAAAAGACCGAAATCAAGCAAAGACAATTTAAGTATTTCGTTATACTTGCGAAACTGTAAACATGGAGGAAAACATTTCTCAGCTACTTGCCTCCCAAACAATCTAGATTATTTCGAGAGACAAATTTTTTTTATAATAACTAATTATGTATAAAATCATATATTTTCTAAAACATTTTTTAACATTACATTCATATTTACAAACTTTCCAAATTAAAACAAATTTCTTTGAGCTAAGATCATTTGTGTAAAAATAATGAGCTGACATCCCTTTTTTTTAAAATAATTCTATACAATAATCGTATTTTAAACTAAACGTACTAGAAACAAACATACCTTCAAAATTAAAACAAATCTCTATACTTGGAGTTAAATTCATTATTGTTAAAAGACAATTCAAGTATTACATTATACTTGTAAAACAGAAAACATGGAGGAAATTTTTTTTGGCTACTTATCTCCCAAATTATCTAGATTATTTCGTACTGTCTTTTGATATTTTTTTTCGTAATAACTGATTATGTATAATAATAATCTTTTTTTTAAACTGCGAGTTTCAGAAAGAAACAAACCTTAAAAATAAAAACAAACTTTTATACTTGGAGGTAAAATCATCATTGTTGAAAGACTAAAATTGAACAACGATATTTAAAATATTGCATAGTTCTTCCAAAACAGAAACGCGAAAGCAAAAATTTCTCGGCTACTTGCCTCCTAATCAATCCAGATTATCTCGAGAAGACTTTTTTTTTTTCGTAATAACTAATTACATACAAAATCATATTTTTAAAAAAAAACATTACATTCATATATACAAATTTTCCAAATAAAAATTTTTTCTGTGAGTTCAGTTCAAAAGCATTACAGAACTCAAATTAAAAGAAGGCAATTGAAATATCAAATTATTCTAGCAAAAGAAAGAACTAGGAGAAAAAAAATATTTTTCAAAACATTCTACACTAAAGTAAACATATTCTTTTATTTCCATAATAACCAATTATTAATCATATTTTTCTTTAAATGAAACGTTTTAGAAATAAACATGGCTTTAAAACAAATACAAACTTTCTAGAGCAAAGTTCAATATGGTTAAAGAATTTAAATTAAACAAAGACAATCGAAGCATTATTCTTGCAAAAACCAAAAACGCGGAGGCAAAAATTCCTCAGCTGCTTTGCATCCCAAACAATCTAGATTATTTCGATCAGACTTCTGTTTTCCTCGGCTATTCCAAATGCATACAGATGTCCGCGTTTTTGGTGCATTCCGAAGGTCATCCCAGGAAGCAACCTGGTCACTGTTTTGCATCATTTTGCAATTAACCCCGGCAAAGGAAATGTAATTGGAGCCTAATAATACTTAACTACCTCTATGAATATGAAGCATTCACAATTAAGGAATGAAAGGGGATCCCGTCTTAGCACTTTTTATTCTTCGAAATCTCTGCATCGAACTTATTGATTCAAATTTGAGAAATTAATGATCGGAGTACAGCCCCGGACAGGGTGTGACCAAAAAATTCGAATCCATCCATTTTCAAATCATTCTCAGAAGAAAAAAAAAAGAAAAAAAAGAAGAAAAAAACTTCCAGATAGTGCTTGGCGATTATGGATTATTAAATGCAGTCTTATTATGTTTATGAATGATGGGACTTATAAACGGTCGTGCACGTTTTCTTTTATTGTTATTAACATTTGTTAAATGGTTTCTGCCCGCACTTTTTATACAACGTTTTGGATGTATCATTTTTCAAGATAATCGTTACATCATGCTTTTAAAATCACTTTGAAAACTCATTGTTTGGTAAATTCTCTGCAATGAGTTTCAAACAAAGTAAAAGAGAAGGGGCAAAAACAATGATTATTAATTAAATAGGTGGGTAGGAAAGCAGGGGGTAAAATTCAGAATGTAACAGCAAAAAATTGCTTAATTTTTGTTTTCAAGTACTTGGATCAGCTAAGAACTTACTTTTTAACGGGCGTGGAACAGCCGACCCAATTCTGAGTTTATGATCATCAATTTTCAACTCTATAGCCTAGTAATTTTGAATCCCACCTAAAAAGCAAGAGAATTCCTGGATCAAGCATTCGAACAAGCTAGGTAACGTGAAGGGCTTTTTGAGGGAACTAACCCTCACTAAGGACACTTTGAGGGAAATAATCACTTTTTGAGGAAACCACGTAAACTTTACAAGGTTAGACCGACGGCAAGGGGATTCTAACCCATGATCAGTCTACCACTGAGGGCATTTTACGTCAGAAGTGTCACCGGTGCGAGCCTGGAACGGAATTCGTATCAACCAGCCACCACTGATTTTCAAACTTGGGTCATCTCCTTAACAGGCGTACGCTCTATTCCCTGATCCGCAGTTGCTGGCTTATAACACATTAATAATTTACTAGCGGCATCCAACAACCGGCCAATTCGCCTGTAAGAACTTGTTTTCCACCTTCATGCTATTCCACATTGATTCTGTTGCATGTAGCAGCATAGCTCTGATTGCATGGCCATTTCAAAAAGCCAATCAAAGGAATAGGGACAAAGATCGTGAGCGGACACGCCGCCTTGTGTCTTACTCTCTATATTTGTAAACACGAACTTGTCGCTTAGCAGTTTCTTATTAACCCAGCTGCCTTCGACAGCATTTACATTTGCATTTGAGTTGATACATTTATATGAAAAGAAACTAGTAAGAGTTTAAGAGTAAGAACAAGATTCTAAAAATAACTCCACTTTTGAAATATAAATCTGATTATAATTCAATGGTATGTTTTCATCCTGGAAGTCCCAAAATAGAATTTCTACACCTATTCTTTACCAAAGACATTTTATGAAAACGAAAGAGTTTTAATGTTGTTATTAATACAAAAGTATTTATAATTTTTGCATTACATATAGATAATTTAAGAAAAAAAAAGTGGCTTTAATTGTGTATTTTGTGGCATTACTTGGTGATACGATGTTTAAACGATTTAGTATGATATTGGATATTTATGTGTACATCAGTATTTTAATGTTCGATTCCATATTAGACATTGAGCATCCATTTCATTCCTTGAAGAAATTAAATGCAAAGATAATAAATTAAATGCAAAAAATTGATTTAGCTACAGATAATTTACGAAATGAGCGACTTTAAATGTGTAATTTGTAGCTTTAACTCAACGACCGCGATCAAGGACAAACGATCATTACGCCAAGGCTCTTAGAAATGATGGTCAGAATAAACACCTGCATTTGTTCCACAGAATTTCGAATCAGAATATACACCAGCAGCATCCGAGGGGTGTGGAGGAAAAGGAAGCATATTTTTTTTATTTATTAGTTTTTACCATAATGATGGCTTCTGATTTGTAATGGTTTTTGCATTGAATGTTTTTTTTTTTTTTTGAGCTAGAAGACTAAAAGCATTTTGGGAAAAGAAAACAGAAGAAGTTCTCAAGCGCGAAAAGAACGAAATGGTTACCCACGAACTTGTTATTTTATGCGTGAGTGCAGAATGAAGTCATCAAGCATTTTGACTTGTGGTTTTTGATGTGTGTTTTGGGAGAAGTTATTATTTGGGATGAGGAGTTGGAATTGAGGACAATTGGCATGTATCTTAGTCGACTTCTATTAGTTAAAAGTTTGTTCCTAGAACGATTTTCAGACTTTCCGAAAATACCAGGAAAATATTTTGAGGAACTCATAAAATATCCTCTTTCTGCAATGCTATTAAAAAATAAAGGATTCCGGATAGGTACCTATATTACTAATATTCGGGCTTCGTAATTAGTTTAAAATTATACACATTAAACTTCATGTTAAATGTGGTGTTTTTAGTACCGACAGCAAAACCACTATCCGGTATTTCAGAAATACATCCACTATTCAGACTGTTTTTATTTGAGACATGGAATCAAGGACAGTTTGCATGTTAAAAAAAACTTCGACTCTGGTTTGGTAATACAGTACAAAGCCCGTTATCCGGAAATCAGAAAACCAAAAAACCGGAACAAAATTCGATAAATTTTCCCACGATTTTTTTAAAAAGATGTTTTTTTCTTCATAAGATTTTAGGATTTTTCTTTCTTTTTTGAAAGATGTTTACCTTACCATCAGTTTAGAAATAATCATTAGTGTATTACTTCATCGTTTTTTCTTCCTTTTAAGATAATTTCCAAATATATATATATTTTTTTAGTTGGGTTTAACGATAAAAAAACGGCTTTTTGTAGCGATTCAGAAAACCGGAAAATCAGTTATCCGGAATAGCGATGGTCCCGATCGTTCCGGATAATCGGTTCGCTACTGTAGTTAGATCCCAGAATCGTTTTCAGATTATGTGGAAGTAGGAGGGGGGGGAAGGCAAATACCTTGTAGTTGGAAGTACTCATAATACATTTATTTAAGCGGTGCTTCTAAAAAGTAAATAACTTAGGACTCTAAATGTTCACCTACATAACTAAAATAATTATTTTTTCGAAATCATTCCTAAAAATGAAAGAGATTTGAGAAGCCTTTAAAAACTTAAAAAGTGCAGTTAATATCGTTATTAAAAGATGTAAATTTGTTCTTATCACTTTTCACTTTAAAATTAAAAACAGGACTTCATGGATTTCACAATTCAATATTAATTCATTAAAAAATATTTAGCTTTGTGGCGAATACAAATTTATGAAACTATATTATGATTTCTTACTTTTTCTATCTTTTTTTATAATTCTTATGCATTATACGGTCTTTCGAATTCAAAATTTTTCCTATTTCTCCCCCGTCTAATTTTATTCTATCGTCTCCGCCGCTTTTTTACATTTTATGTATGCAACGTAAGTGGATTATAGAAGTAAGAAATTTGCACTTAAAATAGTCATCAAACGACGTTTAGATAAATATTATCTTCTAATTCTATAATTTTTTATTAAATTCATCTTTCATGAGTTGAAAGAAGAAAAGTCTTATCATATAAGAATTTTTAAATTTTCTTTCGCATACTGTACTTTTTACTCGACAGAAAATTTTATCAAATTGCAGTTTTTTGCACAGTACAGAGCAAATAAAAAATCTTGATAATCCGACCCATTAGAATACATTTAGATTTTAATGGTACTTTTCAATCTATAACATTAATGCACTACGTATCGTGGAAAAATACTTTCTTTTTTGAAATCTGGTTTTTAGATTCGTCGACAAGCCATATCATTTACTGCTCAACATAAACATGAAATATGTTCGATTTTATGTTTTATTTATCTCCGATATAACTCAACGAAGCATAAAAACAATTCTTCTGTTTTCATTTTAAATATTTCAAACGATTACAATTCCTACCTTTGTATTCTAAACAACAGCCAACCAAAACAATCGTCTGAAATGATGAGGTTGCCAACCGAAAAGAGAAATATTTTCATACCATTTTTGCGAATCTTATTAATTTAATGAAAAAGGCAAAACCAAGAAATAAAAAGTACCTACAAATGACGCAATAGGCTATCCAGCGTCCAACAACCATGACAAACTACTTTTTCACGGTCAAGGTTGGATATATAGATAATAATGAAAAGAAAGAAAATAAAATGGCGATAAAAAAAAACCCAAAGGCAATCATTAGATTTCTGGTAGAAAAATGCCCGGGGATATTCTATTCTCATCTTCAGGGATTTATTCTTTTCTTTTTTTTTAACTGCTTTGCCATCTCTTTGCGTTTAACCAACCTCATTCCATAACTGGTCATAAGATGTGAGAGATAAAACAATAATCATAAGATAGAAAAATAATAAGCGTAAACAATATCGGTAAAAGTAACCCGTGTACAATGAGCAAAATAAAAAGTGAATACTTTTAACAACTTATGATTTAATGATCGTACTTTCACGTACTAAAGATTCCATCTTTATTGTTTTAAAAGCTTTAACCTTTAATATGCGCGTTAATTTATTTAGATGGTATTTTAAGCTACGAAATCAGACACTAAAAATGAACTTTCTCTGTAAAACAACTGTTCTTTCCGGTGGATTCGAACATAGTGGCTTCAATCTCAGGGAGGTTAGAAAGCTAGACGGAAAAGAGAAAACCACTAGCAGTGGAACTATTTCAATCATTGATAATTTTCGGGAGGAGCAAATCTATTCTTAGCAATAGATTATTCACTGCTATTTATTATTTCTAGGGGAAGAAGCCATTCCATATACAAATTGTATCCGTTAAAAAAATTATATGTATTATATGTAGTTATGGATATTTTATTATTCCCGAAGAAAAACTAAAGATTAAATTTATTTTTGACCAGTTTTCATTCTTTTCCGTTTTGATATACATAGACTTTTAATTCTGTTCTCAAGGATGCCACAAGTGACAAAAAATATTAGCAGAAACTCAAATTATTATTATTTATTTAGAAATTATTTATTTACTCAATCAAAATTACCACTAATTTACATTTCAAATTATTGATCGTCAAAATGAATACATGAACTTACAATGTTAATTGCAAACATTACTCTTTAAACCACTAATATAAAAGTTTTGCAATTATATTGATCACCACTTTATGCAGTTTTGGAAAATATGGTTTCAGTAGATAAACAAGGAAAACAGTTGAGTTTTGGAGACCCTAAATGTTATTTTCACTTTTTATGTATTTAACCATAATTCATTTATTTCACCATATTTTTACATTTTCTCCAAAACTAATGAAAATAATCAAAAAAATTTTTTTTCAAACAATTGTAAAGTTATTTATACAAAAATGATTACATGTAAAAAACACTTTTCATAATTACTTATTATTTTTTGTTAAAAATTTATTATGAATAATTACTTACTATTTATATTATTAAACATAATTACTTATTATTAATTACTATATTAGTAACTATATATCATGTATTTTTAATTAATTACATAATTATTTATTATTTTATTTTTCAAAATTTGCTCATTTTTGAAATATTTTTGAAGTGCTAGATAGGTAAATTTTACACCAATTTAATGTACATAATTTTTAATTAGAAAACTTTAACGTAAATTGATTGAATAATTCGTGAAAAATGACAATTTAAAAAATTGATAATTTTTTCTGATGAAATCAATAATTAATTTAAATTGATTTTTTTTCTTGCAATCGTATAAGTTATTTGTACAAAAATGATTACATGTAAAAAATACTTTTCCTAATTACTTAATATTTTTTGTTAAAAATTTATTATGAATAATTATATACTATTTATATTATTAAATATAATGACTTATTATTAATTACTATGTTAGTAACTATATATCATGTATTTTTAATTAATTACATAATTATTTAGTATTATTCTATTTTTCAAAATTTGCTAATTTTTGAAGTGTTAGATAGGTCAATTTTACACCAATTTAATGTACATAATTTTTAATTTATAAAACTTTTAAGTAAATCGATCTAATAATTCTTGAAAAATGACAATTTAAAAAACGCGCATTTTTTGGAGATGGCGAAATAAGCAAAAAGCGAACTTAGGGAACCAAACACTTATCAGCTCTTCTACTTTGCTTAAAATCATATCAGTTTCAACTTAATAACAGTCTTTGATGGTCAATTTTTAAAGATTCTAAAGTTAAATTTCGTAAAAATTGTTTTAAGCTGTTTAGTCTAATAGTTGTCTCTGTTCTGAGTTACGGGTCAATGGTCTATTCAATAGGTAAATAAATTAGACCGCATTCAATATTGTTTTCTTAAACAGTTTTTTAACCTTTATAAATACGCTTCTGCGTTTATTCTTAAATTGAAGATTTGTTAACATTATCTTACAATAACATTAAACATCAAGTTTTGGATTCTGGTTTTAAAAAATGTCTGACTGTAGGCAAACTAAAATTGAGTGTAAACATTTTTTTAATATTTTTTCTGGTCTAAAGAAATTTAACTTGTGCATGGGTAATCACTTATCGATAAATCAGGTTCATATTTTTGTTCTTGTTTGTTTGGCTTTCTCAAGACTCTGATCTGCAGGGACCGTGAAACGGGGGGAGGGGGGCTTTAGCTCTCTCACATCTTATAAATAAAGGAATACAGCCCCTCTTACGATTAAAATTTTTCGATTAAAATACGATTAAAAGTAAATAAATTTACAATAAATAAACAAATAATTTTTTGTATCAAAATCTTAATCAATTTGCTAGGCGAAAAAGCAAACAGTGTCTTGTTATACATTGAGGATGATGATCTAAGAAATTATCAAAAATTAAAAGCTTTAACATTGCGTGATTGTGGCTGGGAGGCGCAGTTGGTTTGTCGTCGGCCTTCTGAGCCCAAGTCTGCANATGGTCTATTCAATAGGTAAATAAATTAGACCGCATTCAATATTGTTTTCTTAAACAGTTTTTTAACCTTTATAAATACGCTTCTGCGTTTATTCTTAAATTGAAGATTTGTTAACATTATCTTACAATAACATTAAACATCAAGTTTTGGATTCTGGTTTTAAAAAATGTCTGACTGTAGGCAAACTAAAATTAAGTGTAAACATTTTTTTAATATTTTTTCTGGTCCAAAGAAATTTAACTTGTGCATGGGTAATCACTTATCGATAAATCAGGTTCATATTTTTGTTCTTGTTTGTTTGGCTTTCTCAAGACTCTGATCTGCAGGGACCGTGAAACGGGGGGGGGGGGGCTTTAGCTCTCTCACATTTTATAAATAAAGGAATACAGCCCCTCTTACGATTAAAATTTTTCTCTCAATATTTAAGTAAATAAATTTACAATAAATAAACAGATAATTTTTTGTGTCAAAATCTTAATCAATTTGCTAGGCGAAAAAGCAAACAGTGTCTTGTTATACATTGAGGATGATGATCTAAGAAACTATCAAAAATTAGAAGCTTTAACGTTGCGTGATTGTGGCTGGGTGGCGCAGTTGGTTTTTCGTCGGCCTTCTGAGCCCAAGTCTGCGGGTTCGATCCCCGGCCCTGACGCTGGATTTTCGGTATGCAGAAAATCGTCAGCGGCCATGTCGTATGATTATGCGGCATGTAAAAGATCCCTGGAGTGCCTCATTGGCCCTTGGCATTTCCGGCAAAATTAAATTCCTAGTGCACTTTAGCATCCAAATAGAGTCTCGGTGCTGCCATCTAGTGTGGCAGAAACTAGACGTCCAAATTAACATGACCAACGGTATCTCACCCATTGTGGTGGTCCTGAAAGAGTGGATACCACCTCTGGAGAACGTACTAGATCTGCTCATCGGCAAGACCAATTGTGCAGCTAATTGGAAATAAAAAACATTGCGTGATTTTCAACAAACTCCCTAAGAATGTTTAAACATCTTTAAAAATGCGTTTAAATCTTTATGTAACTTAATCGTATCTGATAAATATTTGAGACATTAAATAAAGAGATGTAATATATATTAATACACATAGGGAGAGAGCCTTCCGATTACTTGAGATACATCCACGGTCACTGCTGATCTGGCTTAGAATTTTTTATCTAGAATTTTATTGAGCAGTTACAGCTCTCTGTTATAAATAAAATAATATTAAAGGCTTATTGTATTTTATTACTATTTTTCAATGCAACGAGTTAGCGTATCTTATCCTACGGCATTTTAACATTTCCATTAATAATCATTAGTTCCGAAATTGCGATAGGTGTTCTTTTGAAAAAAGTAAAATTTAAGAATTAAATTTTTCGTGAACTCCAAATAACATTAAGAGTTTTGTTTTCAAATTTAAACTGTCTACTACTTTTAGATTTTTATTGGACAGCTTGATTAAAATACAATAATTAGGACACCCAACATGATTCATCTTAAAAAGAAATTAGAACAAATTATTCTCACTATAAGTATATAAAACTGAAATCTTTCATTGAAGATTATATTCCTCATCCACAATTAAAAATATTTATTCCAATTTCGATTGAGTTAAGATTTTTATTTTTTAAAGCTAGTTATCTTTAAATAAGCACAATATTTTTCGAATATTCGTAAATATCTCATATCATAACGAATACTTAAAATATATAACTATCCATAAAAAAAAACTATTTCAACCACTTCTAAACATATAATTATCTGCAATTTTTTTTTAACAGTAATAAAATTCATGAAATCCTTCCATGAAATGATGTTTATTTTTACACGAGACCTGTAATTTCAGGAAGCAGTTCCTCCTTTTCTTCTTATTTTCCCCTTTTAGAATTTTGAACTTTCACTATTGTTGCTTTTTATTATAAAGTACTAGAATGTTTTTATGAGAGATGTCAGTTATTTGTTTCTCAACTGTTTATGTGAAAGTGTTTTGTATTTGTATTATTTTCAATGTTTGCAAATGGGCTTCGACTTGAAATAAATAAATTTCTTTCAAAAGTTTATATTTTAACAGTCTTATCCATTTCTATTTTTTTATTCAAATTTCTTTCGAATATTTACCTCACCATGTCTTGTTATTATAGGACTAGGTCTATGAAATTGGTAGAATTAAAAACTACATCAAAGTCAATGACTCACAAAACGCATTTTTTTTTTTTGCATTTTCTTTTATGATTCGATTTTGTCAAGATATGATGTCATATCAGCGAGGATCACGGGAGGGAAAGGCATTTTTTCTTCTTGCCGTATAAATACGTCCTTGGCAGAACATTCTCTGAAATTACTAAAGACGCTCTCTTTCGATATCTGCAATGTTTTCCATCTTTCTGTATAAATACGTCCTTGGCATAACATTTTCCAAAATTACTAACGACGCTCTCCTTCGATATCTACAATATTTTCCATCTTGCTGCATAAATACGTCCTTGGCATAACATTCTCCGAAATTACTAAAGACGCTCTCCTTCGATATCTACAATGTTTTCCATCCTGTTGTATAAACACGTCCTTGGCGGAACATTCTCTGAAATTACTAAAGACGCTCTCTTTCGATATCTACTATGTTTTCCTTCTTGCCGTATAAATACGTCCTTGGTAAAACATTCTCCGAAGTTACTAAAGACGCTCTCCTTCGATATCTGCAATGTTTTCCTTCTTGCCGTATGAATACGTCCTTGTCAGAACTTCTCCGAAGTTACTAAAGACGCTCTCCTTCGAAATCTGCTATGTTTTCCTTCTTGCCGTATGAATACGTCCTTGACAGAACATTCTCCGAAATTACTAAAGACGCTCTCCTTCGATATCTGCAATGTTTTCTTTCTTGCCGTATAAATATGTCCTTGGCAGAACATTCTACGAAATTACTAAAGACGCTCTCCTTCGATATCTACAATGCTTTACATTACAACCTGTATAGATTTGTCAAAGAATGCGGATAGGAACAGATCAACGTCTGCCAAACTAACAATCTTTGTCAAAACTAACACTGGGAATGCTTAGAAAAGACGGAAACGACGGAATGTTTTGAAAGATGCCTGCCATTTCTATTTATAGTGTTCCACATTACTAACACAATAGATTCACCAGGGAATAAGGATTGAAACAGATCAGTGCCTTTGTCAAAGCTTACACTTCGAATGTTTTGAAACGACATAATGAACATCGTGATTTGGATAGAGAAAAGCTCCTGTTCTTCATTGACAACAATGTAAATTTGAGCAGCTTCTCAATTTTCCAGAATCCGATTTAGTTTCAATTAAATAAGTAACTGATATTTCTACTAAGCCTGATTCTGTAAAACCAACAACATCCTCCGAAATGAAAGTGACAATAAAATCATGTACTCAGATTATAGTATTAATCGAATCCTCGTTGAAAAAGTACAAGAATTTTTTTTTAAAGAAATAGCCTTCGAAATCCATGAAAACTACTCCTGAAATCGTTCAGATCACAGAACAGTTAGTACAGTTGTTGTAGTGAAAATACATTTACGTCGCACTAGAGCTGCACTATGGTCTGGGAAACATCCCTCAGGAGGATCCGAAGAGACGCCATCACAATTTTGATCCTGTGCAGAGGGGATGGCAAACCCGCTTCGGTAGCCCGACAACTTGCACGCTAAGTGGAGCACTTTACGGTAGAACAGTTTAACGAGGATCAATACCTCACACCCTCGGTCCCTAGGCAGACTAATACAAGTGGTCACCTATCCGCACACTCGCGGCAGCCAGTGATGCTTGACTTTGGTGATTTGCTGGGAACTGTGTCTTAACGATCAGTCCACTGCGGGAGAACAGTCAGTAGAGAAAGGCCATCTTAAGGGTCATGGAAATTCCGATTCTGAGGAGATATCTTTAGAGGAAAACAATGACAGACAAGAAACTACTAATACCCGCAGTAAAATGCAAAAAAAGTTCTTCTAAGAGGTATTCCTGCAGATGCAGAAACTGACAACATTTTTGAACATCTTGCTGTGATTTATATAGAAGCTTTGAAATTTGTACATTTCAGGAAATGGGTGTGGGCAAAGCTATCAGAATCCTCTCTCTGTTCCCGATCTTTCAGAATCTTCTCTCTGTTCCTGGTCTTTCAGAATCCCCTCTCTGTTCCTGGTCTTTCAGAATCCTCTCTCTGTTCCTGGTCTTACGAACAGATATTGACGCTCACTCAGAATTTTTCCCGATCTCACATTTAAAAGTTCATAAAGTTCGTTTTGAGCGATTACTGAAGAGAGAAATGTTTTAGTTGCCAAGGCTTGGGCAACGGCCACATGCAGAGAACTTGTAACGAACCACTTTGCTGTGTTAAGTGTGCTGACCACCTCTGAAACTGAGAGAAAACACCAGTAGTAGAACTACTTTAATAATAGATAATTTTCGGGAGATATAAATCTATTCGTAACAATAAACAATTCTCGCTATTATTTTTTCGCGGGGAAGAAGCAATTCAATATATAAATTGTATCCGCTAAAAAATTTGATAGTTATGGATATTTTATTATTCCCGAAAAGAAGCTAAAAATGGAATTTATTTGTTACCAGTTTTTACTCTTTTCCATCTTGATATATTCGAACTTTCAACCCTAGTGCTGACAGCCACTACCATCACCTCCTACATCAAAAAGCCTCCACACGGTTTTTTATAAGTAGTCCGCTCAGACTATTTAAAAAGTGAACCAGTTGTGCGCATGAATCCAAAACCTTTTATAAAAGTAATTGAGAGAAATTCATTATATATATTTGAGAATTGAATCTGTAGTGGTTGACAAGTGAATAAGGCGAACCAATAATATTCATAAATAAAGCAAATTTTTAGTCATATGTTTGCTACCACTTTCTTATTTTAACTAGATTTTGTATTAAGTGACTCGTTCAGAAATTGGATATCCTTCTAAGTGGTCTAATCGGACTACATATAAAAGACCGTGTGGAGGCTTTCAGTTATACGAGGCGTTGCCACTACCCGGCGCGAGTGGTAATTACCAGGAAGGCCACACTTACTTACGCGCATCCTCACATTCCTTTAACTCGTCCCTCTTTTGTATGTATAGCCAAACTGTAAATATTCATTAGTATTCATTTTCCTATTGTACTTTAATTTTACCTTTTTTCATGTACTTTTTTATTACTTGTAATTTTGTTATTACCTATTAATGGCAAAGTGTCATTTTTTTTCTCTCTCTCAAGAACCCAATTTCGCTCTCCAAACTTTATTTTTGTCATGTATGTTTCTTAGTCTAATTTCAGGATGAATGGGAAAAGGGCCCTAAGGCCTCAGATGCCCAGTTCCACTACAACGAACGTGCTGACGGCCACTTCATCATTAACCCTTTCGGGCCGACTGTCATAAATACGTGACAGCATAAAACCGTATCAATCAGGTTAAAAATATAAAACTGGTAATCAAAGTATTTCTTTAGCAGTTTATTTGTGGGCGGAGTAATAATTGTTTGATTTATTTAATTCACCAATCCTTTGTTCAAAATAAAACTATTTAGTTATACTTTGAANTTCAACCCTAGTGCTGACAGCCTCCACACGGTCTTTCATAAGTAGTCCGCGCAGACTACTTAAAAAGTTAACCAGTTGTGCGCATGAATCCAAAACCTTTTATAAAAGTAATTGAGAGAAATTCATTATATATATTTGAGAATGGAATCTGTAGTGGTTGACAAGTGAATAAGGCGAACCAATAATATTCATAAATAAAACAAATTTTTGTCATATACTTGCTACCACTTTCTTATTTTAACTAGATTTTGTATTAAGTGACTCGTTCGGAAAGTGAATATCCTTCTAAGTGGTCTAATCGGACTACATATAAAAGACCGTGTGGAGGCTTTTAGTTATAGGAGGCGCGAGTGGTAATTACCAGGTAGGCCACACTTACTTACGCGCATCCTCACATTCCTTTAACTCGACCCTTTTGTATGTATTCCCAAACTGTAAATACTGTAAATATTCATTAGTATTTATTTTCCTATTATACTTTAATTTTACCTTTTTTTATGTACTTTTTATTACTTGTAATTTTGTTATTACCTAATAATGGCAAAGTGCCATTTTTTTCTTTCTCAAGAACTCAATTTCGCCCTCCAAACTTTATTTTTGTCATGATTGTTTCTTAGTCTAATTTCAGGATGAATGGGAAAAGGGCCGTAAGGCCTCAGATGCCCAGTTCCACTACAACGAACGTGCTGACGGCCACTTCATCATTAAATGTACAAAGCGTAAAAGCACTCCACACCTTTGCTGCAATCGCGGGTTAGAATATTTTTGCAAATTTTCAAGGCTGAGAAACCCGCCCTTCTGGGAGGAGCTATAGCAAATGGAATATTGAAGTCAAAATCATCTGAAGGCAAACTTAAGACTTTAATTCGAGACTAAAGAGCCTTTGGAAAAACAAGGAATTGAATTAGATCTTGCAATCGCCTCCCTTTCAACGCTATATTCGTAACTCCAATCACGAGGAATCTCAAATTCTAATTCCATATCCGTTGAAGTGCTGTTGTACGTCAAGTATGCCAGTTGACTTCTGTGGCATTATTTCAAAGAAAGCTATTGGAATTTTTCGTAGACTGAATGATGTGAAAAAATACCACTAGATGTTTCAGTCTGGATAGTAGTTAAATGATATGAATCGAGTTTTAAAATATTTAATACTAATAAGTCTACATTAAGGTGACCAGATTTATACATGGAAAATTTAATTTATCACAGCAACTGAGATATTTTTTTAAAATTAACAACTAATATCAGGTGCAGAACCATTTTCACAAATTCGATTTCATTACTAAGCAGCTCTAAATTATCATATAATATTCCGCATTTGAACACACGCAAAATGAACGAGTACATGATAATTAAAATTTGTTTTAATTTTTTGCTCAAATTATTTTAAGACGAGTATGGCGTTTTCTATTGTTTGTCTTACCATGGTGTTTCTTTTGCTTTTCGTTTGTACTTTGAGAAAGAAAAAAGCTATCTGGTTAAAAAAAAACAATAAACATTTCTTATTTTTTTTTGAAATTTCGAAAAAAAAAATTTAAAAAAGATTATATGTTTTCGGAGACATTTCAGCTTATTTGAGGACTAATGTTAAAATCCATAAAGTTTTCTGTTCTCAAAGAGTTTGAATGTTTTTGAGGACAAACTAGGAAATTCGGGTACTGTCCTCAAGATTTGAGGACGTCTGGTCTCCTCAGTTTAAACTGTTGATTGAGACCGTCTAAATGATGACTTTATTCTAAGAAAGTGATGTAACTTTAACCTATTTTAGGCGATTGTAGCGCAGACGTAAAATTTTGTAGTGACGAAAAAAGTAATTTTTATAAAAAAAATTAAACATTATTTGAACTTAATCAAATTCGATATTTTCTTGTGTTGACTATTAATTGAGTTTTAAAGCATAACAGTTGAAGTATACCGGATCAATTAATAGATATTTATATTATTAAACTGGAGAACTTGAAATTCAACTGTTAATAAAACGAGTTCCCCTACTTGAAGGATACTAGTCCTATTTCAATCAGGATGTCCATAACTGAGTATAATTTAAATTGCAATAGAGAAAGATTGAGGGGAAAAAATTTATTTTTAATTCTTGCCCATCAAACTATTTCTATAAATTGAGAGAAATATATCTAGTTGTCAAAACTTCTAAACTTATTTTAGAAATTAAAGTGAAATCGAAACCTATAAAATTTCAATCAGCATTATTAAGTCTTCCAATTAAGGTTTTATTAAAAGCATTAAATTCATTATATCATAAATATAATGATTTACCTGAAACAATATTATGATTTACCTGAAACAATATTATGATAAACCATTTTGAATATCATGATGAACCAATTAGAGAAGATCATCACAACGATACGTCCAGTGTTACGGCGGACTTAACCCGCTACCTGTATGCTACAGAGCGTTTGGCCTACAAGCGAGGTCATTCAACCAGGGAGCTCTTATATTAAGCAATTTGGACTAAGGCTAATGCAGTTAACGAATTTACTGTTCGTCGTAAGGCTGATCCTTGACTTCACAAATTTTCCAATATTTGAGGTTTCAGTGAAATAACAGTGATAGCAGACTTTTATTAGAACTCAAAAGTATCACTATTTAGCTATCTTACCTAAACTGATCAGTTTTCTCAGAGAAGAAAAAAAAGATCAATAGTAACAAGCAAATATTTGCGAAAAGACAATCAGATCTGCCGGTTGGATGCCGGATATAGGTGGGATCTCGGTATTTGGCCCGAAGAGCCACCAACCGATTCATCGATACTTTGGTCATATAACTAATAAATTCTGTAATGTTGAAGAAAGTCCAAGTCCTTGATGGTATTCGGCATGAGGTGAAAATCATTCTGAACACGACATCATTCTGAAGGGGATATCCCCTTGAGAAAGGATTGTAGTAAGCTGAGCACTTTTTTAGCAGTATTAAGAACTGCTTAGACTTAGACTAATTTCTGTCACGGAGTACCTGTCCGCGAAGCGGACACTCCACTCCTTCAACTGAGATAGTGCCCGTGGGCGCCTAGTGTAATGTCATTAGAAAGTTAAACCACAGGTGGGCTGTGGATGTCTTGGGTGTAAGTCAGCATGATGGGGATAATTAAGAACTGCTAACTAACTAACTAATCAAATTTTTCAGAGTGCCTATCCCCAAGGGGATATCTGCTCTTTCATCGCATTGAAATAAATAATGGGTGGGGCGGAAAAAAGGGGGATGCCTAGTCACTAATGACAGTATATTAAAAGAAAATAGTGTATATTCTGGGTTAAGTACGTTTGTACATCATTTCCTTTTTAACTATAAATAATTTTTAATGTAAGTCATAGTGGTAGTTACGATTAAATAAATAAAAAGTATTTGAGGTTTTACAGCTAGTACTAACATTTTTAGTCGCCCGTGGCATCCCTGCTATCGGTATCTAGGCTAACGTATTAATATTCTATTAAATTAGAAGAATTTTCTTCGCCATTAAACATAATTAATTTAAACAGATACAAATGCTCAAGTTACAATATTTTTTTTAAAAAAAAATGTTTATTTCAAAAAATTCCGTTTTAGTTCCTTTCTTCTAAAAAAAATACTCCACAACAGCTTCAAATATCTGCAGTCTCATCCTTGTTTTGACGAAGTTAAGTAATAATTAGTTTAGGTAGAACTCGAAGCAAAAGATTAATTATTGTTTACATCCTCTTTTATTGCTGGATGAAAACATATTTAGAAAGCATACGTGTAGAAATGTAAAGTATATGCAAATTGAGTCTTAATTGAATTTCCATATGAATTGACCTTTGCACTTTGAAAATTTGAAATTGGCTATGTAATAAGCGGATCTGAACGGCTTGTTTGTTTAAAATGGTTTCATATAATTCCAACTGCTCTAAAATTACTCATTTTACTATGAATTATCATACTAATAAAAGAACACCTATTAATTATGAAGTCGTTGAGCTATAAATTAGCAGTAGTTACGGATATAAATTATTTGAATGTATGTAGGGAATTTGTTATCGAGATTTGATTGTTATTTTTTTTAATAAAAAAATTGTTTATAGATGGCAAAAAATTTGTT
This sequence comes from Parasteatoda tepidariorum, assembly GCF_043381705.1. Lineage (NCBI taxonomy): Eukaryota > Metazoa > Arthropoda > Arachnida > Araneae > Theridiidae > Parasteatoda > Parasteatoda tepidariorum. The sequence goes on along the minus strand of NC_092212.1, from coordinate 64,598,263 downwards.
TTAATGCTTGTGAAAAGGTTCTTTTTTCGTGATTGCGTTTTGATATCTTTTTTTTCTTTTCTTAAATAGAATTTTTTAAAAGCTGAAAGAATTTCTTAGTTTTAAATTATATAGCTAAGTACAAACACACTACGAATAGTTGTTGAATAAAGGTTGTAGGTTTTTTTTTAAATCTTTTGTGGTTTTGTTTTATTTATTTCTGCTTTCTAGATAATTTCAAGTATAATAGTTTATGTTAATGAATGTGTGAAAAACATTTACAGATCGAGACTTTAATGAGATTCCTAGTATATATTTAACTGATTTTTGTTAGTTTTTTAGGCTCAAGTTATTACATGCATCCAAATTTTCGTTCTCTCCGTAAATGTAAAAAATAAATAAAATCTATTTATCTAAAAATGAATGTCCATCTATGTGTGGGTGTGTGTCCTTTATAGACTGCGAAACCATCAAACCGGAAGCGATGGAATTTAGTATACGAATAGTTAGAAGCACGACTAAGTAAGTAACTGTCGACACGAAGCACTAGAACTGTCGACATTAGAACATTCTACTACGAACAATTCGAGTGGGATGAGCTGGAAACGAAATGGAATTTTCTGATTGGTTAACCTTTAGCCATTGTTTTAAATTTAACTATAGGTGACTCAACTTTTCACATATTTTAAAGATGACATCAGCGATAATTGCAAGCTTATAACTCTATTTGATCAAAAAAATTTGACGAAGTCTGGTACTTTTCATCATCACAATATGTTTGTTACTTTTTTTCAATGTTTTTTTTTAAATTTTTATTTTATTTTATTGATACCTCGTCTATCATGTTTGAACACTCAAAACACACTATCGATCAACAACTTACCAAGTATCGCCTTCTTAAATCAGTACCAAATTTTTCAAAAATCCTTTGCTAGCACGCACTTTAAGCCTTGCCCCATTTTGTAAGAACTCTTCCACCAGTAATCGCACGAAACGTATCTTCAGGCTAATGAATCGTGAAATCATTGATAGTATAATTTTACTGGTGTCTATCTACTAAACTGCATCGGAAGTTACTTATGACTTCACCTTTTTGAACTGCTACAACCACTTTGGGACAAAATGTTCGACGTAAATGTGGCAACGAAAATGGGAAGTGGGGAGTAAAAATTTGAATGAGTGGTGACAAAATGTTTTATAAGGTTATCGTAAATTTCACTAAATTTAAAAATGAGTCAATTTTAGGAAAGTTAGGAAATTTCAGTCAATTTAGGAAATTTCAGTTTAATAGCTGAAACGCATACATCTAATTCGGAAACAATTTTGGTCGATAATAATTATTCTAAACATGTTTTCCTTGTTGTTGTTGTTTCTAATAACACTTGCCAATATTAGCAAGCCTGCTTGGTGAAACCAAACGAATTTGAGGCAGAGGGGGAGTTTCTTGCTTTTGAGGGGTGCCATCTACGACCAAGAATACGACATAAGCCACACAACCGTCACACAGCCAGTTTATAGGGTGGACCCATTAATTCATCCTCAGATCTTAATTTCGACCTGAACCAGAGAACAATCAATCTTCAATTCAGTATCCACAGAGGCATAATTTGTTTTTGAACGTGGAGGACTTTGTAACCCAAACAGATTTAACAGTCACCATTTGCTACAAGGGGAGTCTTCGAACGGTGGGGATCGAACTCATGATACCTTGGATATGGGCCCAACGCCCTACCAACCTGGCTATCCCGACCATTTTTTCCGTCAATTTTTCTATCAGGTTTTAATTTTTCTTGAAAGTGGCTACCCTGCATTAAAAATTTTAAATAGAAAAAAGCAGTTCCTTCAAATTTTGTGAATCTGATATCGTATCATCTTTTTAAAAAAACTATTCACAGTGATAAAATTAAGAACGAACTAAGGAAAAAAAAGCTCTAAAACTGAAATTTAAGTATTCAAACTGTTGTCTTTCAGACAATATCTTAAGTATAAAAAAAATTATGTCATCTGACTAGAATTTTGTATGGAAATTATGCTAATTTTAAGATAAGTTGAAGAAGAACTCTAGATGTAATAAATTTATCAACCCTTAACAGAGGAATGCAGCCAAAGATCGTAAAATGCTTTAAAAAATTCCTAATATTTTATGGTAATTTCAAAACCCTTGACTATGAAATATTTTAGTCGCCAACTCACAAAAAGTTCATAAATTCTGTTTTCACCAGTTATTTAATTTTTCATCATAAAATTTTTTATTTTCAAATTTCCATATTCGGCTGTACTTTTACTTTTATTTATTTTATTTATTTTACTTATTTATTTATATGTGTAATTTCTTTTTTTTTTTTTTGAAATTTTGCGCAGATCTGACTAATACATAAAATAAATAATTTTTAAAAATGAAATTTTCTATTTGATTTTTTGATGGTATTTAATCAGTGCAAAACATTTAAATTGGCAAAAATGTCTTATTCTTTACTATTTAACAGATTAAATAACTGAAAATTTATTAGTTTACGAGCGCAAGTTAAATTACTAATAAATGATAATTTTAATTATGGTATTATTGTCTTTGGATGGACGATTTTTAAAATTCAATTCATCGAAATGATTTTTATAATTGAATGATTTAAAAAATTTTCGAGCTACAGCAAAATACTACAAAAAGTGAAATTGGCATTAAGGGAAAAACTAGTATTATTACCATATTTTCAGATTGCGACGACCCCAAATATTTTGAAGGTCAACAATCTAAATTCGTCGGAAAAAAAAAAGATATGGAAGTTCAGAAAAAAAAAACTTTTTGTAATTTAAAATATCATCTGCACTAATTAATTAGCATATTTAAAGCTAGGGGGCCGTTCAAAAAGTACGTACACAAAAATGGAGAAATTTTAAACCCCTCCCCCCTTCGTACATTACCGTACATAAGGTCTTACTCCCCCCCCCCTTAGAGTACGTACATTTTATTAGTCTACCCCCCTTTTTCATAAAAATTAAAATAATTATGTTTTAAATAAAATTAAATATTTACTTAAGGAGTGTGTAGGATAAAGTCAAATTTAAATTTGGTGTATGTTTATAAAGTACGTACTTTGTATAATACCTCCCCCCCTCCCCATCGTACAAAACCGTACATAATAGCAAATCCCCTCCCCCCCCCTTCGGGATGTGCGTACTTTTTGAACGGCCCCTAGGGCCTTCGAGCCATAAGGAGAATGCTATAGCGCGGGGAAACTGTTTGTGGTAAATTCCGTTCTACCTTCATATTTCAAAATCTAAAAATTACAGAAAAGTGGTAAACCTGGAGCAAATCGGGAAGTTTCGGAATTTTACTTATGGTAAACAAAACTTTAACTTAAGGTATCAGCCATGTACCTGCGGCGAGACATGCAGACTTAATTAATTAAGCCTGACACTTGGTCTTCGAAATAAGAGGCTTAAACTAGGCATACAAAAAACCACACCCAGTTAATATTTTACTGTAATTTACAGTGACGGGAATTTAAAAAAAAAAACTGTTTTAAATTTAAAAATTGTAGCGCAATGTTTCCCTTATACTTGTCATCAGTTTGATAAGAAGATTGCAAGGTATCAGGGCAGTAATTGATACTTTAACTTCTGTTTCGCTGACACAAATGAAGTTACTAAATAACAGGTTTAGTTGAGAAACTTCGGAGAACACAATTATTTATGGCATTTAAATATAATTGTCATTTCAAACTAAGTTGGTAGCTCCAAATTTTAATAATAAATGGCTTAATTTGCATACTCTGACGCATAATCAAGTCTCAAATTTATTTAAATGTATACAATTTTTACCAAATTGATTGAAACTCCGTGTTCTTTGGACTACTGTAATTCTTTAAAGGATTGGATTTTTTGTTGTTGTAGAATGGTGAGATTCTTAGGTGAAAATTTGTGCTCCTTTCATACAAAATCCGGAGGTGGCGCAAAAATAATAACAATAATAATATTGCGATTTTACACAAGTTTTCAACTTCAATATACATTTTTATAAAGCACAATGAATTTTTTTGGATTATTTATTGGATGGCATTAAATTGGGACCACTGATAAAAGTTTTGATATATACTATAAAAACTATGCTGAATATGGTGCTGAACTTTCGTCCGTTTTCTGTTTTTAAAATTAAGAACACCCATCCCATAACACCGTCCCAATTATCCCCCCGGTCTTTAATTTTGATTGATGTTTTTTTGTGTGGTCCATAGATGTTACATTACAATATTCCTGTTTACTGGTGGTACCAATCGATATGTTTGCTCGTGGGATTCTGTGTGCCTTTGGATTGACTATTTATTATCAAATGAACTAACTATTGGAACTAATGAACTGGATTGACTAATTATTGTCAAATGAATTATTGAAACTAATGAACTGTATTGACTATTTATTATCAAACTATTGAAACTAATAAACTGTGGATTGATTATTTATTATCAAACTATTGGAATTAAAGAATTGGATTTACTACTCATAATTAAACTAGTGGAACTAATTAACTGGATTTACCAATTATGAAATGAACTGCTGGAACTAACTAGCTGGATTGACTATTTGTTTTCAAATAAACTATTGGAACTAATGAACTGGATTGTCCATTTATTATCAAATGATCCATTGGAAATAATGAGCTGGATTTGCTAATTTTGAAATGAACTCCTGGAACTAACGAGCTGGATCGACTATTTATTTTCAAATAAACCATTGGAACTAATGAACTGGATTGATTATTTATTATCAAATGAATTATTTGAACTGATAAATTAGATTAATTTTTTATTATCATATAATATAGTTGAAGACGTCAAGTTTTATTACTTAAGTATAAAAATTATTCGCACTATTTCATGATACATATTTACTTTAAATAAAATTTTGTGTAATTCGATTGATTCGAAAAAAAATTTGCATTTCATTTTCTCGATTAATAAGCAATCAGCAATATCAAAAATTCCAAACCAGCAATTTTTCAGAAAAGAATATTCTTTGAAAATAATGATTGCAATTCTACTTTTTCAGTTAGAAAAAAAGAAGAAAGGATGAAGCGGCAATATTTCAAAAAGGGATAAATCTTAAAACACAAAGAGTGTTCTTAAAAATTACGAAGAGTTTTATTCCTTAGAAATAATTGTTCTTTGAAATAATTGTTCAATTCCAAATCAGCAATAGTTCAAAAAAGAATAATCTCTGAAAACTACGATTATAATTCTATTTTATCAGCTCGAAAAAAAGCAAACAAACTGCAATATCTCAAAAAGGAGTAAATCCTAAAACACAAAGAGTTTTCTTTAAAAAATTACGAAGAGTTTTATTCCTTAGAAATAATTACTCAATTTTCTTAGAAATAATTGTTTAATTCCAGATCAGCAATAGTTCGAAAATGTAAAATCTCTGAAAGAAACGATTGCAATTCTATTTTCTCAGTTAGAGGGGGAAAAAACTGCAATATCTCAAAAAGCGATACAAAGAGTTTTTTTTAAAAAATGACGAAGGGTCTTATTCCATAAAAATAATTGTTTAATTTTCGTAAAATCTTTTGATAAATTTTATTATATCAAAGTTAGATGTTCTTTTAAAGAGTAAAATCAAATTTGTGAAAATTTGATTGAGTCGAAGAACAATTTTTTTTTCCTCAATCGGCAAGAACGGCAATCACTCGAAAAAATCGTTATTCTATTAATTTTTACACGCAATTTTATCGACAATGAGAAAAAAGAAAGAAAGAAAGTAAAATATGTCAGTTTTTTTGACAGCTTTTATGCTGATCAGTCAAAATAAATTATTTTTTACATTAAGATTGTGGTCATGCAACGTACACAAACAATATACACATAAAATCACAAATGCCCCCCCCCCTTTTCTGACGGGCATGTACCACTCTCTCATTAGAGTAAACCCACTCCGAGTCACGTGACTCTTCCCTCAATTTCCATCCCCGCCTTCAGAAGAACTTGTTGAGTAGTAAACCTGTGGCGGACTGAAGGCTCAGCATATGCCTTCTCAGCTCTGTGCCAGGTACAAGGTGTCATGCTGAGCTGCTGCATTTAACTGCTGCGATCGGATCGGAGTGGTCCCGCATCGAAGTGCTCTTCATTTTAACTAATGTTCTTTTATTTTATTTTTATATATATATCAGCTGCGCCCATACAGTGAAAAAGGTCGCAAAGAGCATAACCTTGGATTCCTTTTTGTCTTTTGTGTTTCAAATTGCGAACTCTACGAGAACATGTGTTTCTTTTTAAAATAGCAGGCGATTTGTCCTGACAGTTTGCGTCACCTGACTTAGTTTGTTTCGTTATTATCAAAATCGTTTGCTGATGGATATATCTGTTTGTATTGATAAACAAGAAAGAAAAAAAAAAGATTTTCTTTCGTGTACCCTCTTATGATAATTACATTTAAACCGGCATAAAATAACTGCTTTGAAAAGAAATGGAAGTTTTTATTTCGGGAAAATATTGAAAAACATTTTAACATTTCAAACGATAATATTTCCGCAACATTTATTTTGGAATTTTCTTGCTCATAAGTTAAAAACTTCAACTCTGTTGTTTGTGATTGTTGTTCGGATTTATAAACATATTTGGATTGGTGACGTATTTCAGAAAAATATTGTTCTGTGCTTATTAATTCTCATAGTATCTGTGAAAAGGATAATATATTTTTGTTTGAATTCGGGGAACAATAAATACAGACAAACCATTTGAAGAAATACATCCTTACAACTTGCGGGTGACCATTAGCTGAAGGTAAGTGATTTGTTCTACACAAATTATAATTCTAATTAGGAAATTTATTTGGCATTTTATGTATACATGTTTAAATTATCTGTATGTAGTGGTAGTCAAAATTATTTTAAATCAATTTTCTTCCATGAATAAAATATTACTCCATAACCTTAACTGTCATTAGAAGAAAATTGTTTGCAGTTTCAACGTAAAATTCTATTAAAGGGTATTTATTCATTCAGAATATTGAGAGTAGGAAATAAGAACAACATAAAAAGAACGTGATACTTTTGTATCACCTTCTCGGCAGTTCGTTCAGATAAACGTAAGTCCTAAGACCCTGGTGTACCCCAGTGATACTTTCTCTTCTTTTGTATCAAACTTAGTTAAGAACATAGTTTGGTTATCTTACTATTACGTAATTCCATTCACATTTGGCGCAGTATAGCCACGTTCTTGATAATATCCTACATTCAATTCAACCATTGAGAAACGTGAAATCTCTTCTTTTTTAATTTTTAGCAAAAATTTATAAAGTACTAGTTTATTAACTCGTTCCATGAATTTCTGAAAAAATTAACATATTTATCTGTTGCTTACGTGAATATAGGACTGTTATATACAGTTGAAAAATTTTTTAAAAATGATTTTGTACATACAGCAGTATCATTAATCAAGATAAAAAAAAAAATTCTTTGGGGGGTAAGAGGGCATTGCCAGAGTTTAAAAGAAATTAACAGTTGCTATTCAATTATGTTAATTTATTAACGTCCAAACTTTTATCTTGCAGTAATCTGAAAATTTAGCCTATTTTATGCGCGGTAATGTGCATTCATTTAAACCAATTTGATGTAAGTTGTGCAACGTTACTAATTTTAATTTTTTTAATCAGAGATTTATATGCATATAAAAAGTAAATATATTTTAGTAAATGCAAATATTTTACTTAGTCAAGTTAAATGTTAAAAATGAGGTTGTGTTATAAATACTATTTTGAAGAAAAAAAAGATATTCAAACAAAAACGCTGAAATCTCTAATTACACTTTATTCAAGCATTGCATTATGAAAATCTTGTCGACAACTGTCAACAATTAATTTACATATCTTTCAACCAAATGTTTACTCATAGAGGACATTCAATTAAAATTAAAGTAAATAAATAAATTTTTTGTTTTAAAGTGGTATTAAAATAATTTTTAAGTTTCTTCATATAATTCTTTTAGTAATTTGTTCATTAATGGTTTTTTAAAGCACTACTTGCCTAAAAGAACAAAAATATTCGTAATAAAATAGCAGTTTAAATATTTCAAACTTGGTTTTATTGAGCATTTGAACCATTTTAACCTTTTAATAGCGAACTTGCACGATTGTTTGCTTTCTCAAATCAAAGTTTCCTAAGAATATCGAACAATTTCCAAACAAGGCTTGAATAACTTGACGAACTCGTCAAATTAATTGCCAAGTCATTACATGGTGGGCAAGCTAAAATTTATATTGCAAAAAAGTTTTGCTTCCTGCAAAAGATTTTTGTTTCTTCGAAAGATTTTCATTCCCAACGATTTTTTTTCAAATAAATAAATAAAAATAAAAAAATAAATAAATAAAATAAATAAATAAATAAGTAAAATAAATAAATAAAATAAATAAATAAATATAAAATAAATAAAATAAAAAATAAATAAAAATAATAAATAAAATAAATAAATAAATGAAATAAATAAATAAAATAAATAAATAAATAAATAAATAAATAAATAAAAGAATAAATAAATAAACAAAAATAGATAAATAAAAATAAATAAATAAGAATAAAAATAAATAAATTTAAATTTTTTTTCTGTACAAAAAATCATAAACCAAGATTATTTGCATAGAAGCATACATAGAGTTTGCCATTGGAAAGAAATTTCACTCAAACTACCGTACTAAGTGACAGCTTTGTATATTGGTTATTTTTAAACAACTTTCTTTTCGTAATATTGTTTTTCGATATCAGTCCAAAGAGGCAAGTAAACTTTATTACTTCGTTTTTTAAATCACATCTTATTGCCACAACACAATGTAAAGTAAATAAATTAATAAATAAAAGAAAAATAAAAGCGTTAGCCGTTGTGATAAATATTCGTTCAAAATTAATGAAGAGCAAATTATTTTCATAAATGTTTAGAATATTTATTTACTTTTGGTAACTGAGTCATAGGAAATAATATTTTTATTTAAAAATGGGATTAAAATAATAATAATGGTTATTTATTTCGAAACTATTATAAAATTTAAAGTAATAATTTTTTGCCAGTGTTATTATAAAAAACTCATTAAATTTTATCTTGCGCATAAGCCAAACATAAAAAAAAATGGAAAATGGAAAAATTTTATTTTCAGACAAATAAGGAGAACGAAGCAACTTTCTTTAAAACTTCACTCAGTATATTAAACGTTTAAGCAAACATTATAAATTCTTCGCTTTTATTCTATTATTTTTTTTAGTAATTTAAAAAAAATTTATTACCATATTTGAATTTTAATAAGGAAATTGAAATATTTCACTACCACGAGCAATTTGTTTTAAATGATAAACTGCCTACTTTGTTATTCTTTCATTTTTTGAAGTATTTCACTTATATTAATTTATTGTATTATGTTTCATATTTTTTTTTTTTAGTTCTGAATTATATTCTAAAGGAAGGGAAACAAAACCCAGTATTATCTGCTCTTAAGAGAAATTCACATAGAATAAATAAACTCATCATAAGAAATTTCGTCCACATTATAGTAAATAAATGTATTTTTATGCGCTATATATACTTTGCATAAGCAATATTAAGTCCTAGATCCTATATTTTGTGTACACACGTGTTCGATATTTCGTATAACGCATCATTCAGTTTATGTGATGTTTCATATACGTAATATTTTGTCTGGATATTGTGTTATAAGTCTTCACTTACTAAACAAATACATTGAAATTTCTGTCTTTTAAAATATTTCTTGTTTGATTTATTACACGCAGGCCTGAAAGCGAGACGGAAAAGAGAAAATACTGATAGTAGAACTATTTCAATAATAAATAATTTTCGGGAGGAGTAAATCTATTCTTAACAATAGATAATTCACTGCTATCATTTTTTTTCTCGGGGAAGATTTAAATTCAATATTTAAATTTTTTCCGTTAAAAAATTTTTAATTCGGGGAAGAAGTAATTCAATATTTAAAATTTTTCCGTTAAAAAAATTTGAATTCGGGGAAGAAGTAATTCAATATTTAAATTTTTCCGTTAAAAAAATTTGAATTCGGGGAAGAAGTAATTCAATATTAAAATTTTTTCCGTTAAAAAATTTTGGCAGTTGTAGATAATATATTGTTGTTTTGGCAGTTGTAGATAATATATTGTTGCTTTGGCAGTTGTAGATATAACTCCCCGAAGAAGTGTCGTAAATGGTGACTGATGCATGTTAAATCTATCGAGTCTCAAAGTCCTCCATGTTCCCATAACAAATCAAAATCACTAGGGGTACTGATCCAGGAGTTTCCTTGTCTTCTGAATTGGTTTAAAATTACAAGGTTACGGAGTTCATTTCGGAACATTTTTTTTCTCTGTTGCATGAGATTCTTGAACAGATTCATTTCTGATTTCAAATCTGCAATCGGTTTCTTTCTGCAAGCTGCAGTTTTTGTGCAATTTTGTTATCTATTCATAACCTGGAATTTTTCTCAAGGCAATACTAAATTTTTCCACTTATCTGCTACGTAAGGAGTGGTAGGAAGAAGGTGAGAATACATTTCAGTTTCTGATGCGATACGATATGGTGATAAATTTTTTTATGTGTTAGTATTTTCAAAGAAGCAGACAAGTGCATATGTATGGAAATAAGCCTATACGTTCTATATAAAAATTAGTACATTCAGATGGAAAAAAAATACCGAACTAAAAATTATCTTAAGATAATTATTCTTTATTCAGAAACATCGCATTTAATTATAGTGAAGGATGTGTCCTGATGAAGACCTTTACTTTTTCCCCAATAATAGTTTCTCGATTCTATATTATTTTATTATTATTCTTTGTGTTTATACATATATATATAATACTTTCTCTTCTTTTGTATNTCTATTTACGGTTGGCTTGTACGTTTAATTTCTACTTTCGATCTTAATGGATGCGATTTGAGGGCCTTATTGCGGAACTCCACCTTGGGAACTTCTTTTTCAAGTCTTTCTTTAATGTAAAAGATTGATAGATAGATCTTTTAACCTATTTTTTTTTAGCCTGTATTTGGCAAGGAAAAGATCACATTCGTTATGATAAAAAATAAACTAGTACACATATATATATATAAATCCTAATCCTTGTAATTGGTAAATTCCGATATTGCACGTTTAGACATTTTCTGTGAGAACGAAGCCATCTAGTGAAAGTAATTTTGGTATACAAACCATGTTTGTAAGTTTTACGCTTCATTCTTGGATTAAATTGTTTTCTTTAGATGATGATATCGTATCATACGTGACTGTTATGTTCATTCTTGCATTCTTTTCTCGCATTTTTTTTTCACCGTCTAAATGCGGATAATAATCTACGGTTTTCTGGACTTTCACTCCAATCAATACAGTTATTTGTCACGGGACGTTGGGTTTCCTAAATAATATATTCTACTCTTTCTTGAAGAGAAAAAATCACATGCTTCTATCAAAATATTTTGATAAAATACCGAAACGGATTTATCAGCACAATTATTAGTGTTTATATAAAATTTGCCAATTTCATATGCGGTAATAAGCGATGGCGGACCATTTGAAAAGTAAAATGGCAGAATTCATTTCGTTTTTGAATCTCTTATATTTAATACATTCGTTGCTTTGCATAAATTAACTTGATTTTAATGATAGCTAAAGGGGTTTTATTGTGAGATAGTGAAAGCAGTTTTTGAGAGGAAATGCTTAAGACGTATTTTTGAGAAAAAGGAGAAGTGTAAAAAGAGAATCACCCCCCACCAAGGCCTCACTCCGACAAAATATCGTTGGATGAAATTTCACCTGGACAAAATCTCATGCAGTCAAAATATCATGGAGCAGAATTTCACCTAGGCAAAACATCGTTTGAAAGGATCTAACTCAAACAAAGAATCGTGAAAATCGTACAAAAGACTAGTAATCTTTAAAAACAGTATTTTGTATACTCAAGATTTTATTGTAAAAACATAAGTAAACCGCATTGCTGTTATTCCACGAGTAAATAATCGATCCTTTGCTGTCTAAAATTACGTGTTTAAACAAAATTGTTTCACGTTTTTAGTTAAAAGTACAAATTTAAAAAATTGGATAAAAATAAATAGTTCAGAAATTTATTAAAGTGAAGTATAGGTTTAAAAAAATGTGATAAAATAAATCAAACATTCATATGATTTGATAAAATGCTATTTAAAATGTATTGCCAGCTCTTACAATTTTGACGAACGATATCTTTTAGCGGTAACCAATTTTATGCTTTTGTGTACCCTTTCCAAATTTTTTTGTAACGCTGTGTACCACTAATAAAAAAATGAATGTATTTTTTACGATAAACAAATTACACAAAAGTTAAAGATCACAATTGGCTGTTGACACCACCAATTATTAACTGTTAACTCTGCAAAGAGCCAATAGAAAAATCCGTAATAGTAAATTTTCATGGCTAGCTTTGTTTTTAAATAAAATTTTTTGAAATTTTTGTTTGTTGTAAGATATTTCGCATACGAACGCGAACCTCCTCTGAGAAGTTCCCGTACCCCTGCGGGGTACGCGTACCACACTTTGGGAAACACTGCTTTAACATATCGCACCCCGCAAGGTCAGTGTCAGCATTCGAGAAAAATCAACTTAAAGAATACTATAAAACTTATTCTGAAATAGACACAAAATTGACGCAACTGGCCTCAGCTGGATTAATTGGGAGTTAGAGATGTGACACTTTTTAAGCTTAATGATGCACTTCAGACATATTTTTTATTGATATAACCTCAAAATTGCTGGTTTTTTTAACTTGTGTCACTTTTCTTGCCGGGGTTCAATATGTTGTGTTTGAAAAATTTAATTTAAAATTCTTTTAAAAACCCTAATATAGAAAATTAAAAATAAGAACACTGAAAATTATGCTTTATAGGTGTAAAAAAAAAATAGTGGGTGGAGTCCCTCCGCATGGAAGAAGCTAAACTTCGCAACCTGCTACGTTAATTGTAGAAGAATCAGCAGTCGTAGAAGGATCACTAGTTCTATTCAACGACTCTTTTTCCTGCTCCGCTCGCTTCCGTGCTCTGTAATCACGGTAATATTGTGCATTTTTCCCTCGTGGACCTCTTGAA
>NC_092212.1:64543506-64584965 GCF_043381705.1 Parasteatoda tepidariorum | reverse complement strand
AAAAAAAAAAAAAAAAAAAAAAAAAAAAAAAAAAAAAAAAAAAAAAAAAAAAAAAAAAAAAAAAAAAAAAAAAAAAACGTCAGACAAAATTTAAAAAATTACTTACAACTTAACTCTGCTTATCAATTACAACTATGAACTGTCTCTAGCAAAAATCGTAAAAGTTGGCATTGTTTATTATTTTTAATTTGTAAGAACCGCCTGATTTTCCCGGCCATTTCAACACGGTACAATAATACCAAATTCATTAAGACTGGAGAACTAAAATATCTGATGCGTTTAAAGCTCTTAAGACAGGTGTCATCAGTTTCGCGTGGTGAGCACAAATTAACGTTTTTGGTGTCTTTTTTTTGTGCGTGGGGGTGGACAGGACATCCTAACGGATGAATATTACACGCTCATCCGCACCGAAATAAAAAGATATATAAACTCTTCAAGATGTTTTTAGGCACGAAATGTATCGCTGGCCGGATTTTCGCATCGCCAATTTCTTACACTGTGGTTCTTAATACATATACCACCTGTCAGAGAGATTGAGGGTAATTCTTTGCCCCTTTACCTTCAGTGAAAGGAAAAAAAAGTTTTTGTTTGAGATACCCATGAAAAGAAAGAAATCTATTTACGGTTGGCTTGTACGTTTAATTTCTACTTTCGATCTTAATGGATGCGATTTGAGGGCCTTATTGCGGAACTCCACCTTGGGAACTTCTTTTTCAAGTCTTTCTTTAATGTAAAAGATTGATAGATAGATCTTTTAACCTATTTTTTTTTAGCCTGTATTTGGCAAGGAAAAGATCACATTCGTTATGATAAAAAATAAACTAGTACACATTTTAGTAGTATTGCATTTTGCTTACAAACTTGAGTCTTATAAATGTTTCAAATGGTTTGATTGAAATTCGTTGTCGGAACTATTACCGTCAAAATTAAGTATTACCGAAACGGTTTTAGTTTATTACAGGGGTGAAAGCGAGACGGAAAAGAGAAAAGGCTGGTAGTAAAACCATTTCAGTTATTGCTAGTTTTCGGAAGGAGTTTACTTATTCTTTTTTTAAACTATTCACCAATATTTATTTTATCATGGAAAGGAAGCAGATTTATATATATAGATGTTAAAATCTTAAGGAAATCTTGATAGTTACAGATATTTTATTTTTCACGGAAAAAATGCAATAATAAAATGTCTTTCTTACCAGTTTTTCATCTTTTCCGACTTGCTCGGACTTTCAGCTGTGGTTTATTATTCTATTTTTAAAGAACATTGTAGTATAATATATAAATAATATTTATGTATTTATAATAAAATTTCTCAATAAATGTTTTATAAAAAGTAACGCAACAGGCAGTAGTCAGCAAAAAAGTTCATCCAGATTAACACCTTGGGGGCGGGTGATTCAGAAAAGCATTCGTACAAAATCAGAATCAAGTTGTAATTAAATAAAAAACGGTAACTTACATGCAGTCGTTGCTAATTTGACAGACTTACTTTGCTTCTACTTTAATTGTTGTTAGTTTAATCATATATATAATCAATGTTCGTTCGTTGTTTTAGAACTGGGCATCTGAGGCCTAAATGGCCCTTATATATAATCAATGTTAATTCAAAGTATAACTAAATAGTTTTATTTTGAACAAAGTAATGGTGAATTAAATAAATCAAACAATTATAACTTCGCCCACAAATAAACTGTTTAAGAAATACTTTGATTACCAGTTCTATTTTTTTTACCCTGATTGAAACGGTTTTATGCTGGCACGTATTTGTGACAGTCGGCGCGAAAGGGTTAAGGCTCACCAATTTCTAGACCAACTTCATGATGGTGGCAACTTAGGGTGCTATTCGAGATAAATATCTAACTTTTGCATTTGTTCCCTATCAAATTAGCCCATGAAATGACAATTTTTTTAATGCTTTCTGCCCACCAATAACTCGACTAGGTCAGATGAATATTGATCTTGATTAAAGGTGATAATTTCTGCACACATGGTGTAATTTATCATCAACAGAAATTCTTTCCTAATCTCTTCAATTTTCAAAATAAAATCGTTTTCTTTCGGCGTGAAGAAATGTTTTTCTAAATGAGGGAATCCCTTATTTATGTCTTTCGATTTACAAAGAGAAAGGAAAGCTTGGAGAAATTTATGGGGGCACCTACAATCTACAACCATCATATCTTTATCTACAACTATCTGAAAAATTAATAACTCACGCAGTGTCTTTGTTAATATATTAACCATCAATCAACACCCAATAAAAATAATTTATGATCCCACAACCAACGAATAATTACGCAAATATTCCACTACAAATAATTTCACAAAAAATAATTTAACAAGGAATGAATATTTATCCATACTTTTTTCGAACCTTTCCAACTTCTAGTTCTGATTTCTTATGCAGTGTTCATTCGAATCTGTCTATTAACCTAACTTTCACCTTGAGTTGATTAATGGAAAATATTGTAGGGTGCTGTTTGAGATAAATACCAAACTTTCGCATTCATTCCGAGCAAATTAGCCCATGAAACGGCGATTTTTTTTTAATACTATCTGCTCGCCAATAACTCGACTACGTCAGATGAATATTGATCTTGATTAAAGGAGATAATTTCTGCACACGTGGTGTAATTTATTATCAACAGAAATTCTTTCCTAATCTCTTCAATTTTCAAAATAAAAACGTTTTCTTTTGGCGAGAAGAAATATGTTTCTAGAGAGGGAATCCCTTATTTATGTCTTTCGATTTACAAAGGGAAAGGAAAGCTTGGCGAAATTTATGAGGACACCTGAGAACAATTTATTCTTTTTTTTTCCCTTTTCTTTTTGATCAGTGATTTATAGTCAGTTAATATTGGCGATGAACTTTTCAACCACGGAAGCTACTAGTTTCACAGACTTACAAGTATCTTCAGGCAATTAAGTATAATTAATAGTTTTTTTTGCGAGATCGTTTTATTTAAATTAAGTGTAAACTCTTGTTACATATTATTTTATTTAGATTTTTAAACGTTTTGAATTCAGTTCGTTACTCCTTGAATTTTTCAGTTTGCATTTAACGCACGTTATGTAAGTTTTTATTGTTTAAAATGTTTTTATCTTTATTTTTCTACCAGAGAACTCGTGCATAATGTATGTACAAATACATGGATTAAATAAATAAACCAGTTGGTTTAACCCTAAATTCTTTTCCATTTCATCTTTCGAAATCCATTTATTTTTAAACTAATTTAATCAAAAATGTAAGCGAAATTAGCAAGGATTTCAAATTGTTATTTATGATGTTGAATAATTCTTTTTTGATTACGTTATGATTATTAAAATTACTTTCCTTGAAAGTATAGGGCAATAACGAAACTATAAACTTAAAAAAAGATTTGAAACAACTTGATTCTAATAGTAATTGCTATCTGTATAGTCAAAGTATAACGCGTGTTTCTGGTTTTGTCTTAAAGATCAAATTGAATTTTTTATTTAAGTTTTTTGTAAAATATAATAGCATAAAAAACTTCCGAATGCAAAATGTTTCGCAAGCAAATTTTTATGAAGATGCTAATTAAGAAAATGATAAAATTAAATTTTCAATGGAATTACATAATATGTAAATTATTTACAAAGAATTCGTTTCAATCATCAGACCATATTTAAAATTAATAACTTTTTTAGAGATTAAAAAATTCACTAATTCATTTAAATTTTATTCATTTAAGTTAGAATTGATGTAATAAAAGAATCTTATTTAAATATATGAAGGTAATATCTGCAAAATAGTAAAGAACGTAAAAATTATGATAGAAATGTCATAAAAATAATGGGATGTCTGAAAGTGACGTAGTGCGGAAATCTCGACCTTGATTGGTTATTAAAATGGGGATTTGTGTACGTTATGAACTGTTCTTTCCATTGTATTTCAAGTAAGCCAAGCTCGACAAGTATCAATTGTCTTAAGTGACACATTCTTATTTCTTTTACAAAGATTCTCTCATAAAGATTTCAATTCTTGCACGGAATATTACTTACTTAACAGAAAGACAGGCACGGAGCCATATAGAACAAAACAAACTAATTATGCATGAAAATATTCTCACCTCAAATATACTTGTTTCCTTGGAGTGTAAAAAAAACAAGATGCACAGAGCGCGCAGAATAAATAAATGGACCGCTTTGAATAACTTTTGGTTTGCAATAACTTTGCAGACCAAATAATAGCTTTGCATAACTTTAATAACTTTTAGCAATAACTTTGCATAACTTTTGGTCTGCTTGTCTTCGAATAAATTGGATCTTCATGTTCTGGGACTCAATCTCAATGGCTCAAGTGGGTGACATCCATTATGCTAATTAAGAAGTGCAGACGATATTTTGAATTACGAAATCAGACACAAAAACATACTTTCTTTGAATAAACATACAGAGTTTCCGACTTATATGGATTTCTGACTCCCAAACTATAGGGGCAAGTCGTAATTTTGGAAATATTGTCCCAATAGTTTGGTCAGGAGAGCGTTCCAAAGTTTGGGTCCTTAAATGCTAAATTTACTTTTTCCGCTTTTCGCTTTATCACAAGAACTTTTTTTTTGAGAATTAAAAAATATTTGCACACAATTATAAAATTTTCTTATCCACAAATAATTTGAATCAAAAAATAATTTTCAGTAAATATTTGTTATTTTTTATTATTTTATTTAATAATGGTCGAAAATATTTTGAATTGTTAGGTATACAAACTTTTGTATTATTTTAAAGAATGTAATTTTGCACAGCAAAATTCAAAATTTGTGTAAAATTGGTCGAATACTTCTCTGAAATTCAATTTCTCAAAAACTATGCAACCGGTTTTGCTCACATTATGTATTTTACCATGTCTTACTATATATAAAATTCTAATGATGGTGTCGCAGCTTTCTATTGTTGTCGGCGCATTTTTATTGGCTGGAAAATCACGTGGTAGGATCCAGTTTCCCCCCATTCATTTCNTTTCAGTAAATATTTGTTATTTTTTATTATTTTATTTAATAATGGTCGAAAAAATTTCAAATTGTTAGGTATACAAACTTTTGTATTATTTTAAAGAATGTAGTTTTGCACAGCAAAATACAAAATTTGTGTAAAATTGGTCGAATAGTTCCTGAAAAATCGAATTTTAAATATCTAACTTCTCTGAAATTCAATTTCTCAAAAACTAATCAACCGATTTTGCTCACATTTTGTATTTTACCATGTAAAATAATATTCTTTAAAATGATGCAAAAAATTGTATACCTTACAATTCAAAATTTTTTCGACCATTATTAAAAAGAAATAAAAATAATGAGGAAGATTTCTACCAATCTTAAAACAACCATAATTGTTAATAAAAAGTGCAAAACTTCATGCACTTTGGTTATAAACCTTTGGAGATTGATTGTTTTAAGGTTATTTTGGAAGTCAACTTTAAATCAACCTAAACACCTCAAAACAACTTCAAATGAACTACCTTAAATTTTGTACGGATCTGTAATTTCAACAGAAAAAAAAATATTTTTCTTAGGGATAGTAAAAGTAATGCATCACTGTTATAAAAATTGGAATTTAAAGATTTTTTCATCAGCCACAACATAAAATTGAACAAACAAATACTTAAAAGCTCAGTTTGACCAAAAGGTCACCTTCCTAACTTCTGATAAACGTTTTGAAAATTCATATATATTTCAAAAATTTCTTCTTTAGTTTGCTACCATTCTAAGAAAAATATTTCGCACAGTTCTCAATCGTTGGATGGTATGCACAATTCGTTATGATTTGTACCAAGAGAAATCTTAATATGTATATTTTTTAAATATCACTTGGAGCTTTTTTCTTATTTGTTCTTATTCTCTTGATTTATTCGAAAAGTATACGAGAATAAGCGATGCATATCTGATATTGAAATTGAACATCCCCGGATGATCGATGAGGTGTGTGCATCGTCGTCTCACTTCTTGCTGAAAAGGCACATCCTTAATAATAATAAAAAAAAACAATAATAAAGGGGGGGGGGAATATCGCCGAACGAAAGTCCAATCATCCATGTAACTGCTATTGCATTCTTCAAACCAGTTTTAATCAAAAGGCATGCATTATTCTCCGTGAGTGTTTTTGATAAAGTGTCAAAGCAGTTTTGTTTTTTCAGTGTCCGTACTTTTTCTCATAAACTGAATCGTATCATCGTCTTGTGTTTTACAATTAATTAAAAACTTCTCGTGCTTTCCAATAGCTTTTTTTTTTAATTTTAAAAACTAAAATCAAATTTTAGTTAAATTTAAATTTATATGTGATTTATAAAATTTCGTATTTTTAATTGGAGCTGTTTAACACGTTCACGCCGGGGTGACCCACCGGTGGGTCACGCTAGATTGTCTCATCGGGCGGCGCATTTTTATCGGGCATTTTTATCTTGAATTGCTTCTTCGCCAAGATAAATTTCCTTAAAGTGAATTGTTATTGTTGAGAATAGATTAACTTCTCCCGAATATTATCTAATATTGAAATAGTTCTTCTACCAGTATTTTCTCTTTTCCGTCCAGCTTTCAGGCGCAACACCCGGCTTGAACGTGTTAACACGTTGAATGCCATGGGGTCACAGGTAACCGGCGAAGCCAAGATTAGTAGAAACACATAATTCGAGTAAATTTTTAATTTTATTATCGTTACTAAATGGTTTGAAGAAATTATTGCAATATAGAACACACAAAAATAGTTTTATTTATATACACAGAGATGCCAACTTGCTCCGGACAGGGAACAATCATTTTCAAGTGGTAGCTTATTAATTGTGATTCTTGGTTTAATAAATTCAATTTAGAAGATTTTTGTCCGCCACTATTTCTAAACAATTCGTAGGCTTATATAATTCACCACTTTTCTCTGATAAATCACGCTAAACCTTTTAAAAAAGGAGAAAAATCTGTCTAATATTTGCAAATTTAGTTTGAAGTTATTCGCCGTTTGGCCAGACGGGCAAGCCATGGAAAATTAGGGTGGCATTCAACGCGTTAACAAATGTTCCCTTGTTACGTATTTTTAGTTATTTTTATTTAATTCTGTGACAGTTATGAGATTTTCAGGCTCGACTGTTTAACGGTGGTTATAAAATAAACTAAAATCTTTCAATGTCTACCTACAAATATTCCAATGACATAAAGAAATACTTTTAAGGAAAAAGTGGTAGATAGTGTATGATTGAACTATGAATTTTCTTCGATTAGTTCTTTTACTTCACTTTAGCCTTGAAATGGCCTTTCTGAGTTGACTTAAGATTTAAATATAAATATTGTTCTTATATATTAATTGTATTATGATAGACCCATGTCTCAAAAATATATGCTTCATAATAATATATGCTTCATTAAAATAGATGCTTTTTACTTTTCTAGGATTGCAGAGATACCAACTGCTCCGGACACGCTAAAAAATATTAAAAACTGGTTAATAACTTCAAAGTAAATTTTGCAAATATTAGACTATTTTTGCTTGCTTTTTAAATGGTATAGCACTACGAGAGTGAAGGAAAGTGGTGAATTATGTAAGCCTACGAATTACTTAGAAATAGTGGTCGGAAAAAATCTACTAAATTGAATTTATTAAACCAAGAATAACAATTGATAAACTACCACTTTAAAATATATAGTATTTGCTGTCCGGAGAAAGTTGGCATCTCTGTTATTGGATAAAAATATAAAGATTAATAAATTTCCTTTTCAAGTAATCCTACTTCAAAGATGCCAACTGCTCTGGACAAGCCCAAATAATTAATTAAACGGTAAATAACTACAAAGTAAATTTTGCAAATATTTGACTATTTTTGCTTGCTTGTTAAGAGGTACATAACATAAGTACTACAAAGTGGTGAATTATATAAACCTACGAATTATTTAGAAATAGTGGTGGATAAAAATCTACTAAATTGAATTTATCAATTCAAGAATCACAATTGATAAACTACCATTGTAAATTATATATTTGCAGTCCGGAGCAAGTTGGCATCTCTGCTACTTTACTGTCTGTCTATGAAGAATTCGATTCTAAAAGATAAAAACAGGACATAGCTATCCTCCCATCACAATCCTATAATATAATCTTAAATATTTTTAGCCATACCTGTACATTATAATTATTTTTTTTTTAATATTTGAAATCAAATAAAAAAAAAAACTTTTATACATAATTATTTTTTTTTGACATCTAAAAACTAGAATCATCATCAACATTCCGGTCCGGTTCCTGGTACGAGCGGGCAAAATCCAAAAAAGCATTTTGTTTGAGCCAAAACACTGGGTGGTTTCATCTAATGAAAAGATAGCTCCGGGCCCATCCATTCATATAATCATCGTCAGATTATGTCTATTTCGCAATCTTAATTGATACACTTTTGTATCCAAGAAAAGAAGAAAAAAAAAACTTAGCTCCTGAACCTTAAAGACATAAAAAGAAAAAAAAAAATCGAAGATACAGTCCCTCTGTAGGCGGTCCTGATATCTGAAATATGTCCTAGAAAACAACTCTGGGCACTTAGTAATATGATACGTCTTTCAGGTACTTTAATGCTTGATATGCCTTTTACACGGACTCCTCAAATCTTATTTTGTACCATTTATCTTCTGCTCCGTTTCTCAGCCAAAGAAAGGTCACCGTTTCAAGATCTTTTCTATCCCTATTTTTTCTTATCTTTATTATTTTTTTTTTTTACTTCATCAGTTTCATCTCGTATTTGCCCAAGCGTTTTTATTATCCAGGGTATAATTTGGGGCAATATCATCCATGGGCGCGTGTTAAAAAAAAGATGGTCTTTAAAGATCTCTTGCACCATCAAGCATGGGTGATTGCTGAAACACGACCTATCCTAGTTGTCTTTTTAAATTCAATTTCCAGCTTGCCCTCTGTGTGCTTCAAAGTAACGAGGTGTAATTGATTGTTGTGCATGGCGATCTTCGGAGAATATATATGTGCTACTTGGGTATTTTGCTTCTAAGGAATTCTTATACATTTTGTAGAGTTTTTGAACATTTTCTTCTGTACTGAACTTAGTTTATGCATTGTATACATTTTAAGTTGATTGTTTAGTTTAAAAAGAAAAGACATTTTACAGAAAGATTGATAATGCCTGATTATTCAACTTACTATTATTATTGATACAATTTTATTCGATTCAAAAATATATAAGTTGCAAATAACAGAAGATGTGTTTCAATCGCTTCAGAAGTAAGCGCCCATTTTCAAGACTTGCCACATGTGAATGAAAATTAAAAAAAAGGCGATTTGAAATAGAAAACGTAAAGTTGCCAACGAAAAATGGAAAAAATAAAAATGAGAAACAAAACTAGAAAAAACACAATGGCCGAGAGAGAGAAACGAACATGTAAAACAGAACAAGAAAAGCCATGGTAATCGAGAGCAAATCGGGGGGCAAATCAGGGTAAAATGCATTTCCAGTTGCTATGGAGAGGTGGTGAGGAACTAATGTCGTTAACAGTTAATAAGGGAATCAACATTCATATGAACAAAACAAGATTTCAAGCCATCAAAGCGAGCTGATGTGACTGGGATGGAAATAATTTTAGCATTGTTGAAATTGAATTTATGATCTAGATTCCAACAATGTGCAGCAATTGATGATTTCGCATATATTTTATTATGGACACATCTACCGTGTTCCTTAAATCATGCAAAATGGGCGCCTATTTGAAGAGCTTGAAGCATGTCAACTGCTAATTGCTATTTATATATTTTTAAAGTGAATGAAGTTTCTAATTAGGTAATATCTTACCTCTTCAGTTTCTTGGAATTATTTATATAAGATTGATGATGGTAAGGAGTTTATATTGTGTTCTTTATTAAAGGTTACCAGTTCGAGATCTTTATCTTTTCATAATTTTGTAGTAGTACCATGTCTACCTTCTATTTGCATAAGATTTCCTCCCTCCCCTCTCTGTAATTTTAGGCAATAATATGCAGAGTTATGTGCTAAGGAAAGCATAAAAAGCTTTTGCATTATCAAGAATAAAAGTAGTTACACGACCTTTCCTAGTTTGTTTTTTTAAAATTCAATTTCACATTTGTTATATTTCAAAAATAACGAGATTTTAGATATAGAAGTATCTAATCTTTTTTTAATAAGGTCATTTCTTTTCTAATCTGTTTTTAATATGGTCTAATCTCTTTTTTTTAATAAACAGGTTTTTAATTGTTGTAAAATTACTTACGAAATATGCTTCAATTAATCAGCTCTGCTAGATTGAAAATAGAGCTGCAATTACTTTCTCATCTTTTTAATTTTCTTAGAACTCCATGTAAAGAAAACATTTTTCTAAGTTCTAACAACTACCGAAACAAAATATTAAAAAAAAAAAAACTAATTACTTGTTACCTAAAAATTATAGTCCAGCATTATGATTCTTTTTTTCAAAAGAAAACCTTTTCTCATTCATCAAATTTTATTTAAATTTTTTGGAATCACGTTACCATTCATCTTCATCGCTCATTATACATTATTTTAAATATTTTCTACCTGAATATGATTAGAACGAAAGATAGAAATGAATTATCACATGAGATTAATTTTTAAATAAAATTTGTTTTCTTAGAACAATATTTTAATTGTTACAGGAAGTAACGTTTATAAAAGAGTAATGTAATATTTCATGAATAAGTTATCGATTATTGCATCTTTTATAACAAAATTGAACTTACCTGAAGGATTGATAGTTTCGTAGAATTTGCGTGATTAAGTTTGTTCTTCGAAGGCTTCGTTGTCACCTAAAATGATGCTTTTTGCGAATAATATGCTATTTTCATAACCGGTGAGGGTTTGCAGAGGTTACTCATGACTGTTAGAACAAGTTTAGTCTAACTAAAGCTAGTGCTATCTATGCTTATTCTGAAAATGGCGCCAAACGTCAAAACAGAGAAAAGTCACTGTTTCGTGAAAATGGAAGGCGTTTGCGATCTAATTTTTAATACTTAAAAACTTACTTTATTTGGGCTCATAAAGATTTGTAAAAACTGAGAATAAGACAGTGATTTTTTTTCTAAGAGGAAAAATGTCGCCAAATTGGCGATTTTTAAAAAAAGTTTAATAACTTATAAAATATTTAAGTTATTCTTCCATCTTAAAGCCGAGATAAAATATAGATTAAAATTATCGTTTTGCTTCAAGTGTAAGGCACTTAAACTGTGTTTTTTAAAAATTTTCCTTGGTGACAGAGCTTGGCGAAAAACCACGTTAAGATTCCAATGTTTGTATCTTTTCTTTAATAATAAGTAAAAAAACTTGTATTGTTTAGCTTATATTACAATAAGAGTCCCCTTCAAATAGAAAACAGATTTCCTTTCTTCAGTTGCGTGTGTGGATGCTAGGGGCAAATTTCTTTGATTAGATGCCCCATGGCCTACTAGTATTTGAGAGTATTTATACTCAATATATGTACGCCTTAGGATACCCAAAAAAGAGCAGTGTAAAATGAAATATCCAGAGTGGGCGAAAAATTCGTATTAAATAAAAGGAAAAATAATGGAAAGAAATATTCACAAAAATTTAAATTCATAATTTAATTTCATTTTTATGTAAACTAATGCAAAGACTTCTCAAAATGAATAATGAAAATGAATAATTTCGAAAAAATTATCGTGAATTTTTTTAACTGTGGAATGAATATATGTAGATTTTAATGATCTCAAACTTCAGAATTAAATTTACATTTAAATCATATTTTGTACTTTAAAAAGTAATTCGCTAAAGCCAAGTATTTAAATATAAAAAAAATTTAATTTCATAATAAAAAAGATGATAATCTTGTACTAGAACTATTTTAATCTCTATGTTAACCTACAGAGAGTTATGCACATTTTTCTTATTTATTATGCACTTTTCTTTTTTAAAAAAAATAGTTTCATTTCATGCATCGAAATGTACAAAGTGTACCTAGTTAATTTTTTTTTCAAATTTAAAGTTTTAAAATTTTATGACTAGTTTTAGTATTATATATACATTATATATACATAAGAAAATTGTGTTTTCATAGTTTTCTGTCCACCAAAATCTTTTTTCTTTATTTTTTTTCCATTGTTAGTTTCTTTAAGAATTAGTAGTATTCTAAATTTAGTATAATTAATACCTGCTTAATTTTTCTCTATTTTTTTAAATCTGGGTTTTTGTCTAAAGTGACATGCTATGTAAAATAATAATAGCAATTCACGTTTACATTTTCTATTTTTTTAATTGTCTTTTTGTATTGATTTCTAAATATTCCGTTACTTCAAATTGTTAGTTTGTTTTACAAAACATATTCATATTTATTTCTTAGTTTCAAAATTTTTAAAGGTGAGTCGGCAGGCAAGGCATATATCAATAATACTAAAAATGATCTTTTTCGATGTACCTGTTTTAAGGGACTATTTATATTGATTTGAATTTCCTTGGGAATGTTTGAGATTATATCAGTTGTATGCTGTGATGCTTCAGCGTTAACAGGAATACTTTTTGAGTTATGAAAGATTTTTGTTGACACTTCTAACAAAAATTAAAAGTTCACAGTTCATAACTTATTAAAAAAAATTCTGCTAAAAATATACATTAACAGTTATTACAGTGTAAACATGTATATGTAATTATTCTGTGATTAAAGCAATATTTTGTTTAGATGCTGAGAAAAGGTTCTCGAAAAAGGTTAGTTTCAGCATTATTCCCAGATAGCAAAATAAGGTTTATTTTAACTCACCAAAAACCTTTCAATGTTAACCTGAAAAGGTTTGTAATGCGGTTTAAGTGTAAACCTTCTAACCTTAAAACGAGATCTTTGACAATCGGCTCTTCTCTTCGCAACATTACCCTTATCCAAAACCTTGAAAAAAACCTTCTATATAAAAACCTTAAATCGAGGTTGACTTGGGATTTTCAAGGGAAGAAAAAGCTACTCTCTTTGATAAAGCTACTCTCACGGCAAAAATAATCTTAAATCCTGGTAATTATAAAGTTTCTTTTCATAAAGTCTCTGTTAAAATCCGCCTTGTCTTGAAATTTTAATGGACAATGTTATTTGATCTAAGGCTCCTATACTATCAGAGCTGACCTATCAAGCAATATTGGAGCAAACAAGTTAACGTTATGTTAGTATTAGTTATGTTATGTGCTTATGTTAGCTGATGTTAGCTATGTTAGCTAATCCAGTGTTTCCCAAAGTGTGGTACGCGTACCCCCAGGGGTACGGGAACAATTTAGCGGGGGTACGCGTTCGTATGCTAAATATCATACAGCAAACGATAATTTCAAAAGATTTTATTTAAAAACAAAGATAGCCACGAAAATTTACGATCACGTATTTTTCTATTGGGTATTTTTTCCAGAGTTAACAGTTAATAATTAGTGGTGTCAACAGCCAGTTATGATTTTTAACTTTTGTGCAATTTTTTCATAGTAAAAAATACATTAATTTTTTAATTAGTGGTACACACCGTTACGAAAAATTTAGAAAGGGTGCACAAAAGTCATAAGTTTGGGAAACACTGCTCTAATCAAAAACTTTGGAAAACAACCTTCTATATTAAAACCTTAAATCGAGGTTGTTTTAGAGTGGAAAATAACTAGAATAAAGCTAGTCTTAAGGTGAAAATAATCTTAAATCTAGGTAATTATGAAGTTTCTTTTCGCAGCATCTTATATGGTCAGCTGAAATCCTCCTTATCGTGAAATTTTAATGGATAATGCTATTTGATCCTATCGCTAGTGTGACGTCATTTGAAACGGATTTTGATGACCTAAAAAATCTCAACTAATGCCCTTAAAAAGTGCAAAAAATGCCCTTAAAAATGCAAAAAATGCCTTAAATAAAGTAAAAATATTGAATTAAAAAATTTTTTTGTTCTTTAAAATTATTATGAGTCATTTAAAAAATATAAAGCAATGCAATACTTGTTCTACATTCATNAAATTTAAAGTTTTAAAATTTTATGACTAGTTTTAGTATTATATATACATTATATATACATAAGAAAATTGTGTTTTCATAATTTTCTGTCCACCAAAATCTTTTTTCTTTATTTTTTTCTATTGTTAGTTTTTTTAAGAATTAGTAGTATTTTTAATTTAGTATAATTAATACCTGCTTAATTTTTCTCTATTTTTTTAAATCTGGGTTTTTGTCTACAGTGACATGCGAAACGCAAAATAATAATAACAATTCAGGTTTAAATTTTCTATTTTTTTTAATTGTCTTTATGTATTGATTTCTAAATCTTTCGCAACTTCAAACTGTTAGTTTGTTTTACAAAACATATTTATATTTATTTCTTAGTTTCAAAATTTTTTAAGGTGAGTCGGCAGGCAGGGCATATATCATTAATACTAAAACTGATATTTTTCGATGTACCTTTTTTAAGTAACTATTTATATTGATTTGAATTTCTTTGGGAATGTTTGAGATTATATCAGTTGTATGCTGTGATGCTTCAGCGTTGACAGGAATACTTTTTGAGTTATGAAAGATTTTTTATGAAACTTTTAACAAAAATTAAAAGTTCACAGTTCATAACTTATTAAAAAAAATTCTGCTTAAAATATATATTAACAGTTATTACAGTGTAAACATGTATATGTAATTATTCTGTGAGGAAAAAACTGAAGCAATATTTTGTTTAGATGCTGAGAAAAGGTTAGTTTTAGCATTATTCCCAGATAGCAAAATAAGATTTATTTTAACTTACCAAAAACTTTTTAATGTAAACCTAAAAAGGTTTGTCATACGGTTTAAGTGTAAACCTTCTAACCTTAAAATGAGATCTTTGACCATCGGCTCTTTTCTACGCACATTACTCTAATCCAAAACCTTAGAAAACAACCTTCTATATAAAAACCTTAAATCGAGGTTGATTTAGGGTTTTCAAGGGTGGAAAATTCCTTTATTAAAGCTACTCTCATGGCGAAAATAATCTTAAATCCAGGTAATTATAAAGTTTCTTTTCACAAAGTCTCTGCTAAAATCCACCTTGTCTTGAAATTTTAATGAACAATGCGATCCTGTCACCAGTGTGACGTCACTAAAACGTCATTAGGGACAATACTTTTTAAAAAAGCTTTAAAAAATAATTTTCAAGCGTTTTGGGATGAAAAGTTTCAAATTGCAATATTTTTGCTTTATTTGAAAAAAGGTTTTTAGTGCAAACATTTTCATGACAAAAAAAAAAAAAAAAAAATTCTGACACAAGGTTACCGTAAGGTTTTAGGCCTTCTGGGTTGGTATATGCCCTACCGACTCCCTCTAATTTAGAAAGAAACTCAAGTATCATAAACAAAAACCATATTTATACTTCTTTCAAGTTTCGTAATTATTTACTAATTTATTACTTCTTGTTTATCAATTAGTTAAGATTTTGCAAATGTAATATTTGACCCAGATAGCAAAATAAGGTTTATTTTCACTCAGCAAAAACCTTTTAATGTAAACCTAAAATGGATTTTTATGCGGTTTACCTGTAAACCTTCAAATCTTAAGACATCTGTCACAACCTGCTCTATTCTACGCTCATTACCCTAATCCAGTGTTTCCCAAAGTGTGGTACGCGTACCCCCAGGGGTACGGGAACAATTTGGCGGGGGTACGCGTTCGTATGCTAAATATCCTACAGCAAACGATAATTTATATAACAAAGCTAGCCACGAAAATTTACGATCACGTATTTTTCTATTGGGTATTTTTTCCAGAGTTAACAGTTAATAATTAGTGGTGTCAACAGCCAATTATGATTTTTAACTTTTGTGCAATTTTTTTATAGTAAAAAATACATTAATTTTTTAATTAGTAGTACACACCATTACGAAAAATTCAGAAAGGGTACACAAAAGTCATAAGTTTGAGAAACACTGCTCTAATCAAAAACTTTGGAAAACAACCTTCTATATTAAAACCTTAAATCGAGGTTGTCTTAGAGTGAAAAATAACTTGAAAAAAGCTAGTCTTAAGGGGAAAATAATCTTAAATCTAGGTAATTATAAAGTTTCTTTTCGCAGCATCTTGTATGGTCAGCTAAAATCCACCTTATCGTTGAAATTTTAATGGATAAATGCAATTTGATCCTCTCGCTAGTGTGACGTCATTTAAAACATCATTATGAACCTAAGTGGCCATTTTACCTTAGTGACGAGACAATACTTTTTAAAAAAGCTTTAAAAAATAATTTAAAATCCTTTCAGGATAAAAAGTTTGAAACTGCAATATTTTTGTTTTGTAGGTTTTTAGTACAAACATTTTCCTGACAATAAGAAAAAAAATTCCGACACAAGGTTTTCGTAAGGTTACACGCTTTCTGGGTGAAATGATTGATTTTCTTTGATTTCTACTTTCGCGGCATCCTTAAAAAATATAGGTTCTACCTCTAAAATCATAATTTTGTCTTTAAAAAAAAAACATTTTTCTTTTGCACCACCTGAGAATCAGAACACTCTCAGCCCAATTTCTTTATCCAAAATGCCCATAAAAGCGTGAACCTACCAATTCAGAACTCCCAAGAAGGAGTGGTCTTGGAAAGGGGCGACTCAAGAACTCCCTTCAAAATATGAGTTTATTCCACCACCTGGAGTTCTATTCTAGAGTATCCCCCGTCTCTTTTCTTCACCAGGTGAAGACTCGAGTGGGATGTTTTTCCTTTTCTGAAGGAAGGGAAATCCATAAAGAGAGCGTGGTGGAGTACAGAAGGTGCACCAACAAACGGATGTTACACAGCTGTTCGAGGGGGGTCTGCAGAATTTTTTTTCTACTTCTTCTTCTCCAGCTTTAGAACGATATAGTTCCATGCTTGTTGGTAATTGGGAGTGTTATCCAGGACTGGGCCTTGACCCTCCTCTTGCCCCTGTCGTGCGTAGGAGATACAGCTCATCTTGAAGTGATAAAGAGGGAAAAAGTAAAGTTTTATTTGGCATCCCCTCTGCGTCTAGGAAACATTAAATGGCAGATGCTTTTACTCATTATTAAGAACAATTGCCTCGTGTGTTATTTGCCTAAATAAGTGCTTCATATGCAGTACAAAGCAGGCATATGGGTCATTTTCATAATTCAGTCTCATTCGGAAATTGAAAAAAGAAGAAACAAATCCATTTGAGAATAAATATTTTTCAAGAATAATAATTAAACCCGTTTAAGTATATACTTTATAAAATATACACGCTATATTTCTATTGCTAATGATAATGCGAACGTAAAGCAGAATTTCGAAAAAATTGATAGGACAAAATTTATTATGAAAAACATTATTTTGTTGTTGCTTATCAAACAAAAATGCCAAATATATAAAAAGATCTCGATTTTGAATTTTATGCCCCTTCCGTAGATTTTTCTACTGCACGGCAACATTATTTTTATACATTTTGGACAAAAAATACTTTCTATGTGACTTAAATGCAAATTTGAATTTCAGAGACAAACCTTAAAAATAATATTAATTCTTTTACTTGGTTTGCCACGTCCGAAATTAAGAAGGGTAAAACAGATTAATATAAATAAGTGTTTGATTCAAAAAACCCATTTGTGTTTAAAAATGCGAATAAGTATGCAGTAACAGGCATGACACTGCCGACAGCGCAAATATAGCTATGCAGAGTTTTTGATTTGTATTAAATTTTTTTTAAACCATTTTTTTAGAATTTAATTTAAACTGCTCAGCACAATTATAAAATATGAATATGGCTGTATTGCTATATTTTCAGATTTTCTTCCATCTTATTTCTTTTTGAAACAATATTAAGTAATTTCGTATAATTAATTTTTTGGTTCTTGAAATTTACTATTGATTCTCATGTTATAAAGAAAAATTACATTCCACTGTACAGCAAATGTCTCAGTTCATATAATAAAATCAGTCACATGAATGGAACATTTGTTTATTGCAAATCAAATTTAGTAATGTCAAGTAAATATAGTTATGCAAAATAAATTTATTGAATGATTATAATTGAATTGAAATTGCACTATTTCAATACTGCTAATAACTAATCAATGCACTGATTTTAATAAATGCAATGGGGCGAGCAGCGTGTTATTAAGCATTTTGCTTTGAAACCATATTAAAAATGTAACGAAAAAATGATAACATTATTAAAGGTGCGATTAAAAGTATTACAAAATATCTATAATTATTTGAATGAAATAAAGTAGAGAAGCATAGTTAAGAATGTGTAAAATAAAACAAATTTAACTAAAAATTCTACAAATTAACATGGCATAGTTAAGAAAATGATAAGATAACATAAGGCAACCAAATAGCACAGCTTAAGGAAACAAATCAACAAAATAAAGCATAATTAAAATTATCTTTATTGTATTTTCAATTCCGCAATATAATTAAAAATTGAATAAAATTAACAGCATAGTTAAAATTTAACAAAATTTATAAAATAAAAATTGTAACGAAATGGTACCACTACATGTAAACTTAAGGTACTTGGCTTTATATTTACTTTGACATTTACAGCAAAATACAAAAAAAAGGAGTTTTAAATCTTTAGTGATCCTTATAAGCGAGAAATAAAAAATAAAAAGAACAAGGGTTTTAAATCTTTAAAAAAGAGAAACAAAAAAAGGAAGAAACAAGCAAAAAAACTCAAGAGTTTTAAATCCTAATTAGTCTTTACAAAAGAGAAACAAAAAACAAGGATTTTAAACATTTATTAATTTTTAAAAAAGAAAAACAAAAAACAAGAGTTTTTAAATCTTTATAATTCTATACAAAAGAAAAACGAAAAACAGGGATTTTAAATCTTTATTAATCTTCACAAAACAGCAACAAAAAACAAGGATTTTAAATCTATAAAAATCTTTGCAAAAGAGAAACGAAAAGCAAGGATCTTAAATCCTTACTGATGTCTTTACAAAAGACCTCTAAATAAAAATATCGTACTTTAATTAAGGTTTCCACTTTTATAACCGAACTAATTTTGACCTAATAATAAATATGTTATTTTGCACGCATTTCAAATACAGTGTACTTTTTTTTATTAAAAAATAATTAAAGGGTAATATTATTAAATATTTTACAAAATAGAAATGAGGTTCTTACGAGAAATCAATTTTTTACCCATTCGGCTACCTTCTCTAACACAAAAACAAATTACTCTTACATGGAAAAATCATTAAGATAGGAATTCTACAAATAAAATAAAAAAGACCGTCACATGTCCAATTACTGTCACAGCAAAGCATTGCTGTATAAAAACCTTTATTGCTTGTCCTGTGTATTGACCTAGATGTCGGGGGCTTGGGAAGTAGCTGTCGGGCACCAAGGGTGATTCAATTGAAAGCATTTTCAGGTTTTACCTGTGTTACAAATAGATGCCCTTGGTGCATTCTGTTAATGCATTTGTTTCTTTTTTAGTATTATTATTTTTTAATTGATTTCTTCCGTAAAGGATGAGAACTGGGTCAATTCATCTTTATTTTTCCTTTTTAGACACCTTATCGAATTCATTTAGTTTTAAAATGATGTCTTTTTTTTAATGCTCGTATTTAAGGTGCACCTCTTGTGTTTCATCTTGAATGTATGTCTGGAATGTTTAATAAACTATTTCCGTGTTGCGATTACTCCTGGTGATTTAATTTAAAATACTTTTTTGCGTTCTTTAATTTCCCTTAATTTTGTTCAGTAGATTTGAATCGCGCTCCCGGTTGTCAAAAAAATCAAATTTATTTCTCTTCTTATGAATATTACTTTTTTCAATAATNTCACATTAAGGAAGAATATAAGAAAAATAAGCATTTTACATATTAATCTTAAAAAGAAAAAATAAACACTTATACACATTGAGTAATATAGTTAAACTGCAATGAACCATAATAATTGACATAATATGCTTGCATACCTCTCTCCTCCCGAAAATGTCAGTGAACTTAAACTATTACATTCAATTTATTTATTATTTCTTTAAGAAAAATCAGATAAAGTTTAGATTATGACAATAACATAAATCAATCAGATCAATATTTCTTAACATCACATCCTAATTATAAATTTTGTTGTTATAAAGGCAAAATATGGAACAAAAAATACACATTTTAATTTTTAAAAAATTTCCGAAAGTTAAATATAGATATATATATATATAGAGAGAGATATATAAAGGGTACAAGAAACCATAAAACCGAGCAAAAATTATATTTTTTATTTGAAAAAAAAATTTAAAAGGAAAAAGAAGACAAAGAAAGATTTATAAATTACGGAATGCTTCCGAGTGACATTCCAGACATCTCAAAAATATTTAGAATTATAATTATTTGAAGACGATATTTAGAATTTTATTTCGTAAAGAATTGTAATTTTTATAATAAATATTATTTTTTCTGACGAGTTTAGATAAATTATATCTTAAGTGTTCTTTATTTTTTTTTCCAACAATATGTTTTCTATTTAGTAATTTTTAATTGTTTGAAGCCTGCAGAATTTTTTTTTTCTCATTCGGTTCATATGAATCTGAAGTATTATTTAAGGGGAGGGAGAAGAACTGAATAGATTTAATGGACTAGGGTGTTTTAAAATTGAACATTTTAAACTAATATAATGTTTGTTAATTTAAAAATTTTGTAAGTAGAAATAAAAAAATGCTAAACTCTTTGTTATTTATATATTTATTTCGTACATTTGTCGGTTTACTTCTTATTATCAATTTATTTTACTTTTCTAATGCATTGTTACTGTATTATTTACTATTTATAATTATGCTACTATTTTTCACGCACTATTTAGTTTGATTATAACATTACACAAATACCTTCATTGTTTATTGCGTTCTCTTATTTTCCCATATAGTTTTGAATAGTTGACATCTTCTCTTACGAAATAATATGACCTCTTTGTGCTTTTTGCTGATTTTAGAGACCACCTCCAATATTTTAAATATATTCGTCAATCATGCGTTCATAAAGGTTACCAATTTTACGTGACTTGAATAAACTGAAAGTAAACGTTTTAAGGGGCGTCTGTATACCTCTTATTAAGAAATACGTTCGAAGTTACTATTACGAAAAATTAACTGGTATTTTTAAAGTTACTTAACTGTTATTTAATTAATATTTTATTTTAACTGTAAGCTTTTTATGTTTTTTTTTTCCTTTATGCTCCTTAGTTTGAATATATTTTTACGAAATTTAATAAAAAATCTTAAAAAACTGGGTGAAGTTTAATACGCATCGGAGAAAAGGAAGAGTATAAAAGGCTCTTTCTTTAAAGGAAAAAAGAACACTTTGAATTCTAAATAATCAACATGGAACTTTAAGTTAGAAATTAAAGATAAAATAAAACAGCTTTGGCAGTTTAAAAGCAGTTTAAAATAAGAACGAAAAAGCGTGTAAATAAAAAAATACAGTCATTATAGTAGTGATAAGAAGATTATATATCGTTGTAAGTTGCAAGCACGATAGCACAGATGTTTACGGCATCTACAGATTTTCTTTACGAACAAGTTTTCTTTTTATATTTAAAAAGCAAACAAATGGAAGGAAATTCCTGAGATCTCTAAACTTGTTTATAATGAAAACTAAGGAGCTAAACTGAGAGAATAATGCAAAAAACATAATCTAAAAATATAAAAAAAAAAGAAATTGACTTAATTCATTAATTGTATATGGATTTATTCCAGTTTTAAAAAAAAAAATTGTACAAATTTAACTTAAATTTAAGCTAAAAAATCTTTTTTATGTATAATTTTTTAAGGACTTCATAATTGCAAATTTTATAACACTGTTAGATTAAGCTTAACATTTAGAATAATAATCTCAGTTGACTGCGTCGAGGTTGCAGACAAAGTTAAATTGATGAAAATAATGCTGCAGATTCACTATGTAAATTTTGCTACCTGGGCTGCCAGTAGCTATCAAATATTCTAATATTGATTTTCTCAAATTTTTTAAGATGTTAATTAATATGATCTTTCGAAAAGATTTTCAACTAAGACAGAATTTTTCTGAGCAATATAAAGAATCACTGATAGGTCCATTTGAGCAAAAGCCTTTGTGTATTGTAGATTTAGAATATCTCGAAACACTCGAAATTCTAATTTTAGAACTACTTGTATATTTTATCTGTTATTTTGAATTTCAACAATCACCATGAAAAGAAAAATTAAAATCGAAAGTAGAATGAAAACTATTTGAGAAAATTGATTGATCCTTGTCTTCGATAAAGACTTTTGAATTACCTTCACACATTTTAAATTATGTTTACGAAAAAGCTGACTAACAAATAAGGTTATTACATTCATTCCCATTTATCGGCAATTTACAAAATCTTATTTATTGGATATTTAAAAAGCGTCGAACCACTGGAATTCATTTATATTTCATCAGGTATTCTTAATTCCAATAATCAACATGAGTGACGATGGCTCAGGGGATAGAGCACTCGCCTTCTAATAAGGTGAACCGGGTTCGAATCCGGCAATAGCTGGTCGGTACGAATCCACATCCGGTTTGCACCGACCACAGTACTGGCGTGAAACATCCTCAGTGGTAGACGGATCATGGGTTAGAGTCCCTTTGCAGTCAGGCTAACCGTGGGAGGTTCGTGTGGTCTTACTCTCCATGTAATGCAAATGTGGGTTAGTTCCTTAAAAAAGTCCTCTACGAAGGCGAATTTCCCCCAATACTCCATCCAGGAGTTCCCTTGTCTTTTGGATTGGGTTCAAAATTACAAGGCATTCAACCAATTTCAAGGCAGTTCAACATTTGAAGTCGTAAACTAAAAAATTGGGCCGGCTGTTCAACGACGATTATAAAAAAAAAAATAATAATAATCAACATAAAAATAAAAATTAAAATAACAATCTAAAAAATCAATCAATCCTTGTCTTCCATAAAGAATTTCGAATAATCTTCACACATTTCAAATAAGTTCGCGAAAAAGCTTACAGACAAATAAGGTTATTAGATTCATTCCCATTTATCGGCAATTTACTGAATCTTATTGCATTGTATATTTCAAAAACGAGGAGATCGAATTTTAGGACCACTTTTACATTTTATATCTGGTATTCTAAATTTCAATAATCAGCATACAAATAAAGATTAAAACAACAATTTAAAAAACCGATCAATCTTTGTCTTCCATAAAGAATTTCGAGCAATCTTCACACATTTCAAATAAGTTCGCGAAAAAGCTTACAGACAAATAAGGTTATTAGATTCATTCCCATTTATCGGCAATTTACTGAATCTTATTGCATTGTATATTTCAAAAACGACGAGATCGAATTTTAGGACTACTTTTACATTTTATATCTGGTATTCTAAATTTCAATAATCAACATACAAATAAAAATTAAAACAACAATTTAAAAAACCGATCAATCTTTGTCTTCCATAAAGAATTTCGAACAATCTTCACACATTTCAAATCATGTTCGCGAAAAAGCTGACTGACAAATAAGGTTATTTCGATCATTCACATCCATCGGCAATTTACATCCATTAATTTTCATTATCAGAGACTTAAGGTGTGTCTGCATTTTAATCTCTAAACAGCTACAGCTCGCAGCCTGAGAATGTCATTCGCCATTCGTTTATTCAAACACCTAACTAAAAATAAATTAGATTTACAACAAGTATTTTTGCATATTTTTTTTGTTTGTTTTTATTTTAGGCTAAGTTTTTAAATGGATAATAATTTCTGTTATTTTATTTGTTCACTATTTACAAATTTAAAATAAAATAAAAAAATAAATAATATAATCTGATA
This sequence comes from Parasteatoda tepidariorum, assembly GCF_043381705.1. Lineage (NCBI taxonomy): Eukaryota > Metazoa > Arthropoda > Arachnida > Araneae > Theridiidae > Parasteatoda > Parasteatoda tepidariorum. Next base: position 64,561,244 of record NC_092212.1, on the reverse strand, counting down.
TAATGGCGCAATTATTTAGTCTATTACGCACAGCAAAAACACCTAGGAGACAAGTTGGTAGGTAGGTAGTTTATTTACGTCGCACTAGAGCTGCACAATGGACTATAGCAACACCTCCAAGAAGAAAGAAGGCCTCAGCACGGATCAATTTAGTAGTCCGACGTAATGATCATAAACTGCGCAGTGGAGAAAACATAAGAAAATGTCATTGCGTTCGGACTACTAAGCTGCCCAGTGGAGGAAAATACGAAAGATGTAATTACGTTAGGACTATTAAAGGATCAAATTTCTTGTTTATGATAACCCGTGTTGAGGCCTTCTCTTTTCTCGGAGGTACTGGCTATAAGCGACGGTCTTGGAAACATCCCTGAGAATGATCCTAAAACATGCTGTCACAATTTTGATCCTCTGGTAGCCCAACGACCTGCGCACGAAATCGAACACTTTACGGTTGAGCAATTTAACGAGGATTGATACCGCGCACCCTAGGTTCCTACGCAGGCTGATCAAAGTGATCTCCCACCAGCTTACTGACCGCTGCCGCTGATACTTGACTCCGGTGTCAGAAGAGACGGAATATACGACTTATAACGCATGTGAGATTTAAAATAATATTAGCTATCTTGTGTTTATTGTGTAAAGGAAATTTCCAAAATACCTATATACCTATAATGACCTTAATACCTATAGGGAAGATAGACATATATATAGACATCTTGCTTTGATAACCCAGAGAATTTTCCCTGAAGACAAGATGTATCGTCCTTAATGCACAAAAGAAATCCCGAAAGTCGTAATAGTATCATGTTATTAGTTTTCAGTGAATATTTAATGAGAACGAGATATCTCGTTTGTGTCATCATGAACGAGATTTGACTTTAATTGAATTATAGCATTACATTTTTGTGCATATTTAAATATGGAATTTTATTTTCATTAAATTTGTCATAAAAATACATATTTTATCCCTAAAAAGCAATAAGCTCTAGAAAAAAAAAACAGTAGCGTTTGTATAAATTACTATATAATTTATATGCTCCACTACAAAGTGTATAATTTATGCATATATCAATTTCTTTATTACTAATGAGTAGAGCCCGGAAGTTCAGGCAAAATGCCATAAATGCCCTTTTCTGCCTTTTTTAAACGTTTTCTTCTGAAAATGCCTTTTTCTTTCCTTTTGTTCATAAATGCCTATTTCTGTCTAATTTAAAATTTTTCTGCAAAGCTTTTTGTGCTTTTGACCGAGCATAAACGCAAAATGAAGAAATTTTGAAGTACAGAAATGGTTGACTGTCATCCGANCATTTATTTTATTTGATTAAAATTTTAATTTTTATTTTATTTATGATATATTTATTATTATAAAATTTCAAATGTTTTAGTTGTTAGTTTATTTATATTTGAATTAAAATATGAAATCCAAAAAAAGTAGTTCGATATTTTTTTTCAATAATTACTTTTGTGAATGAATTAATTATTTACCAATAATTAATTTTGTGAATTAATAAAATTTCAAAGATGAATGACCGTTTTTCGTAGATCTAAGTGATGGATAATAAGTGCAAATTTGAAAAATTATTGTTTGGAAGTGAGCCATGTTTAGAAATTTCACCTTTAACGCAGAAAAAGACACCAGTGTTTCATGCTATATTTCATAACCATAAAATATTAAAATACTAAATATAATATTCTTCTCTTATTTCTGCCTAAATTAATTAAAAATAAAGAAAAAATTATAAAAAAATGTTTAATAAAAATTCTGCGTTAAAGGTTTAAATCACGAAATACTATGTAATTAATATATATATAGAACTTATATAGAACTATGTAAAGAAAATAATACTATTTATTTAAAGAGGTAAACCAGCTGGTAGCTGAAGGTAGCTAGTATCCTTTTTTTTAATTGAAAATGGTTTTACATAAATTAAAGTTTAATGCAAATTTCTTTGAAAAAAATTGGAATTAAGAAAGTATGAAAAATATCTCGATCTTTTAATCTTTTCTCTTTTCTTTAACAATTTCTTTCAACACATTATTTTATATTTCTTACTGACAATCATTATAATGGGATTAACTTTCCTTTTAAATTGTGTGCTTACATTCTGACAGCAAACAATTTCAATTTCAAATTAAATAACTCCAAAATTCGAAACTTCATTTAATATTATTCAAATTATTATTTCTATTTGAAAAAGTTATTTATGCTATTTATTTTGTCATTATTGTAATAAATGTTATTTTATTTAAAATGTATAGATTATTTATTACTAAGAAATTTCATCTAAGAACATCACGTATTAATTAAACATTGTTTGATTACTTCATTATTTATTTAAAACCAAAATTATAAGTGATATGAGGCTTTTACAAAAATGGGCAAATGCAAAACTGTTGTACGAAAAATCCAATTCATTTTTTCAATGTCATTTCATTTAATTTTTTAATAAAATACAATTTATAAAAATCCTATTTTGAATGTGAATGGATTACTTGTATTTCGAGAAGAAGTAAGGTAATTATGCCTAAATACGTGATTTAAATCAGATTGAATTAGAAACCTGTAAGTGACGTCACGCTGGTGTCGAGCCTGATTAGTTTCTGAATCGACACTGCCACGATTTGACTACCTGACGTCACTTGCAGGTATCCAATTGTTTTATACAAAGTTATAGTTATGTATAATTTTTTTAAAAAAAGTAAAAGTCGAAATAAAAGAAATTATTTTCTTCCACAATTTCTCTCGAAAAACTATTTTATGTTTTGTATTAACAATCATTGTAACTTGATTAAATTTCCATTTAAATATGTTTTTATTCCAGAAGCAGACGATTTCGAATTCAAATTATACATAAAATATTTTATTTTATTTTCTCTTCCCTAGTTTTTTTCTCCTTCTTAATTACTTCGCACTAGATAAGAACTAGATAATTCGGAAAACTATTATTACGTTTTTTTTCTTCGTTCTTTTTTTATATTTTTCATTAAGAATCATTATAACCAGATTAACTTTCCATTCATATGGTTTGCTTTTATTTCCGAAGCAGACGATTTCGAATTCAAATTATATATTTTCAAAACCAGTGAATTGAATGTAAATAGATTGATAGATCGGACTCATCGTTTGCTTTTCTTTATTTTCTCGCAGATATTAGAAACAGAAAAAGATTATAACCTTTAGCAATCATTCATCCGCACCGGTTAAAGATATCATTAAAAAGATTTATGATATTGAAATCTGAAAAAAAAATTCTATTCTGCCATTTACTTTAGAATTGTGATTATAAATATGCGTGTAAAAACAAATTACACGTTATTCAACTCCGCGTATTATCAGTTAGAGGGGCGGCATGTTTTAAAGGCTGCGATTTTGAAAATGATTGCCATGTTTTGAATTCGTTTAAAATCTAAGATGTTTGATAAAAATTGTCCATGTTTTGCGAATTTGTTCTGCTTGACCAAGGAAAAATACCGTTTAGATTTTTATTACTTTATTCCTTTAATCTAATTTATTAGTTGGAAATGATTTTTGCTATTAATATTTTCGGAAGTTTGACTGTTTTTAAAATCCGTTTTTTCAAGGCCTTATGTTTTGGCAGAATAGTTAGTATTTATCTGTATTGTTCTGTTTGTACTGTCAATAAAGTTATGAAGTCAATCGTACAGTTCTAACTCAAAAGTTAATATACACCCGTATGTTTTGTTTGTTTTGTCACAAAAGTTTGTTTACAATTGTTATAAATTTCAAGAAGAACAGTAATTTAATAATATGTATTAGCGATAGCAATCGAACACAATTTTTTTAAGAGTGTTTTTACAGGAAATAGTTTTAAAAAAAGCACTCCAGAACATGCAAACATTTGAAAATGTAACAAATTATTATTTTTAGCTAATGAAAATTTGTTTTCAATGTTTTTGAACAAGTTGCCACCATTTTAATTTCAAAAAAGAACATTTCTTAAAAAAATTAATTTACCGAACTATTTAAAGTGAAAAAAGTGATCAAACTATTAAAGAAAACTATCAGAAGGCTGAATACTGCTAAATCATATTTTAATAAAAAATAAAATACTTCATATCATTAATTTATCAACCTCATAATTGATCCCTTTTAAATATTCTATGCATGAAAGTAATAAAACTATAAACATTAAGTCCTTAAAAAAAACTTTTATCAACACACACGCAGTAAATATCAACTTTTTATATTCCCCACTGTAACAATAAATAAAATGACAAACAAACCAAAAAAAGCTTTATTGAGCAATTAGCTAACTCTCATCAATCGATCATCATTTTGTATTTACAATCAATTCATATCAAACTTAATTGTTTTTTCTATGATCACGGTTTGAAGTTACCAAAAAAAAAATATTGTCTCTTAATAGCTCTTTTAATCCTTGCCACTTTATTTATCAAAATCTTATCACTAGATCACTTGAATTTTCTCTTTATTGTTTGTAGATGCTTAAAAAAGTATTTTTAGTGCGCTGTCGACTTTTCTTAAGTAATTAGATTAAGATTATTTAAGTATATTATGAATAATAAGAAATTCATGTTTGTTTTATTAGGCTTTCTCAGAAAGTCACGCATAGCGCTATTAACTTCGGGGCGTCCTTGTAAGGTTTATTGTTGTTGAGTAAGAGCTCATTTTCTTTTCCGTTTATCACATTTAAATCGTTTTTATTCAGTTATGTTCATAAAATGTTATCGTAGAGTGCACAAAAATGAACGGTAGGAAAACTTTGTTATTATTTTTTAAAAAGTGTCATTGTGGTTAATTATATTCTTATGAAACTATACTATCAAAAATAGTTTTTTTTCATAAAATATTCTATTATTCTTAATGTACTAAATTAGACTAAAATATGAAAAGGGATAAGTACATTGCAACTATTTATTTGTTTTTTTAAAAATATTTAAAAAAATGTAGCATTTTTAATAAATGCAAAAGATTTAGTTTACTATTTCAAAAGATTTGGATTAATTAACGAGGGCAAAAGGTTTATTGAAATAAAAATCGGAAAATTTGGTGTAAATAGAAAGTACTTATAAATTGTTACATCATACAAGATAATATATATATTTTTTAAATAAGATCATTTTTATGAAATTAAAAGTGAAAATCAAGAAATTATTTTTTTATTGTTTTTCTATTTAAAAAGAAAACATTGCAAAAGAAGTTGCCATTGCTGTTTTTGATGTTCAACTTAACGTTAAATTTTACATTGCTTCGCAAAAACTTAAGAATTCTGAAATTAGAAAATGAGTAAAAAAATGTACAAGTACAATAAAATAAAAAAAAATGAACTTTCGATTCTGTCACTTATTTTTTTAATATTTTTAAATTCAACTTTGTTGAAAAGTTATTATAATTTCAGTGTTTTATTCTTTTTTATTGGCGAAACAAGTGAGACAGAGAGAGAGCAGATGTTGCCAACTGCAAATTGTAACAAATATGTTGAAATTTTTAAAAATATGAAAACTTAATTTAAGAGAAATAGAGACTATTTTCTATTTAAGCTGTATTTATGATATATGCCTCGCTAACGAGTAAAATTATTTCTTAATTAATTTCTTCTTATTGCGTCAGACACTCTGTATTTCAAAATTATTATTTTCTTTTTTGAAAAAAGTACAGAAAATATTTGTCAAATCTACTTTTTCATGTATAAGATTATAAATAAAACTTCGTTACTAAAATTATAATAATTATATATTTTATAAACTGAATATTCTTTGCTTTTACATCGGATTTTAAGAAGGACACAATGGTAATTGCGAATCATTCATAGAAGTTTTAACTAGTGGAGGCCTCTAGTTATTTCTTTAAAAAATAATAACAAGATTCAATTTAACGGTCAATCCGTTTTTTTTTCTTCAGAAGCTGATGATATAGAATTAATGGAATCGCTATTGTCTCATATTACAAAGAACTTAAATTAATACGAATCACCGCACACAGCCAGCTAAAAACAATGCAACGAGAAATAAAAGCCTAAATGTTCAGATTTTAAATTTCTTTCTCGTGATCATGATTAGAACTAAATGACCGGTTTAGCAGGAAACTGCATTTGTTTAATGTACGAGTAAATCAATGAAAAACTCTTTAATTGACACACAGCAAGGAGCAAAGAACTCGTTTTAGCAAATTTTATTTGTTGTTATTATATCTGTTTGAAACATATCTAATAAAGGTACATTGTGCTAGTGTTGTTTTCTTATATATAAAGTCTGTGCTCAAAGTCAATTTCTATTGCTAGGGAATAATAAAGGTAACTGCAATTTGAAATCGGAATTTATCAATGCATTAATTTTAAAAAACAATTTTTAATATCGTTGAACCTCAATTTTCTGAAATCTTATCATTCAAATCGTCGACTATNTCTACCACTAGCATATAAAAAATTAAAAAACATTTATTTTTTTTAATAAAAAACAGTTTGTTATTGAACTTTATATTGAATTTAAATTAGTCGATTAATTCTTTGATCTTATCTAAATCATGAACTACTATTTAGATTACCTGTGGGAAAAAAGAACTAAAAACAATCTAGTTTTTTAAAAAAAATTGTAGTATTCATATATATCGTTGACTTATAAGATTGCTTTTGAAAAATATAAAACTATTAAAAAATGTCTGGTTATGAATATTCATGGCAAACAAGAAACATAGGATTTACATACCTGACCTGCCCACTTTTGATCCCTTCCATTATGATTTTTCCCAGTGGTAGAAAAATGGAATTAAAATTTCAATTGTAAGTAAAACGTTGTATTTGAAAAGGCTTCAGCTGACAACCATATCAGTAACACATATTAACATAGATGCTTAATTTTTTAAGAATAGTAGTGATCAAAATAATTTAAAATATAAGTTTATAAAAGAAAAAAATTTGTATATATTTAATGCCACTTTAAATATAAAAATAAAATTTTATGCGAAATGCGTAAAAGTTGGCAGNTAACATACATGCTTAATTTTTTTAAGAATAGTGGTGATCAAAATAATTTAAAATATAAGTTTATAAAAGAAAAATTTTTTTATATATTTAATACCACTTTAAATATAAAAATAAAATTTTATGCGAAATGCGTAAAAGTTGGCAGGTATGGATTTATAAAACGTCCTCATCTTTGCAAAAATGTCTTTTTTTCTTTTTCGTAGTCATGAAATTAATTCAATGCGATAAATAAGATATGTTATTCTCATCCTAAAGCATTTCTTTTCTTACCAATTTCTCATTTGCATGAACTGAATTTGAATCTGTTTGATTTGGATGATTGGAGCTCCTCTGATCTTTGATTGAAGTGATAAAAAGTAATTTTACCATGTAGTATATTATTGACATCTAAATCTTTTTTTTTTCTCTTCCAGATAGTCAGTATGAGAAAGGAATGATTCCCATCTTCCTATGTGCCAGATGTACGCAATCTTTGAGGAAATCGTTGGACCAAAGCCATCTCATTCCAGTAAAAGTATCCTCCAGACACACGGTGATGAGGATCAGGGAATTGATGTGAGTGCGGTAGATCAAATCGGTCATGGAAGTAGAGGAGATCTTACGGAATTATCTTCTCAGTACGACGTGTCACGTTCACGTTCGAGAAGGAGCTCTGGTAAACACCAGCGCATCTATGGACCTTCAATTTACCAACAGAATCCATATTCTACACTCCCGCGCAACAATAGACGGCGTGCGACGTCGCTGTCGTCCAATGACTTTGACGAAGCGGCATCGATATGTTCGTCAAATCCCCTATTGGACACTATCAGTGTCCTGACATATGATCCTCCTGATGATTCGGATGATTACTATGATCTGACTGAGCCAACTGAAAAAACAGTTAAATCATCTGGCAATCCCGAAGGAGATAGGGATTCTATTGGCTACGCGGGTTCTAGTTCAATAGATAGTGGTTACAAGAGCCTATGTCCAACACCTGAGATTCCAGATCCATCTCTTTATGGACCGGATGCTGTTGGTCAATCCAATGCATTCAATGAATTCTACACGGACTCAAACTCTTCACCTCAAAGCCGAAGTACAAAGCCTCGAATCATGATGGGCACTAAAGTCATAAGTCGTCAGGGACATATCTCGCCTATGAGAGAGCCTCCTGGCTCCAGGCGATCTGACTCCAGTCTCTATGACGTCAATTTAGACCACCTTATGTACCTTCGACAGTCTTTGTTGAGTGCCATCCAGAAGTGCGAATCTTCGAACTCCGATTCATTGTTTGCTCATAAAGAAAGGCGACAGGAAGTGCAAGATAGCAGTGCGATAAATCCCGTACCTGATCAGTGCTACTCAGATACTTCGGCAGAAAAAACTTCTCACCCCAGTTACACAAAAACCGTTCGGTTCAACACAGATGTAAAAGTTTCGACTTTAAACCCCACGGATAGTGTTTCCGATAAGGATAAAAAATCAGGCCGGACTACCGATGTTTCTGGAGATCAAAATGGTCCCAAAATACAATCTAAGTCCATCCTAAAAGACCCTCTGTGTGCCAATTTAAGGTCCCAGCTAGAAGCTGGTTCTGTTGATTGCACATTAGAGGAAGAAATTGACACTCTCTTGTACGGAAGGGCGGAGTTTTACGACCTGGAGAACGTGGATGACTTTCCATGTAGTTATGTGACTATGATTGAAGATAAATATCGCAGTGGAAAGCCTAGCATAGCCAAAGTTAGAAAACTTAAAGGTGAGTCATATATTTATTTCCTGATTGTTTATATAAACTTGACATTAGTATGACTGAATGACAGGTAAATGTTTTGATCCTTGTTCGATAAGGGTGGGCCCCGTTGTTCTTTACCTCCCTTTAATAAATTCCTCCCAAACTTACACGCAATGTTTATAATTACCGGGTATTTTTTGGTTCTAAAATAGAACAATTTCCAGTTTATAGCCAGACTAGGAATGTACTATAAGTTCCTTGAATTAACCCTTCCCACGTTGCTAATAAATACAGGATATTTTTTGGTTCAAAGGTAGAAAAATGTTCAGTTTTTAGCCAGTCGCGGAGAATGTACTATAAGCTCACTGTCTTTGCAAACGCTGTTCATAAATAAACGATATTTTTGGTTCTAAGATAGAGATATTTTCAATTTTTAGTCACACTCGGGAAATGTACTAAGTTTACCAAATCAATCTTGCAACTCCTGTTTATAAATACCGGTTATTTTTTGGTTCCAATTTAAGACAATTTTCAGTTCTTTGACAGATGTAAGAAATGTTTTTTCGAACAAAGTTTTAACGTATGAAGTTGCCAATAACAGTCAATAGTTATCCTGACCATCAAGGGGATCGTATGTACTATTATACTTGCTGGAGCAATTATTTAGTACAATCAAAACTGTCAAAAAATTTAAGGAAAAGTTATATTCCTGATTTATGTTTATGTATTATTATAAAAATTTTAATTCATCTCACAAATCATTCATTCAGTCATAAAAGTATTTATTCATGCAATAAATTATTTGTTTGAGAAACAGCTTCTTTCCTCCATAAAATTTTTCGGATAGCTTCTAAATTTTTAAAATTAAAATACACTGGTAAACAAAACTAAGTGATTATTCAGGTTCCTTCCATTTATGTTAGAACTACTATACAATTTTAATGAAATTGTATTTAAACATAGTTTGGTACAATACAAAAATGAATAAGTCAATTTTTATCATACACAAGCATGATCATAAGCAACGCTCATTGGAGTCAGAAGATATAAGCACAGAATAAGTAACATAATAATAATAATAATTATAATAAATGTTAATATGAAATGTGACCCTCTGTCAAAAAGCAAAAATGTTAAGATGCAATTTCTTGCAGGAAATAGAGTGATTTTGCTTTGCGTTTGCTTTATGTTAACCGTAATACTTGCTTTATTTTCCACCACTAGCTGTTCGTAGATAAAATTTCGGGCTTAAAATACTTTAAAGTTAACAGTCTCAAAAAACTTTAGAGTTAACAAGAAATGTAGCGCTATGTAAATTCGTTCCATTTAGAGAATTAAAAAGTTCTCTTGAAATCGGTCCCACACGTTTATGCTGTATACGGTTGAGCTGTTACGCAAATGATGTTTCAAATTTTTAATGAATGTAAAAACCAATTTGTCTTACTACGCTATCTATCTTTAAAACTCTTAATCAAGTTATTTCAAGCACACTAATTGAATTGTCAGTCATTCTCATTTTATTTCATTTGGAATAATAGAAAGCTTTTTGGAGTTCTCTGAAGTTGGAAACTTACTTCTTGTTAATTCTGTACTTTAAAGACTAGCCAAAAGTATTCTACTCTCAAGTGTTATTACTCTTACCTTTAAAGAAAATACCTTAAAACCCATTTCGTGTTACTTTATTGATCAAATTAATGTAAAAATTTTTTTTGAAAAGCTTCAAGGTAGATAATTCGACAATTCCTTCAAATTTCAGCAAACCTGTTATGTTACGGTTCACATGTTATCACAGTATTAGTTTTATAATCGTTACCCTTAAACCTTTATTTTCGGACATCATCTCTTAACAGCCGACGCCCTTGACATTCAACCATTGCATTTTTTTTAACTGTAAAAACTATTTAATTACAGTCAAGGAGAACGAATCAATTTAGATATGATACACGAAATAATACACTTTGACCTCATCTTTTCAGGTGTACAACCGCTTGACAAGAATCTGAAAAAACTAAGTAAACTAATAATATTAAAAAAAATCGTTTATATTTGGAGGTTTTTCCCCCCAACCCTTGATATTGTAGACCCGGAAGTTCGTTGCCATTGTGCTGAAGAAATCTACTCAATAATCGTGACATTATGGGCGTGCACTTGGCTTCCATTTTGTTTTTAACTGCTGCCACCGCTTTCAATCGAATAAAAGATTATTATTTTTTTTGCACAAATAGCGCTCATCTTCGTCTAAAGAAGAGCTATGATTACCAAACAGGCTACAATACGCTCTGTTTTTTTTTTTTTTTTTNACTGGTTTTTTTTTTTTTTTTTTTTTGCCTCTATCATATTTTTTTCAACTTCGTTTTCATGTTAAATTGTTTATAATAGATAGGCCACGTGATAGATCAAACATTTTGGGTTGTTTACCAGAATTTAAAATGATCTTATATGCATGTAATTTGTAAAACGAAATTTAATATTTATGAATTTTTAACCAATAGTAAATAGCACGAAGCCTGTAATGTTCTGTTAAATTATATTCTTATACATTTATGCGAAATCTTTTGTCTCTTTTTTTAATAAATGTATATTTATAAGATAAACATGTCATTATTTATCTTATTAAATAATACATTCTGATCCCAATTTAATGAATTAATCAGGAATCAAAATTTTATTTGTAATATCTGGGATTATTTCCTTCATTTGCATACTTGCAAATTCATTTGCGTCTAGTTTTCGTTTACCGTAGAATAACTCTACATTTTCTCAAATCATTTTACGATTACTTTTTATTCTTTCTCTTATTTTTAACAATAATTTTAAGGTTTTGAATATTATATAAGTAAAACTGCGATTCGATTTCATTGTTAAATTGATACTATGTCTTATTATATTTCTTTAGATATAGGCTTTTGGTAAGTTAAATTGCCAAACATTTTTATACTGATGGGTTACTATAGTTTCAAACATTTTTACAACTGAATATTATTTTAATAAGGAAGACTTTTAAGATTAAAAAAAAAACAGTTTGACGATTTTTCTTCATTTTAATATGATAAAAAGCATACACCTACAGCACATACCGAACTACATAATATACTTATCATAATACCATAATATACCTACAGCAGCTTTAGTGTCTCAATTGAGACCCTAGAGCTGCTGTAGCTTAAGGAACAGAGCTCTTGTAGTACTATGTGTTGACCCAGGTTTGAATCTCTGCGTCGACAGGTCGTTCAATTGTTGCTCTCGGCTTGCACCGTGCATAATGTCGATATAGTTATTTTGTAGAGTTTGCTTGTTAAAATAACAGTATTTATCTGCTGAAAAAATAGATATTTGTTTTTAAATAACAAGATTCTGTGAGAAAAAAGAATGGTTTTTTACTGGCCCACTAGCTGGCAGTTTTTTTCCACCTTAAATTTAACAAATGTTTTTTACAGTGTATGAATGTACCTTTGAGCTTTGAATTCCAGTTCTTTGAAAACATTTTTCAATTATATTTTTGTAAAGTTGGTTTCAAGATTGTTTCACATAATATGAAATGTATCCAGTACGGTGACTATGTTTTTCACCTCTGCATTTTTGTCCAATTATGCAATAATTTTTCTCATAAGCAACTTTCTGTTATTTATGTTTACATATCGAATGATATCAAGGTCTAGTAGTTAAAGCACACTTGTGCAATTTGCCAGAAAAAATAAGTAGAATTTGTTTTTAAAAAAAAAAAAATTCTTGAATTTCGGTTGTGCGTGTTATTGATAAACAAACAATTTAACTTTTCTTTTTTGTAACTTTATCGTCGCATCTTTAGAGATCTCAGGACTGAGAATAAAGCTTTAAAAGTCAACTTAATCAAAAAAGAAAAAAAAAATTGAATTTTCTTAATTTTTGCTTTTATTTGTAAATTTTGGATTAAATATTCGTTCAATAAGAGTTTTTTTGCCTCCATTTCAGTTGGAAAACTAGAAAAATTCGCTCAAACGTGAAATTCGAAAAATGAAGGTTTATTAAATTGAGGAGCAAATGTTTTGAAAAATTTGGATGCGTTTCAAATTCCAGAGAAAAAATCTTTTATGAATAAAATTTTTAACAAAATATTTTTTTAATTATTTATTTATTTGATTACAAATCTATGACTTTATACTTAAAAAACTAAACCTTGAAACTTTTAAATAACTTTTAATAACCATTTTAGCTTTTATTAGTAGAACTAGAGTATTTTAAAAATAAGCTTAAACATTTTAAAACGAATTAAATTTGAAAGGTAGAGCAGTATTAAAAAACTTCCTTTTCTTATGTAAAATATGCTTTATATATTCTGCTTTATCTATGCTCTATATATTATATATACATGCATTCTCCTCCTCAAATTTGAAAAGAAAAACCAGTTGTGTGCATGAACCCAAATTCTACTTTAAAAGTATTGAAGAGAAATTTATCATATATATTTGAGAATTGAATCTGCAGTGGTTGACAAGTAAATAAGACAAACCAATAATGTTCATAAATTAAGCAAATTTTTAGACATATATTTGCTACCACTTTCGAATTTTTAATAGATTTTGTATTAAATGGTTCTTTCGTAAACTGATTTACCATCCTAGTGGTCTAATCGGATACCTATAAAAAACAGTGTGGAGACATGCCATGTCTATTACTACTATTAATTTTTTAAATAATTGTTCTGTATTTTGAACAATTAATATCTAAATATCAGTTTCCTGTTTTAGTACCAACATTTAAATACCTTGAAACCGATATTGTGCACAAAGCATCAGTTCTATGGTATTTAAATATCGAATATTTTGTTCCACTGTGTGATTCGGTTTTTGTCCCTTCAGCTTTAAATTTTTTACCTTGATAATTAAAGTATGTCTAGAATAGACCACGTAACGTCTATCTTTTATTAATACCTTAAATTATTTAAATAAATTTTCTAAATTCTGAAAAATATTATTTTTAAATATCCGTTCCGTATTTTAATACTGATATTTCTATACCACGGAAACAATATCATACATAAATATCAATTCCATGGTATCGAATATTTTGTTCCATTCGGTTGATTCAGTTTTTGTCCTTTTAGATTTTAATTTCTTTCCTTGATAATTAAGATATGTTTAGAATGGCCAACATCACGTCTATTTTTCATTAGTCCCTTTTAATGGTTCGAATATTTTCTCTACATTCTGAAAAATAATACTCTCTAAATATCAGTCTCGTATTTTAATGCTGATATTTATAACCGCAGCACCGATATCATATACAAATATCAACTCCATGGTATTTAAATATCGAATATTTTGTTCCACTGGGTGATTCGGTTTTTGTTCTTTCAGCTTTTAATTTCTCACCTTTATAATTAAGATATGTCCAGGATGGACTACGTCACGCCTATCTTCCATTAGTGCTTTTAATTGTTCAAATAAAAAAAATGGTATTTCTTGTCCGTGACAGTGACAGTTACGTATAAGAGGAATCCACACTGCGACAGTAGTTACGAAAGAATGCGGTCTAAATACCTGCACGCCTTATTCTTTCTTTCTCTCTCTCATCATGGCGATAAAAAAGAATGCCAAAAGGGATTTGCATGATTGTTTTTCAGGAATTTTAAGTGTGGCTTCTCATCAGTGGTGTCACGGATAACCCTATGCACGTCATTCATTGTGTCGCTGTTATTATTTTTTTTTTCCCGTAACCTTCGGCGGAAATATTGTGGTCTCAACATTTTTAGAGGAAAAAAAAAAGTAAGAGATGTACGAAAAAGAAGCAGGTGCTGCTTTTCAGTTTTGGTGATATGAAATCAGAACGATCTTACTTGAATTATGTCTGAAGAATATAAAAATCAAAAGTTGCATGTATATATATATATATATATACAACAAAATAAATTAATACAAGAAAACACGATGAAAGTTAAGAAAAACAATAAGTTTCATTTATTGCGCAAAAGCTGCAAGTAAACTCATTAGTTAGATAAGTTCAAAAAGAAGATAAAACAAAAGAAAATTATAGACATATGCAAAAGGGGGGGGGGAATAATAATTAAAGAAAAAAATAACAAACAACTGATTCAAAAAAAAAAAAAGGATGAAAATTTTAAGAAAAAACCGGAAGATAAAGGGCATAATCTTTTCATCAGCCCACACGATTATATCCGCAAAAAAGATGAAAAAAGAACTTACTCTTTTTGAACTTATATATATATATATATATATATGGGAACAGATTTTGTGAGATTTGTTTGGTTACCGTAATGTCAAAAATTTTTATACCTGACACTGAATTTTCTGTGACAACAATATTTTTTAACACTAGTTGCTCTTAGTGGTTTATGGTTTATATTATATACACTATATTTTTTAACACAATAGTTTACAAACAAATACAGTTACCATAACCACTTAAATTCAATTCAAATACCTATAAATGGCCCATTTAGGTAAAAATATAGTTTAAAAAAAATTAAAATTTGTTCTAAAGGAACTTTTAATAACCAATAATTAAAATCCATTTAAACACTAACTTTTAGCTTTAACTTTAAGAATACTTATTCTTTTTTTTTCTTTCTAAAACATTGTACACTGATGTCTATTAACCAAATTGGTCTTAAATGAGATAAGAAAATCAAATTGCTTGCCCAACAGTCACTTCACAAATTAATAATTTTCACGCTGATAAGCTATCATAAATGGAAACATTCCTGTCTCAGTATTGCTTACATTAACTTGAATATTTTTTTACAGCGGTCTCTGAGACCAAAATAACTACTCTTTCGCGCCCAAACTTAATTTAAGAAATAGGCAGAGTTACCCCAGTTGACTGGAATCTCCTTATAGTAGTTCTTAACGGCGTCCTATCACGAAATGTTCCCAGATCTTCGTTTCCCATTTTATTTTATAACTGGCGTTGAACAGAAGACCAAATTTTGAATTTACGACTAGCAATATAGTCTTTACTAGCAATATTATACTTGCAATTTTGAGCCAAACCCAGAAGATAATGGAACGTCTGGATTAAGCATTGGAAAGAAATTAGCTTTCGTGGAGGACTTTTTGAAGGAACTAACATGCATTTGCGTTACATGGAAGAGGAAAATCACGATAACCTCCAATGGTTAGCCCGATGGCAAGGGGATTCTAACTCACGATCCGTCTACCACTGAGGATATTTTACGTCAGCACTGTGATCAGTTCCATGCGAACTATGATTAGAATTCGTATCAAACAGCAAGCCGTCACTAAGATTAAAACCTGGATCATCTCATTTGGGAATCGAAAGCTCTATTTTCTGAGCTATTGCATCTGAAATATCGAAATTTAGTTACCTACAGAGATATTTTACTAAAAAGCAGTCGTTGAACAGTTGACCCAATTTTTGGGTTTACGACTACTAATGTTCAACATCGTAGCCTTGTAATTTTGAACCCGATCCAGAGAACAAGGTAACTCCTGGATCAAGTATTGGGAGAAATTTGCCTAAGCGGTGGACTTTTTGATGCAACTAACCAGCATTTGCGTTACATGGAGAGGAAGACCCCGAGAACCTCCCACGGTTAGCCTGACGGCTGGGGGACTGTAACTCATGATCCGTCTACCACAGAGGATATTTCACATCAGCACTATGGTCGGGGCGAGCCGGATACGGAATTGGTATCGACTAGCCATTGCTGGGATTCGAACCAGATTAATCTCATTGGAAGGCGAGCCCTCTAACCCCTGAGCCATCGTGGCTCCTGCAGAGATATTGAAGCCAGATAGCATTAAATAATCCATCTTGTCTTTTCAAAGCAATCGTCTAGCTTTTTATTATAACTTCTTTTTGCCAAATGAAAAATAATAAATTTTCAAAAAGCAAACAAATATCCGGTACCATTTTTTTTTAAACCACATCTTTCTATACCAAACACATCGGTGCAAATAGAATTACAGAACGGGCCATTGCCCCAATGCCAACAGAAACCCACTGACTTGGAATGTAGCAAATCCTCCACAATGATTGTCAGATGTTAGAAGAACGTTTTTCTGAATAGAACCCGGCGAATGAAGGATTATAATACTCATGTAAATTGTAGAGAATAGCAAAAAAGCAAAATCGAACGAAAGGGAAAAGAGGATTAGAGTTCAAAAGAAAAGAGCTATGGAACAAATAGCATTGCCTTGAAAAGGACAATGGGCAGGCGACCTCAAAGGTCACCAATAAAGGATAGTAATGGGCGGAGTAGGCGAAGGTATTTCAATATACGTGAGCCGAAGTCCAATTTGATAATGGCGAGAATTCTTTCGTCTCTGATTATTTACGAAGTGCTTTTAAGTGAAAAGGGAGTTACTGATTGCTTCTTTTTTTTTTCTTCTTTGAATTTTACCTTTATTTTATTTTTTGTCTCGTTAGTTCTTTCTCTCTTTAAAGTACTGCAATGATTTTCAGCATTTCTTTATCAATAAGTGTAGCATATCAAACGCTGAAAGGAATTTACGAACAACCCATGATCAATTAATGTATGTGGTATAGAAAATTATGATTAGTAATAATTATGACTGTTACTAAATACTAAATTATGAATGTAGTTTAGTATTTAGTTAACACTTAGTAATTTAGAATAATATTTGGTAATTTAGTATACATAGTTGAGCATTAAACTGTAATAAATTGTTACTAAATACTGTATAGTACTTAGTATATATAGTTTAGTATTGAAATATTAAAATATAGAATAGATTGTTACTAAATAATTATGTGCTAAATTAAGAGTATTATTACTAATTCATAGACTATTACTAATAATTCTTAATTTTATCTTTCTTTTTTTGTTTCGTTAGTTTTTTCTCTTTAAAGTACTGCAATGATTTTCAGCATTTCTATATCAATAAGTGTAGCGCATCAAATGCTGAAAGGAATTTACGAACAACTCATGATTAATTAATGTATGTGGTATAGAAAATTATGATTAGTAATAATTATGACTATTACTAAATACTAAATTATGAATGTAGTTTAGTATTTAGTTAACACTTAGTAATTTAGAATAATATTTGGTGATTTAGTATACATAGTTG
>NC_092212.1:64457751-64543006 GCF_043381705.1 Parasteatoda tepidariorum | reverse complement strand
TTTCTCTATTCAAAAATAAGATATAACACTAAAATCTTACTTGTACAATCCCACTATAACAAACACTCAGTTGTAGTAAACAATTTTAGTGGTTTCATTGGAACTAATATTTAACAAGATGCTATTTCATATGCTTATAGTGAACAACTAAAAAATTGGTAATTCATTTATAGTGCATTTAAATTTTCTTTTTACAGATATTTAAATAAATACTTAAAAAATCTTAAAAGTAAATAATTATGACTTTTAATTGAAAACGAAGTAGTACATATTGTTTAGGAGTGTTTTAAATTAGTTATTTTGCATAAGAGGCTGCTCCTGTCTTGACCAAACTCAACTGTTGGACAAAGGGGTGGAAATGGAGAGGGAAAATATGTTTTTAATCTTCTTTATTTGAATTGAATTTTCATAAATAAACTCATGGTGAATATTTACACTATTTGACTATATCTTTCGATACATGTAAAATTCTATTATTTGTCAACTTGTTATTTAAGGCCACTTTTTGTGAATAATTGCATTTTTTTCGGAAATAGTTTCATTTGATACTATAAAACTGAAATTTTTGTTTAGATATTTTGTTGCCTAGCAATTACAAAACTCTATAAGCAGTAAGCATCATACACATTATTCAACTTTGAGGAAAAACAACTTTAATTGCAAATTTAACACACGGATTTTGATAATTATAATTAACTATACTCTGTTTTGTAATTAACTGGATAACTCATACTCTGTATTGTAGTGGTTATGAGTTTTTTGTTACCGGGCCACACATGTATTTGACTGCCTGCTAGAGAAAGAAAATGAAATTTAAATACTTTTCTTTTTGCATTTCACCTTAATTTATTAAATTATTTAATCCAATTTTAAAGAAAATTAAATGTTTTTAATTTTTTATGGCACTTCTAATATTTATTTTCAGTTAAAAAGCATCAATCTCAGTTCAATTCACTCATCAATGATGTTCATCAGAGACATATTGGTAAGTTTCAGTTTAATTTTTATTCATGTTTTATTAGTATATCATGTATGTGATAAAAAAATATTTCATATTTTGTTAGTATATCATGTATGTGATAAAAATTTTGTTACAGATTGGAATATTCTTTGTAAAATATTTTTCTCTTAAACAGGGTGCGTTGCGTTTTTAAATAGTGCTTAAAGAAGGTTGATTTCCATTTTTTAAAAGCCCTTAAGGGGGCCTTTTTTATTCGTGGTTTGTAAAAAGGGCTTATTGAAAAGAGGTTTTTTTTCTTTGTTGTGTCAATTGTCGTTCTAAGTTACAAAAAATGCTAGATTTTCTCAAATTTCTCTGCAATATTTATCAGAAACTAGTTTCATCATGATTATGTAAAGTTTTTGAAAATGTCTTTGAGTTTTATTAATTTTATGTTTATAAATAAAGAACTTTAAACGATAGAAAAAAATAATTTGTATTACTGCACAGATCCAAATTATAATTTGTTTGTTTTTTTTTAGAAGGTGATTAAAAATATTTTTTGAGTGCTTAAAAAGTGCTTATTTTTGTGGGAAAATCTGGCTGTGCACCCTTTTAAAATGTGACCAAAATATAGCCATAAATTTCGTAATTTTAATATAAAGGCAGTCAATCGTTTTTAGCTGGGATCTAAAGTCAACTGTATAAAAGGTTTCATCTCATAAAAGTCTATATTGAAATTAACATTGTTTCTTAAATGTTCCTTAATGCATAAAACAGAAAAGAATTTGCATCTTCATGATTTGAGAAACTAATTGAGAACTGCTGAATGAAATGAAAATAATCTTGCATCAGTAGTCATTTGTAATTATACGATTTGATGAACTAAATAATTATAAGATTAGTAATTTAAATTTCCATTTTCTGTTTTATTATGTGTTAAATATATTTAAAAAAATCCATATTTTATTAAGTTTTTGTTTTCCAAAAAGCTTTGACTTCTCATTTCTGAAAGCCTTTTACCCAAGTTGGAATCGAGAAACCCTGAATTATTATTGCAAATAACTTTTATTTATTATTTTATAATAATTCTTATTTTATTAAACCCTATTCTTCATTATACTGATTTAGTTAACTGAAATAGCTAAATAGTTTTTTTTATTGTTATTTTAACTTCCTTAATTTACAGTTTCGTTAGGAAAAATAATATATTACAGATGGATATTATGCTCTTTTGTTTTTTATATTTCCTGTATTTATTAGATTGAACTTATTTTTTAATATTAAATTAAATTACAAATACAGCTAACAAATGTATCTTACTGCATGATTGTTGCTGTTTACTTGATAGTACAAATAATAGGGCTCAAAATTTTTGATTGCTCTCCCGGGTTACGTCAGTCTATTAGATACATACCTGAATGAAACTTTTATATGCTTAAAAAATCTTTTTATGATTAATTTTTAAGGAAAACATCTTAACTGAATGTACCTATATTAATCTGTTGTGGAAAAAAATTGCAACATTATATCTACAACAAAATATTAAAGCGCTAAAAAATACGGTATTTTCCATAAGAGTTTTTTTTTGGGGGGGGCAGCCCCCTTTGATCCCAATAAGTGCACTCTCTTTGCCCTTTTTATAAAAATAAGCCGCCATCCCTTAAAAACACTGCCTTTTTATTCATATTTCATTTTGAAAAAATTAATTCACTATTTAAATACTAAATACACACTGGTACACTGTATTTATTGGTTTTCTGCTTAACTATTACAATATTTACTTTGTTAGGATTATTCTCAACTGGTTAAATTTTTATAAGTATCTTTTTTTTTGGGGGGGGGGGAGATATTAACACAATTTTTAAGTTATTTTATATTTTAAAACTATTTTTTAAATAAATACCTTTTTTTTTTAAAAAAAAATGCACCTTTAAATGTTCATTTTCTCTTAATTTACAGCTTAAGTTATAGAAAAAAGCTTTCAAGTTGTTTATCTTAATTAATAATTTTTTGTTACTTTACTTTCTTTGGAGAAAAAAAATATGCACAAAAACTGCCTTTTAGTATGCCTTCAATTATTTTCATAAACTACAATTGTTTCTCTATGCTCTTAGAATAGTATAAGTGTGTAATTTAAAAATTGTTGAGGATAACATTCAGTTATTACTTAATACAGTAGAGAACCGATTATCCGGAACGATCGGGACTATCGCTATTCCGGATAACTGATTTTTACGGTTTTCTGAATCACTACAAAAAGCTGTTTTTTTAGTGTTAAACCCAATTTAAAAAAATATATGTATTTGGAAATAATCTTAAAAATAAGAAAAAACGATGAGGTAATACACTAATGATTATTTCTGAAATGATGGTAAGATAAACATCTTTCAAAAAAGAAAGAAAAATCCTAAAATCTTATGAGGAAAAGAATTTTTTTTTTAATTTTTTTTTTTTTTTGAAAATTGCGGGAAAATATATCGAATTTCGTTCCGGTTTTTTGGTTTTCTGATTTCCGGATAACGGGTTCTGTACTATATTACACATTTTGATAAATTTTTACGGTGCTAAGTGAGTGCCCTTTTCAGAGAGGAAGAGCCCTGCCCTTTTTTATTCCTCGGGAGAACTCTGAAGAATTGTCGTACAATTCTACGAATTTTTGTAGAATGTTAAAACCCAAAATTTTAAAATATTAGTTGATAAATTTATTATTTGTTTGTAACATAGAGTTGTCTTTTTTTTTTCTTTATAGAATTCGGTAAAATGTTTTAGCAGAAAAGCATAAGTCTTTCATTTTTACATTTTTTGGTGGTATTTTATCTCTTTGCTAAAATGCCTATTACAGTAGAAACCCTTATGTCTTTTAATTGTTTTTATTTTGATTTATATGTAAAAGATTATTTTAATACATTCACCAACAGCAAATAATCCATGCAAAGCATAAAATTCTGATTTTTACAGGTCAGGTGCATGTCAAGAAAGAAATTGAGGACTCAGTTTTCATAAATCATGGTAAGAAAAGAATTAAAATTTATTTTTATTTAAAAAAAAATAGCTCCTTATTTTATTATGAATCTGAATGTGATCCAACAAAAGTCATTGTAAAATAACATTATATTATTTTAAGAGCTTGAGGCAATATGGTGGTAAGTCTTACTTTGACTAAAGTGATATTTTTGTAGCATACTTTTCCATAGCATTGTTTCCAGATAGGTATATTTCAAGTTTCAGGAATTACTTATAACACAGGGGTGATTGCATTCTGGGTGTACCCCGGAAATCTAGGGTTTTCATATCATCATTCCAGGTCTAAAAACTAGGAGCAGGGCATGTGATTTGTCCATGAATTTCGTGAAATTCCGCGTTTCTCAAGACCAATTGATTCGCAGATTTCATTAAACATTTCTAGCATATAAATTGGTATTGAGTTTTCGCGCATAGCAGTTTCAGGATTTTTCACTTTGTGTCACAATCATCCCTGATGACAGTACAATACTCAACAGTGTCTTTTTGTCTTCTTGAAAATTGTGTGATATCATTAACCAAAAACATTCTGAACAAATATTAACAGGGCTTTTCCTTATATCATGCTATCAGGGGTTAATCCAGACAGAAATTAGGGCTGTTTTACAGCCTCTTTAAAAAATTCAAATTTTTTAAAAAACGGCCTCTTTACAACATTGTAATTTGTAAATACAGTCCCTACACAAAACTCAAAATTTGTAAAAATGAAGTCTTCAGGACTTCCATGTGGATTGACTTCTTTTCACTAAGTTTCAATTCATAAAAATGGTGGCACAAAATTTGTTCCACAGAAGAAAAAAAATCTGAAAACGACGTGATTGTGCCATGGCATCTCGAATTAGAAATTTGCATATCATGATAGCGTATTAAAAAATATCAGATTGTGACGAACCTTGTGGAAAAGCTCTGAAAGATTATCATCGAACAACTTGAAGTTATGATGAATGTTATGTCACTAATTGAACGTGTTAAAGAGTCTCAAATTCAAATGCTGTAATTACATCATATTAAAATTTATCAAAGTTTGATAAACCATGGATAAATGGTCGTCAAAAATTATAAATAGCTTACCAAAAGCACTATCATCATACGACGTGAAATTACAATAGAATCATCATGAATCAAATGTATAAAAAAAAATTACAACTTGAAATCGAAAGTCTATGTCGTAATAATGTATTAAAAATATGGGAAATTAAAAAACCATGTGAATGTATTCGAAAAAATTATAAATAACTGCCAAAAATGAAATTGTCACAAATTGTTTCTAAAAAGTGATAGCTTAAATTCAGAATTAGCTTGAAAAACTATAGAGAAGCAACCGAAAAAATTATTGGAAAACCATGTGGATTTACAAAGAATTGGAATGAAAAACAGTGAATGTTAAAACAGTGTAATCATCAATAAGGAATGACACAATTATTATTAGTTTCTTCTGTGAAATTTTCAAAAATATTTCAATATTAGGTAATAGATAGTCAGGACTTTTAGGAAAAGCTTTCTTTCTTTGCATAAAAATATAAGTGCTTCTCAATTCCCATTTCTGTACTTTATAAACATTGAACTCTAGTCTAGGTTTGAGAAAAATTCTCATCACTTAAATTGCATGCATAAAAAATGCTAACCTTTTTTTATAAAGAAAAAAAATTAATCGGGAAAGAAAATATTGTAATTTTCTGAAAATCTTAATGAGTCCTTTTATAAGATCAGATTTTAAAACCACTGTTCTGTGTTATCATCAGTATATTGTCATATCCTGATTTAACAAATTCATTAGAACCAAAAAATTTTATTTGTCGGATTCTTTCCACTTTTTTTTTTCTTTAGGAGTTAAATGATCAAGAGTTAAATTTATTATAGCAATGTATGTTACCTTTTGAGTTCTTTTTTCTTTTCCTTTATTGGTTACTTTTAAATCAGTAAAATACCATTTTTTTAAATTTTCATTATAAAATTATTAATACTTAAATGGTTTAGATCACAGAAATGTCATTTTGCTTTACATGTTTTATTAAATGTGTTCTTGTTGCAGAATATGTTCCTGATAAGACGATTAGTGACCATGACACAATTGGACCTATAAAAATTGAAGATCACTCTTCCTCAGGTATATTATTTTATTTTTGATTTTATTTTATTTATTTCTTTACATTAGTTGTGAAGCCAATGTATATGTTGTTCCTTTAATAATAAATAGACTTACAATCACTTAATTGCATTACTTTTAATTAAGCTATACTTAATTACCATATTATTAAAATTAAGTCCCTTTTTTTAGTTTATTCTTTAAAAAGAAATTATGTATAAATTATTTTAATAAAAGCAAAAATTTCAAAAAATCTTATCTCTTAGATTTTTTAATATTTATTTTTGATTTTGCTCTTTTTAATTAATTGAAATGAAAGTTAATGCTGCATCAATATGGAAAATTGTGAGTATGGGTTAACTGATAAACAATGGGAGGTATAACTTATTGGGATATTCATTTACTAAATTAATTTAAATATTTATTTTATTTTCAATTCTTTTCCACATTTTAGGCTTTTATTTATTAAATTCGATTAATTTTTATACAGCTTAAAATTTAGGAAAATAAATGTTTTAGCACGTTCTAAGTTGTTTCTTTTATTTCAATTGTTGATTACCCTCTGCAATTCTATTTTTTTAATAACAGTTCAAAAATTTACTCATCGAAATTACATTAATGCCTCTGCATCTCAGCTAATTTATAATATAGATTTTTTAAACTGATTTATAAAATCAAAATATAATTTTTTTTTTACTAGATAAGTATAAAAAATATAATTCTAGTGTAGTATCTTGTCTTTGAAAGTTTTTTTTTTTTTCTTTTTTGCATTGTAATAATGTATTTCAGCTGATACTTATGTTTAAATTAATGTTTATTGGGCTTTTAACATTAATTAAAACTAACCTTGTTACAAGACTTTTTTTTTAATCTGAAACAATAGATTAAACGATTATATGGGAAAAATAGAGACAAGAAAAGGATTAAAAGTATATTAAAAAAAATTAGTAAAGGATGATTAAAAAGTGTCCAAACTAGCTCATGTATCATTCAAAATAAATATTTATATATTAATACTAGATATATGTAGATATCTAAATGGTGATTAATAAACTTTTATTTTCCTTTTCAGAAATATTTTTAAGAAATGTATCCATTTGCCTCTTTTTTTCCTACAAAAAAGGCAAAAAAATGTGGCTTTACTTTTAATTATTGCATTCTGCCGCAGACTAATTAAATTTGTTTTCTAATAAATACATTTGAACCATTACATTCAAAGCTTATTAATAATTATTTTAAATTATAACCTATGTTAATAAATAGTTACAAAGCTTAGTAACATGTTGCTGACTAGCCTTAATTTATGGAAATAACATAAGCTAACTCATGTACTGATCCTAACACACATTTGATGAAGCATTTTTTACTAGATATTTTAAATTTTATTTGTAATTTTAATTATCCCATTCTTTTAGGTACTGGCAATAGTAAAGAAATTGACATTATAGATGCGTCATCATTGGATGATTTTGATATTTCAAAACGGTAAGTTCGTTACTTCGTAAAAGTTTAAGAAAATCAGTTAAGCATACCTTCACTTTTTCATCATGAATTAATGTTAAAATCCACTTCTTCACACGCACTCCTTCACTTAACTTAAAATGCGATATCTTACTTGTATAATTATTATTTTTTTATATATATGAATTCATTTACCCAAAATATATTTTCTGTGCCAGTCAAAAGTTGTTTCTGATTTAAATGTTATAAACTTGTTTCCTATAACACTAGAACAGGGGTCAGCAACTTGCAGCTTGTGAGAACCATACAGCTCTTTTGTTGTAAAGTTGCTGCTCTCCAGTTTTCATATGAAAAAATTACTGATTTATTATCAAAACCTTTAAAAAATAAGAAAATATTTTTTAAATACCTAATTTCTCAATCGCTTCTATTTTCATAATCGTTAACACGTTGGATGCCATGGGGAGCCACCGGTGACCTGCCCTGAGTTTGTTCGTAGTACCACGATGGTCACTGGTGACCGGCAAAGCCAAGATTATTAGAAACACAAAAGTAAATTTTTAATGCTTTTCATCATCATCATAGTTGGCCTGACAGCCCAATGCCTTCCTCTGAAGATTTCTCCATGACGACTTCCGATTTATCTTTGATCTCCAATTTTTTCCATTAATTGCGAGAAAATCAGACTCCACTGAGTCAGCCCATCTCAATCTTGATGTGAAAATCAAAGCCTTGTGGAGTTCACAGAACTCAAGAGCATGTTGGAAGTTCAGAACAACATGCACATTGCGCTGCACAAATTGACAGTTCTAAAAGAAATTCTGTGAACTAAGGCCCTAATGGAATAATCTTCTAAAATGCTACAGTGAGGTGAAGAAGTTGGAGTACTGACGATCTTCGGGTCGACATATTCGTGCGAGCAAGCATTCTCTTTCATTAATACAATAAAAAGTAAAGTTAAAAGTCAAATAAAAATCTAGAGTCGTGCTTGAAACTTAAAAGAACTATGTAAAATCATATATTTCATTCTTTATTCAATTTTTAAAAAAATATATATATATTATAAAATTATTTTAAATGTTTTTACTATTACTTATTATTTTATTTAATAACATTAGCAAATTTTTGAATTGTAATGAACACATATTCTTACATAATTTTGAGCTATGTAATAAAGTAAAAAAATTTAACAAAATCACTTCTACAGGCTGAGTGTACCAGAGTCTAAAAACAAGTAGCAGAGCATGTGATTTTTCCATAAATTTTGCAAAATTCCACTATTTCAAGAACGTATGTTTGCAAAGACTTCCGCGAAACAAAAACTTATTGTTCGGTGAAATTTTCACTGAGTTTTGCAATCTAAAATTTAAAAATTGAAACTTTCCTTAAAGAGACACTTACATACATGTGATTCTTCCTCCAATTACCATATATCCGCCAATTTTATTCTTTTGGTTTGGCGGATTTTTACGATTTTGAATATTTGAAATTGCCCCAGAATCTGCTAATGTCACGATTCGTATTCACGCAAATGTAGTATCTATGAGTTTTAAATACCAATACTGTGATTAGTATTCATGTGTTTTTAAAATCCAATATTAATAATTCATATTCACATGATTTTTAAATCCCATGTCGCGAATCGTATTTACACATTTTTAAAATCCAATATTGTGATTAAAAGTTACATATTGATTGCGATTCATATTTACTTGATCTGAAAATCATGCATCGCAATTCGTATCCACAGGATTTTAAAATCTGATTCTTTTTTTTTAATTAATTACAATGGAGGTGTGATAATCTTCACATGTACAGTGTATAAATTGATATAGAGTTTTTACACATAAAATGGGTTTTTCTCTTAGTGGCACAATCACTCCTTAAAATTTCATAAAATATTGAAAACTAATAAGTATTTATAAATATAAAAAAATTCATGGAATTATATTTGCCTACGCTGAACAAATTTTAAAATTATCCAAAAAGCATGGATTCGCTTTAAAAGTTTCCAAGATATGATGAAACATACATTGAGATTCCCAAATTTTTTACCATTCTTTTAGCTAGAAAATCAAAAAATCCATTCAAAAAAGGTATGTTTATTCAAAAGAGGACCGTTTTTATCTTATTTCATAACTCAATTAATAAAAAGTACTAATTAACTGACATTTTGAGGTTACCATTAAGATTAATCATTTGGCATAGTTTGTAATAATCCAACCATTAGATGATTTTTTTTTGCTCAATTAATTTTTTATTTATTTTTCTGCTTTTTGCAGTACTGTGAATCATCATCATAAAAGAAAGAAAGCTTCTCTGGGTAACCAAAATCAATCCAGTCCTAAGAAAAAATAAAATGGAGTATATTATAGATTTTATTTCAAAATATTGTATTCTAAATTTGAAATATTCATTTTTTTCACTTTCTGTCACAAGAGCCAAAAGAATATATTATATTTATCTATGTATTTTTAATGTTTAACAATTTTGAAATTTGCATAAGCATAATTTACAAAGATAGTTTTATTAATAATAAGACATTATATTCACATTTAAATCGTCTCATTTTTATAAAATAGCTTATTGCACTTATATCTATGAAATTACAAATAGCACTGTTATAATTTTGAAATATTAGAAAGAAAGAATTAAAAACTTGCAATTTGTAAAGGTGTTCATTTTTTTTCCACTATGCATTTACGAGTATAATGTATTATTGCTTACTCCAGGCTTTATTTTTTTTAAATTGAAGTTACTAATTAATTTTTATTTTCCTAATTAGATATTTTTTAAATTAAATAAATTAGAATGTAAAATTGGTCAGTCATTGGACAAGTGATGAACTAAAATTTAACTGTAATTTTTTCTACATTTTTTCCTTAATATTTTTAAAATTAGCCTGGGTTAGTTCTAATACATATTTTTAATGGTAACAAAAAGAGTAAAGTACATGATCGTATAAAAAGCACTTTTTCTAAAATTAAGTAAATATTTTTGATTTCTAAAAAAATGTAATGTATAATTAATGATTTCTGAACAATTATAGTTTTACTCGTATAAAATTCCTGTCAAAAATGTATCTCCTGTAATCGTAAGGAAATCTTGATATAGCATGGTTATTTTCTTGTGAGTGTGTGAATTTCCTTTGTTGGATAGGGGAATGTAGAAGCAATGTTGCTGACTTTCAATTTATTTCATATTTATGAATTATTTATTTCTAACTGATGTGATCTTTTTTTTTTTTATTTAAAATTCTGTGCTGTGCAATAGATTATAATTGTTGAAATTATTTATGTTGTATATTTTTGAATAAAAGATTTTCTCGTAAATAGGGAATTTAATAATACAATTTTTTCCAAAAGCGACATTTTTGCATTAAACATTCTTAATATCTTTCCCAGGTTTCCCCTTCTTTATACATTATCCTAAGTACTTCAATTCAATAACACCTTTTTTTATTTTTAGCGCAGTATAGATCTATTCAAACATTTATGCTATTTTTATCATATTTTAAACTTGCATTTTACCCACAAGTCATTCCATCAAGCAAGAAGGATAACTAGAACTAATTTATTTATCAATGCATTTTGTATTGATAAACAAAAATAATTCTGTAAATTGTGTTTTCTTGTATAAAAAAAATTACAATACTAAATAAATAATCCCTAGATACTAAAACGTTAAGGTATTGCTTGACTAAACACTTCATTTGCTTCAAAAATATGCAAAGCGGAAATAACAGTCGACAAGTTTCAAGGGCTCAAAAACAGGCACCCATTTTCAAGACTTGCCAAATGTGAATGAGAGAAGAAGAAAAAAGCTATTTGAAGTAAAATTGCCAACTAAAAATAGAAAAATAAAGATAAAAAAAGAATGGGAAGAAACTTTTTTTTCTCTCGCGGCTACTGTGGTTTTTCTAGTTTTGTTTCCCGCCTTTACTTTTCAATTTTTCGTAGGCAACTTAACATTTTATATTTCAAATCACTTCTGTTTTTCCTTACTCACAGCAAGTCTGTGTCAATTTATATATTTTTGAAGCGAATAACGTTAAGCAAGTAATACAAAAAATACTGCAATTATCAATAGGCCTGTAAACACATATTTACTTAAAAATGATGTTTATGCTAAAAAAAAAAAAAATTAAGAACAAATTTATACATAAATACATTCATAATTTGAATTTAGCATTAAAAATTCATATTGAAACAAATATTTTATTACATTTTTTTTACTTATTTATAACATAAACATAAAAAGCTAAAATGAATTGACAAATAAAAAAATTTCATTATTCTGAGTGTCTTAGCTATAATTAAAAAATTGAACTAAATTGATAGTCAAATAAGTACTTTTCATGTGTATAAAAAAGAATAACAATCTATATAGTCCCATAAGGAGGTTCTAACTTTTATTAGCCAAAAGCAATAAAGACTAGATAAATGAAATTAAACAATTATTTAAAATAAAGAAATTAAATCCTTAATAACAGCATTTTGGCATCGTGATTGTCCCAAGAATACATAATGCCCAATAATAATAAAAAATTAGCAATTAATGTTGGTTTCAATTTAAATCCATAAAAACAACCCATGGTGTGTCTAATACTGTGTGGTATATCATAAAAGCTCATTGTGGCATTGTACTTTGATTACTTAAATGTCAAAAGCTTCTAGCCTATATAAAAAAAATATACAGTGAGCAAAACAAAATAAACTATACATCTTTAATAACTTTTGATCTAATGATTCAATAATCACTATTTAACTTAATGTCAACAAATTGTGAATCCATAGCCACTTTTACTGCTTCAGCCAATAACTGTGGGATTACATTATTTTAAGAGCTACACTTAAGATGCCACCATTAGTGATGGTCAATAGTCTCCTTCTTATTATTGAACACAATGGGAGAACAACACTACCACAATTTAAATAGAAGCTAGTTTTAGAAGTAAAGGCAGTTGATGGCATTGATCAACAAATTGTGAATCCTTAGCCACCATTACTGCTTCAGCCAATATCTGGATATTGTGGGATTACATTATTTTAAGAGCTACACTTAAGCTGCCACCATTAGTGATGGTTCAATATCCTCCATAGTCTCATTATTATTAAACATAATAGGAAGACTACATTACCACAATTTAAATCCAAGAAACCGATAGTAATGGATTATGATCACACTCCCCAAATATTTCTGGACTTTCTTTTAGCATTGAAATAGTTTGGGACATAGGAGTGGATACTGAACCACTAAGAATAAGATATGATCAGAGAAAGTGATCTGGTCAGAAACTCAGCCTTTACCATAGGAAACGGAATACTCGTTCAGCCCATAACCACAAGAATCTAAACTATTTAAATAATTTATGACATACAAATATAAAAACTGTTTATTGAAAGATAATTTAATGCAAATCATAATTTGACTATTTAATTTAATAGCGGTTGAAAAAAATTTTGAATCAGGGTGTGAAGCCAGATTTTTTATCAAAAAATAAGCACTCAAAAAATATTTTTAATCACTTTCCAAAAAAAATAATAACTAGGATCTGTGCAGTAACAAAAAATTTTTTTTATCCTTTTAAAGTTCTTAATTTATTAACATAAAATCAATAAAATTCAAAAACTTTACATAATCATGATAAAATAACTAGTTTCTGATAAATATTGCAGGGGAAATTATAAAAATCATGAATTTTTTGTAATTTAGAACGACAATCGATATGGCAAAGAAAAAATCTCTTCTTAAAACATAAAAAATTAAGCACTTTTTACAAACACCAAATATAAAAAGCACCTTTAAGGGCTTTTAAAAAACATAAATCAAAAATAAGGACTTTTTAAAAACGCTATGCACCCTGTCGAATTATAAAGTATACAAAATTTTGGCATCTTTTTGAACTGCCTAATTTTGAATGGCAAAAAGAATCCAAATTTTGAATAAAAGTTGCCCAATAGTTATGAAAAACTCAAATTTAATATTACGACTTCTTTAACAGCTTCTAAACTGAGTAAAACAGCTTCAGAGATATGGCCCTCAAAAAATTAGATTAACAAGAACTAGTTGCAATTTTTGTCTGTTATCTTGACTTAACCAATAAGATTATATTTTCCAGATTACAGCTGCCACTTTTATTTTGGGGGTCAGACTCTATTAAAAAAAAAACAGATAAATTCAGAAAAATAAAATATGCAAAAAGGAAAACTATAACTACCGCTAAGGGGTCTAAACTTAGGACAAATCTTTTGACAAAACTATTAGCCCCAAATATTAAAGATTGCATATACCCAAATACCTTGAGGTTGAGTAATCCAAATCTGTCGAAAAAAAGACAACTTGTTTATTTAGTACGTTCTTATGTCCGAGTTAGTAACTTAAAATAACGTCTGCACTAACTAGCACATTTGAGGTCATCTTCTCAAACCATTAAGATTGTATTACAGAACCTAGTACCTGAGCATTAGATCAAAAGTTCTTCAGGGTGATTTTTAATTATCTATTTTTTGCACACTGTTTATCAGGTTTTGCATATAGTCAGTCACCTTTTAAATTTAATGTATCATCAAAGTAATTATGATAAGCCAGATATCTAGCACTTTTATCTAATTAACCACGCTGCCCTATATAGTCAAAATGTTTAAGTAGTCAAAATATGTGATTGCTCAATATTAATACTTTGCTATCTTAACATTATTTTACCAGTTACAAGTTTTATATACTCCTCATTAAAAATGTCATCTTAAGATTATTCTAATATACATCAAAAAGGAATCTTTTCAAATCTAACCAGGAGTCCTATAAGACAAACTAGACAAAAATTTGTCAAATGCAAATATGAAATTGATAACCTATAAATAAGCCATAGAGTAACTGTCATACCGAACACATCTAAACTCTGCAAATTGTTCTCAGTATACATGTGTACGAAAATGAAATTTAAAAATTTTAATCTACACAACTATATCTAATTTTACAACATTTTATCTAATAGTCAAAATACTTATTGATGTACATAATTTTATTAATCAACACATACATACTGTACATAACATAAACATACTTTACATAATTTTATTCATCAACATATACATAATTTAACACATACATACTTTACATAATTTAATTCATCAACACAGCTACACAAAATTACAACAGTAACAATAACTATTCTGCATTTTTTCTTTTATTCCTTCCTCTATTTCTATCAGAGGCAGTCCAAAGCCACCTCTTCACAATAAATTCAACATCAGCCTGTGTGGCAATTTTCGTTGCTGGGTTCTGCCGGACTGCCGCTAAAATAAACATTTGATTAGTTCAATATGAGCAAAATCACAACCCTATTTTTAACAAGACATTGATAAGAAAATTTTATGATGAAAGAAAAAAGAATTACTTGACTTTAATACTCCAAACAACAAATGAGTTATTAAATTATGAGATGTTTAAATATACTAATAGAGATTTACTAACAACCTTCTCGAGGTGAATTCAAATCTTTTAAAACTAGTGGCAGGTAATTAGATTCCATAGGCCTTGAATCAATCACATACAATCATTGATCTGAATAACCAGGGTGGTCACTCAAATCAGGTCTCAGATCTTTCTTGGATTTTCCAGGTAAAAATCTTAAAATTTCCAGGTCAGCATGATTTTTTCTCAAGAAGTGTATGATGGGTACAAGAAAAATTTCAATATTTTAAAGTATTTTAATTAAAAAATTAAGACATGTATAGAAAATAATATGCTTAGCTAGTATAATGTTTCTATGTCTTACAATATGTCTGAACAATGTTTTTATGTCTTACAATATGTATAATATTTTTATGACTGAATATATGTCTTACTTTAAGCAGTTTTTTCTCAAAGGGTACCAAATGGCAAATACAGAATGACCACAAAAAC
This sequence comes from Parasteatoda tepidariorum, assembly GCF_043381705.1. Classification (NCBI taxonomy): domain Eukaryota; kingdom Metazoa; phylum Arthropoda; class Arachnida; order Araneae; family Theridiidae; genus Parasteatoda; species Parasteatoda tepidariorum. The sequence continues at coordinate 64,527,587 of NC_092212.1, read as the reverse complement.
CTTGCTTAAGTATTGTTTAATATATTTTCATTTAGCAAAATCAAACCATTCCAGGTAATTTTATATCAATGAATTTTTATATTTACGGTGGCTCCCAAAAGTGTTCGTAAACTTGTGACTTTTATTGAAATAGCACCACTATTAATTAAAATGAATATTTCAGAATGGGTATTTAATAATGAAATGTATAATCTATTCTTAGTAAAACTGCATAGAATATTTTAAAAACAAACTAAAAGTTTATTTTTAAGAAATCAATAGTCAAAAAGTAACAAAAATTTTACCTCGTAAACTTAAATGTTTTTGGATTTTAGAATTAAATTTGTCTATTGCTTTAATTTTTTATTTAGTTATATTTAATTTTATTTTTTTATTTATGTGCAATTTAGTATTAAACTTTAGATAGCAAAATTATATTTTAATTTTTACTTGCTAACTCAGTAATATTTTCTTGTCATTTAAAAACGGCTCATAGTCCTAATAAAACAATAGACAACATTTAAAGTTGATTATTTGTCACCATAAGAGTTAAATCATTAATGAATATTGCTAAATTAAATTAGATGTCTACAAAATAACATATTTAATTTCTTTATTTCCTCGATGAAAATTATTAACTTGAGAACAATAAAATTGAACATCTCTTTAAAATTATCTTTTTAGCCAAGTTTATCTAAGCAATTTAAAAAATTTTGTGCCCTGCTTCTATCAGATATGGAGCAGATTTTATTACATTCACGAACTTTGTTTCTTGCATGAGATACTGCTATCATCAATTATTGAAAAAGGGGGAAGTTCTTTCCAGGTTAGAACGTCTATCAGGCTTTGCTTGCATATGCTCCTAATAAAATGAAATCATTTCATGAATGATGAGGTTTTAATCTTTTCTTGATAGTCTGATAATTCTTACACTTTTCATGTTGCTTATTCTTTTAGTGACAGAGAAACCTCTTTTCAACTGATGCATGAAAAAATGCACAGAAATCAGCCAGTGAATTTGTAAAATCTGTGAAGTTTTCCTAATTATATTACTGTGTATGAAAAAACAGAATTTATACGTCCAATTTGGTAATATAAGATGATATATGGAATATTTTTTCAATCTGTTAAAGTAAACAATGAGACTATTTTTCATGAACTTTCTTAAATTCAGAGAAAATTCTTGACTGTACCTAGAAGTTATTTTTTCTGATACATATCTTCAATATATAAGATTGTTACATTAAGTAGTAAAAAATGATTAAAGGAATACATATGTTACCTGATATCATTTGGAGGACCCTTGGAAAAGTTTTCATGCCTAATTTGCCGTAGCCACCATTCCAGTTGAAGCCACAGGCAGCCTCAAAGGACAGAAGGGCAGCCAGAATCCTCCTTGTCACCTCATAGCAGTCCCTGCCCCCAAAATTTCCCAAATTTTTAACCTAAAAATACCAATATGTGACTATGAAATTTAAAAGCACATAAAATACACAAGCATATTATACTGCGTAGCAAGTTAAGAAAAGGAAAATAAAATACATGATACTCTGTATATCTCAAATTGGACGGGATTCTTAAAAAAATCTAGTTTTCGAAATAATAAGTTCAGAACTAAACCTGAATAAGTTCTAAAACGTGGGAAAATCGATTCTAAAATATCACTCTTAAAAGTACAGTCATGAAACATAAGAATAACTACTAATAAACTAGGAGGCTTCGCCCCCTGCTCGCTGGTGCTGGCCAACCCCCGGAACTGCTTTCGCAGTTCATTTCGGATTGCTTCACAATCCGATGCTCGCTTTACTCGCTCATTGGATACGTTCTTAACGTCTAGCTTTTGTATACTTTTTTGAACACTGAAGTTCCGAAAACTTTTCACTGTAGAAAATTCTAAACCTGTACATTTCAATATTAATTTGAAATTGCAAACAGTTCACATATTTTTCTTAATCACACTATTCTAAATTTCAGTTGTTGAGAAAAGTAACTGTTGTAAGTTTTGTTTTAAAGTCTTTCCCACAAAAGGGCTAAAGCCATGTGTTGTAAAACAATATGAAATAGTAGTCTGCCACTGAACGCCGGATGTAAAGCATCGGCTTCGCTAAAGATAATTTTGTATTTTTAATTCTCTGAATGGCGCCACCCTAATATGGAATTTGTAAAATAAACGTATATATTTTTGATTGTTGATGAAGCCCATCATTTTGCGTTTTCATCAGTGTTCAGAAGCAGAACAACTATAAGTTCTTTATTTTATCACAAAAATATAAAATGTATAAAAAACAAAGAGTAAGAAAATGAGTATAGTCATAGAAAAAGTTAAAATTATAATATAGTATTTATCAGTTAAAATAAAACTTTTTGTTTAAGTCATTGTTAACAATTCAAATTTCTCCGAAGCAATTCTAAACCTTAATTTTGCTCACTACGTGCTCTTGCGCGCCGAAGCCTATCAATTAAAACGTATTAGCGTTTTATATAACATCGATTAGCCATATAATGCTCACTACGTACTCTTGCGCGCCGAATCCAATCAATTAAAAATAAAAACTGTTGCCAGCACGAGAAAAGAAATATCATCGGTTTTATTGATACATACATGCGTACGTATTAGCGTTTTATATAATATAGATATCCTGGGTTGACTAAGTCTAAATACAACAATTATAATTTTATCTTTTAAAGTAAGACAATAACTATGCATTAAATAGAAAAGAATCGATTCACAATAAATTTAGATTGTGATTTTCTCCACTTTGAAAAAAATTTAACATAACGTGGTTTTGAATTCCCATGAAGAAACTCTTCAACATAGGAACTCAAATTAACATTAAGTGAATATATATTGCTGAGGGGGGAAATATCTTTTGGCATAACAAGGTTTTCGAGAAAGCGAGAATATACTGTACATAATTTAAGTAATCACAGGCAACTTCATATGCAGTAGAGTCTTGATTGTAAGAGTTTCACACAAAAACAGTTTAGCAATTAAAGAATATACAACATGTTAAAGAAATGTAGTGTGCTTGTAAAGTGATGGTGCACTTTTGACTGGCCATTGACCAAAAGGGTATGCTTTTACGGACATAGTATATAACATTTGATGTGCAAAACCATCAATATCATAGGTTCACATCTAAAAAACCTAAATATTGATAGGAATTATGTACCTTTTTTTTTTACTACAATGATGCAACAAATTTAAATTTCACAATTGTTAAAACATATCAGAGATATTATATACAATCCAAGATATTATATACAGTAGATGATTTTGAATTATTTTTTTTAAAAAAAAGGGTTTTTAGTTTTTTAAATATGACTAAACTTTTATGAATGACAAGAGGTATCTGATTAGAGTAGTTAAACGGCACATTTCCTCTACTTTGCCAAGACAAATAATTTACAAATTTTTTTATCACCATTATTTCAGCGTAAAAGAAAACCTACAATAAATGCTTGTTTCTTTCTATTTTAATACCTTACGCAGATCCTTCACAAACAAAAAGCAAAGACAAATTACTAGTTAGTTTAATTTATTATTAATAAGTTTTTGGATAAAGAACAACAGGGTTTAGCTAAGCTTTAAAATATAATTTGGCATGTTTGCTGTAAACAAGTTGTTGATATCCCAGGAATCACACACAATATTCCAAATAAGACTAGTATTTCAAACAAATTCAATCTTTACTCCGCTTTTAATAAACCTTTATTTATGTGGAATAAATTTACCCTTATTCAATTTTAAAAATTAGAAGAGCTGAATCTCACCAGAACTCTAAACAAAGAATATTAATTCAAAACACAACTCTTTGAGAAAACATAAGTCTCACCATTTTGGAGAACTTCTCATCAGACTGGAGCTCAACCTCTAGCAATTTCATTTCTCCAGCCGCCATAAGCTGGATGTCCTCTGTCTTTTCAGTGTCTGGAGGTTTAACATCAAGCCTTTGGACAAAACAGTTGACATCTTGGCGCAACATCGCCACCTCCTCTTTAAGCTCCCGCAGCCCTGTGAGTATTGTGCTATGAAAACCTGTTAAAATTAAAAAAAGATTCTGCTAAACTTTTCAGCTACTCATTTACCTGCTTTAGAAATTTTAGATCATACAAAGATATCATTTTAAAGTATAAATGACCTAGAACATTTATTTGTTATCAATAAAAGGTTGCGTAGCCAAATTATTCAATAAAAAATATTTTAAGCACTTTAAAACAATGTGAACTACGTCTCTTTGCATAATTCGCAGCGAAAATCAACATGGTAATGGAAAAATCTAGTTTTAGAACAGGAAAAATTAAGCACTCTTCAAAAACACCCAATGAAAAAAAGCACCTTTAAGGGGTTTTAAAATTCGAAAATAAGCACTTTTCAAAAGTGCTACGCACCCTGAATAAATCATAAGACAGGAATATTATATTTTTTTTTGGTATATGGTGTTCTATAAAAAAAAAAAAAAAAAAAAAAAAAANAAAAAAAAAAAAAAAAAAAAAAAAATTAAACTTAAGTCAAAGATGTCAGCAAAATTTAAAATATGTACCTTCATTTTTAGCACAACTTCTGCACTGAGCTCTTGTTGATGGCAAACTAGCACTCGTTTCTTTCACTGTGAGAGGACTTTCATTAGCTCTCTCAGCAGAGAAAGATGACGTTGCCAGCCTGACGTTAAGCCTCTTTGGGGCAGGTGGAGTAGAGGCTGGGGGGCTAGAGGCTTTTGCGTTTGATCTAAAAGCAAAGATATTAAATAAGTTTTAATATGAATAGTTTCTAATGATTTACATAACAGAAAATACAAAAATTTTACAAAAGTTTGAGTTTCATCCATTATTAATAGAAGGCAGTGAAAAGGAGTGGGTACTAAAACATAATATACTAAGAATTCTAGTATTTGAAATACAATCAAGCAAAAAAAAATGTGAAAGAAACAATTTGTTGGACTTAATAGATGACATTACTTTAGAGCAGTGATGGGCATCATTCACGAAAATTTTATTAATGACTAAATTTTTTCAGAATAAATTTATTCTGAATGATTATTTATATACAAATTTAGTCATTATTCATTGTGCAAATTTTTTAATAATGATTGATGAATAAATTCATTAGTCATAACTAATTTTTCTGAATAAAATTTTGAATAACCAGCGAAAAATTCAAGCATTATTTCATTTTCATTTGCAAGTTCCTCGTCAATTACAGTAATTGATTACAAATGCAATTAATTATGGATAAATCAACTACTTGCAATGATCATGATTACAAGTAATCACGGCAACAAATAATTATTTCTTATTACAAGCAGGTTATGACTATTTACAAAAAGGGATTACAGATAATCAGAATTGTAAATAATCAAGCCCTGGGATTTCAGGCCATCCTGACTACTTATACTCATAAAGAAAGATTACAACAAATCACATCCTAATCTAATAATTACAGATAATCCTAAATTCAAGTAATTGGGATATATATGATTACAACACGAGTAGATGTAATTTCAAGTGGGCTTGATTACATCGTAATAGGAATTGTAGGTAATTGAATATTTTTAAAACAATGCACAAATTGTGAATGTAAATGAATTGTTTAGTTTACTATTGTTTGGTTTATAAATGAAATCTTTTAAACATAGAATTACATTACAAAAATGCACAAAAAAGATTATATTATGATTGCTTATAATCACGATAAGAAACGATTATGAGTGATAATGATTGAGTAATCAAAATATATGATCACAAGTAATTATGATTGCATACTATATGCTTATTCAGTTTGTATGTATTATGTATGGTTATATGTGTTAACATATTTTTCTGTATGTAGAATGAATGTACGTATGAAATACAATTCATTAATGTACGAGCAATACAAGTTTGTATGTATGTAGCATGTTCGTATGTAGTACTCATGCATATAAGATACATGAATGAATATACAGATTTAAATACAATACACCTTGTATGCAGGGTTGTAAAAAACCCGGGTTTTTGTAGAAAAACCCAACCCGGGTGGGGTTTTCTGGGTTCTATTGGGCTTTTCTGGGTTTTTCATGTTTTTATGGGAGGGTTTTCAAAAGAGAGGGCAGGGATAAGTACCTTATTTTAAAAAAACTTATTTTAATATTAATAATTAAGTTTAATTTATAAATTGACTTCATATAGATAATTAATACAAATAAATTGATGTGAAAGTCTGAAAAAAGTTTCTTCATATATCATGATACAAAATGTTATATGTACTCACATACGTCACACATTTGAAACTTATTTTAACACAGGATTACTTTTTATTTATATTTTAATCTTAAAAAATGTTAGGGGAAATTTTTTTATTTGCATAGAAAGCGAATCAATGGCCATACAGTCAAATCTAGCCAGCAAGGTGACTCTCCAGTCTCCAACACAATTAGTTTCTTCACTGTAGGTTAATTTTTTTTTAGGCTAGATTACATATATATTTCAATAGAATAGCTCTTTCATATAACAGGGGATGAAAAAAGAAATCAATCTTAGAAAAACCCACTTTAGGGTGGGTTTTTCAGAGTGGGTTATACCCAGTAAAACCCGGGCAGGTTTTATTGGGCAGGTGGGTTTTTTGCAACCCTGCTTGTATGTGCAAACGTTACTTGCACATACATTATACATACACAATTTTTCATATAATATACATGTATTTAGCTTTGCATCTACATATGTAAAGACAATATATATAGGTACATTTACGTGCATTTTTACAGGTAAGTACATTCATAGTATAAACGTAGGTATGTACCAGCATTGTACGTGCGTATAAGAACTTTTTTATTCATAAGATATATGTACATATTTGTGCATATAAAATTCATGTACAGACATATATGGTTTGTACATGTATTGCATGTTCATATATAAGTACCCACATATCCATGTACCTCATCAAAACATGTATGTAACGTATGAGTGTATGTATATATGTACAAAAATGTTTGTATCATCTTGCATTATACATATGTATATACAATGTATGCTAGTATAAATGTGTGCCTGTACAAAAAATATATGTATTTACAATGTATGTACTTACATTATGTATATGTAAATCAAACTCTTTACCCATCAAGGCTATGTCTTTACCTATAACAAGATGTCTTTGGCTATAACAAGATGCAAAACATTGTTTGCTCTTAAACATCTTATTTTAGGAATTAAACCATAAAACTAAGACAAGCATGAATATTTATTTTTATGTTATTTTAACTTATTCCAGAGTAACATTATTGTTTTACAAGTTCCTATACTTAGTTGTGCTAAAAATAAGTTTATAACAGTTTAGTTACTTAAGCTCATTTTAAAATTTTGTTCTAATATCTATAAAACTTAATTTCTTATCGTTTTTGAAAGCAAACGATAATGTTATTTTAAATTCCTAAATCTTAAAAAATTAAACCCTTTTTAGTCATGTAAACATATTATTTGCTAAAAAACAGGGTTCTTATAAAACATTAAAATAAAGAAGATTCAATACCTAGTTAACTTCTTATAAATACGAACAATCTTATCCATTGAGTCATTACTCCTTAAATCACTTTCTCGAAGATCCTGAAGAAAAAGAATTAAATAAAATTTTTTTAAAATAAATGAAATAAATAACTACATTTCATTTCAACAGTAATATATAGAAAAATAGCCATTTAATAATTGTATATGAGTATATTTTGTAAAGTCATTTTAAAGCAATTCAATTATCCATATAACAATATTTATACTGTTTACAAAGTCAATTTATTAAATAAAAGAAATAGCAAAATTAATTTCTCAGATAAATTAGAAAATCATGTGATGGAACTACTCCAAATCAAGCACACAAAAAGTGTTAAATTCAAAATTTTTGAGTCATAATAGCATTGTTTTAAAAATATCATAATTAAAAAAATCATATGTCAAAAATAATAGAAAAAACTATGTGGATTTACAAGAAAATCCGAATACATGGTTTTATTCTTTTCGGGGGGGGGGGGTTATAAAATTCAAAGCCATATTTCACATAAAGGAGAATCTTGCAGAAAACACACAAAAACAAAATGGAAGCTTTGGACCTACGTAAGCAAGAAGGCAAACTCCTTGAACGACAAATCAGATGGGAACAATTAATCATATAAAAGATTATTACTATGAAATGACGTTTTACTAGATTCAATATCTTCCCAAATTTAAAAATTTAAAGGAACTTTTGAAAATAATCTTTGTTGTCCATTTGAAATCAATCACTTATAAAATAAATTATCAAATTATGAGAAAGCAGATCAATAATAACCAATAAATTGTTCAGTAGTCAAAACAAAGAAAATATTCATAATTAATTAAAATTTAACAGTTAAAATAACATCCTTTTTAAGTCATTGATAAAATAGAATTATGCACCATAAAAAATAAAATGTTAAGTAAGTAAAGGCAACTGACAAGCAGAATAAAAATATAATTAAATATATGAATACTTAAATATATGAATACTTATTCAGGGTGCGTAGCCAAATCTTTGAATCAAAAATAAGCACTTTTTAAAAACTTTTCAAGCACTTTACAAAAATTTCCAAGCACTCAAAAATTTCATATTGAATCAATGATATTATTGAAAAACAAAACCTTTTTATGAACAGTTTTAGCATTAAAAGAAAAAAACACAAAAAGAAACGGACGTAAATCAAAACAATCAGTACTTTCCCACATCACCGAATGAATTCAACTTGACTATGTACTCAGAACAAAAGTATCCTTACCCCCTACATCAAAGAAGTGTTAGAAATAAAATTAAATAAACAAGAATAAAATTATAAATTAAAAAGAAAAACATTTAATAAGGATGTGACTCTATCCGAATTGGAGCACTCGGGTTTCAGTTTCGAGTGTGCGCAAGTCATAACGTGGGTGCGACATGAAGTCCGTGTGAATGATTAGGTAGCAAACACCCCATTTTTCGTGAAATGCAGGGGATTCATCAGATATCACTGAAGGAAAAAAAATTATTCGTGAAAAAAAGCACTTTTTAAAAACGCCAGCTGAAAAAAGCACCTTTAAAAGCTTTTATAAACGAAATCTCCCAAAAAGCACCTTTAAGTACTTTTTACAAACGCTATGCACCCTGTTATTAATATGCAGTAATCAGTAAAAAGGAAAAACAAGAAAAAATATACGATAAATACCTCATAGCATATAGGACAATCAAGTTCAGTAGCCATTCGCTTCTTTATGCAAGCAGAGCAAACTATAAAAAAGGGAGATTTTTTTTAAGAAGACTTGATAAATAAAGATTTTAAACTAAAAATATGTAAAGGCTTGCTACGAGTTATACTCTTCGAATGTGTATCGAGTGTTTTTATTGATACAAAATTTCAAAGGCACCAAAATAATAGCAAAGTTTTTGCTGCCTCCCGGAGGTAGCACGCGAAAAATTTAAAAAATCACAGAAGGTGACTATCTGAGGAGTATTGCTCATAGCTTTGCCATCCACGAGCAAACATTTTTGTCAAAAAAAATTATGAGTTCAATGCTCCTTTGACCTGGTAGCTATTGTTGTTGGCGTGAACAGGTAATGATATGAAAATATCCAGTCTTTTTCATACAGCAGGATGAGGAGAAACTCCCATATCATGACCTGTCACGCTAACTACAATTGCCAAGGCACGAAATAAGTTTTAAAGGGGGGGGATTTCATTTCTAGATGTTTGTCCGGAGGTGGTTACGAGTTAGGAGATATTTCCGTATTGTGATCTGTCGAGCCAACTACAATCGCCAAGGTGCCAAATCAATTGTAAACTTGCAAATTTCTTTTAAAAAAAACATGCAGATGTTTGCCCGGAGTGGCTACGAGTTATACCTTTTAAGTTGGTCCCTTTCTGTGATGTTTTTTTTTTAGTTTCTAGCGGGCCACGGCCCGCAAGTTTCCAAGACTGGGCGATTATTCTCCTACAGAGCACGATACGGAAATATCCCCTAGGATGACACCATACCCGTAATAAACGATTTTAAATTCATCACAAAAGAATAAACACTTAAAACTTCACCTGATATTGATAGCATAATTGCATTTGCCTGTAATAAAATACAAAAACGACAAATTTTGTTTTAAATTCAAAATTAATTGCAATGAAAAAAATTGTAGAGAAAAAGAATTATCCGCTTACAATCATGACAGCAAGAAGTCATAACACAGTTGTTAAAGAATTCTGTACAAATCGAGCACCGCAACATTTCATCTAATGGCTGAAAGAATAAAATAAATCAATAAATAAAAATTATATAAATTTAGGTAGAACTTCATTGTGGTTTTTCGTTTTTACCTTCAACATTTTCACATTAATATTGTCAGACGCCATGCTTACTCCATTCATTCTTCAAAATTTTTACTTAAAAATCTCACAGAGTCGAAAATAATTAAAATTTTAGCAAGAATGTAATTTCAGTGTAATTCAGTATGACTGTAATTTCAGCTTTAAAAGAGATTTTTAAAAAACTCCTATAAATAATTGAGGAGCTAAGCTTAAAATCCTTCGCACCACTTGAATTTTAAATTTTGCGCATTTAAGTGTTGACATTTTTAATGAGAAAAATGCTTCCGGGTGCCAATTTCTGTGTCATGTGGTGACATATATAAAATAATTGCAGTTAAGAAAACATGTTTTAAAACCGTGATTTTGTCTCTTTTATATACTTTAACCGAGCAGAAATGAGTAGTTTAAAGCTTACTGTTATCAATGGTGAGGTAAATTGAAAAATAAATCCTGAAGTCCAAAAATTTGTTTATTAATAACTGAAACGATCTAGTTTACTAACTAGAGAAAGTATGGAGATGAATCATTTAAATGAAAAAATGTTAAAGGTAAATATAAATTTGAACTGTCTCCTAACAGGTTTCCTGTGAAATTTTGTGTGGGTTCTTCAAATGTTCACATCGCATCGTACAGGAAAATTTTTAAGAGTACCAGAAGATTTTTTCTCCGTTTTTGAATGTTTTCCAAATTTTATTAGTGACTGTTAAAAATACCTATTCATATCAAAATGCATTGTAATTTCGCTTTTAATTGTTTAATCATTAAAGAACCACAACTTCATTTGACATAAAATAAAAAATTTGATTTTACATAACAATGGTTTAAAAATTAAGATTTTGCACATATATGTTTTAGAATTTAAAATACTATTTTTATTTTTTAAGATTGTAAAGGAAAATTGCAATTGTTAATTTCTATTCCTTACTTATGTTAAATTGTCTTGAGAGACAAATAAAAATATTATTTAACTCAAACTCAATCATGTGTAAACTAAAGTAAAAAAAAAATTATAGTTTTGTTTTTTGTCTTGTTATTTTAAGAAATGTTGTGAAATTTTATATAGAAATATATAATTTATATTATATTATTCATCTGTTGTTTAGCTTGTTTATAATTTTCTACTATATTAAAAAAATTTATAAAATATTTTACTAATATTTAAAGAGATAAATATCTCCTTTTGATTTTCAAAAAAAAAACTAAATGTATTTTATTTTAGCAAATTGCCACACCTTCAGAAAAATGAGGCTACAAAACTATAAATTTAAACATGTAAATTCAGTTTTAGTCATTTAATATTTTTCCTGAACAATAAATTGACAATAATAAATATTAATATAAAATTTCCTAAATAAATGTGTATATCCAAATATTTTTTCTAAATATCAAAATAATTTCCCTACTAAAAAAATAAATAATTTCCTGCTCATCTGTATTGAAGAAATTTATTAAAAGATAATTTAATTTTTTGATCCAACTAATTTTACATTTCATATAAGTACAAGTTAAAGTTTCATATTATTTGAAAATTATTTGCAAAAAAAAAATTTTCATTTTATCAGAAGAAAAAAAGAAATATAGTGTGGCTTTCAGGAGAACTCCGCCAAACATCAGTCTTGCATCGTGGCGGGTACTGTGGTTACGAGGAAAAGTAAATTCTAATAGGGGTGTATAGTTTTGTCTTAATTTTGGCATAGGTCGGCATAAATTTCTAGAAATAAAAATAAAGGGACAAAAATCATACTTGTTAATTGTAAAAGGTAGTACAATATGGAAATCTTCACTGAAGAATTAGAATTTTTTTTTCAAGAAATAAAAGTTTATAATTGTTACAGTAATTTAAATTTTGATTTATGCGAGGCTCTGGACATGCATCCTTACAGTTGTTTTTCATATTGTTTATTTTACATCACTCTAAATGAAAATTTATGTGAGAAATTCAAATTTTTTAAGTTGAGTTCAGGGTGAATTTATTATTTCTTTTAAAGCTTTTATTTTATTTTAGATATACTTTAAAGTAACTCTATTCTTTAGTTTTACCAGAAAGCTAATGATCTTATTTGATTTCTTGTTTCAGCCTTTTGGTGATATGCTACGATGTCGTATATGCTCTGGATTTTTTAACTATTGTGTTATGACTGCTTGTAGTCACAATTGTAAGTTGATTATTGTTTGCTGAACTTTCTTAATTGATCCCACTATTAAGAGCACCCGATTGTGTGTGAACCTTTTTAGTGGCTCTATTCAAACTATTAAATAACTAATATTATTCCATTTCATAATCTTGTAATTAAAAGATGAGAAATTAGCAGACCCAGATTTCTTTTTTGCTGGTAATTAAGTAAATAATATAGAAACTTTTAATCAAAAGTAGATAATAATGAATTAATAATGAATACATATTATAAAGGAGTAATTTAAAATAAGTCATTTTGCTCTACTTTTAAGTGCAAAGTTCTTCAAAAATTGCAAAAATAAAAGAGAAAAACGTTTTAAAAAATGAACAAAATTGAAAAGATAAACATTTATTAATTAATTATTGGCAGACAACCACTTTGTTTATAAAGAATATTTTAAATGTCATTCAATGTTCCTGTTAAAAATTTCGTTATAGGTAGAAATTAACTGTTATAGAGAGACTCTCTACACGTTTAATTAGTTAATAATTTGTAAGATTTTGAGTGTAGTAAACCACAATTTATAGTGGGTTCATAGACAGCTCAGTGTAGTGGGGTCCCAATATGTTTTTATTATTACAAAGTTTGAATGCATTTAATTTAACGATGTCTAACTAGACCTACATAATTTAATCTTGCATTTTGTTTCAGTAAAGTCTGCTTTTTCAGATGTCTTAATTCTGATTTATTTCTTTGTAAAGCTGGGATCATTCCATACTTTTTGGAATGGGGAAATCACAAAATTAGTGATCTGTCTTTTTGTGTAAAGTTTTGGCATATTTGTGAAAATGTTCTAATATTTTCTGTATCTGAAATCGGTGAAGAATTAAGTTCTTTTTGCTAGATTTTAGTTTTGGTGAATTTCTAAAAATGGGTCTGGTATTTTGTGAAACAAATGTTTCTTTCAAGAAGTTGTAGTTTTAAAATCATTTATTACAGGCAAATTGACTCTGATTTTTTAAAGAACTAGTATTGTAAAATATTTTCCATTTTTTTTAAATGAAAAATATTGTAAAGAGTTCATTTTTAAGATGAAATATTTTATGAAAGGTCTCTGTATATCAAAAACCAGGGCTCGAAATTAACGGTGGTCCGTGACCACTAAAATCGGAGTCGGACCAGCATAAAATAATAAACAATTTTCCGCCTGACCACCATCCGCCGCTGCCGATCTCCGTTTAAAAAAGAAAAGCTAGCGCGTGATCCTAAGGAAGGCGAAGTTAAATCTTGTTTCGCGCATGCGTCACATGGAGAGTCGCTGAAGAAGAGAAATAGGGGAGGTAGCGGGGTGGGTTCATTACGTTCGCCATCCGTCGCAGTCTAGGGTCAATTCGCAGCCGATCTCCAATCACAATTTTTTTTTAAAATTTTTTATACAAAATTAATAATTTTAAAAAAAATGCAATTTAAATCAAAAATTTATGATTTTTTTAAAAAAAATCATGATTTTTTCAATCAAAAATTTTAATTTTATTATTTTTTTTATTTGCAGCTAATAGGAACGCGTAGACGGACCAGTAAAGTTTTGTGCGGACTAGTAAAATGTTTTAGTTACTGGTCCTATGGACCAGTAATTTTTTTTTTTTTAATTTCTACCCCTGGAAACTCTTTCCCATCCTAGTAAATCAGAAACTATGTGAAATCATTCATATGAATCAAGTTATGAACTTTTTCTTATTAATGATATTTTGTAATATCTTTTTCTTTCATCATAAAAATTTAACATCAGATATTTTTAGCTAAAGTTTTTATACTTTTTTATAGTTTGCTCTGCTTGTTTAAAGAATCAAATGGAAACTGAATCTGACTGTTGTATATGTTATGAAGTAAGTTTATATATTTTTAATTCAAAAATATCAATATGTAATTTCAAGAGAATCTGACTCTAGATTAAATATTTAAGAAATTACCAACTTTTCAAAATGTATGTTTGTAGCTTAATTCTGATGCAGTTTTAATTTTTATCTGATTAGTAATTCAATATTAGCAAAAATTGGGAGGAGGGATAATTTTTTTTATCCTTTTCTTTTTTTATTGAAACAAATGATATTTTACGCTCTGAGTTACTAAACTGTTTTAAAACTCCATATTAATGTTTCCGTTTAGTAACTCAGGCTCGCATTAGTCATTAAACTCAAAACTGAAAGGAGTTTTACAGAAAAATTTGCTGTTTTTTCATTTAGATATCTTTAAAATACAATTTTTTATATAAATTGTAGTGTTATATCTTATTTTTGAATAGAGAAAAATTATATTTAAGGAATCAAAAATGATTTTCTAAAATATTGCATTGTGAGAATTTTTAACTTTAACTAACATAATTTACTAGATATAACATGTAGAAATGACTTAAGTTAATTTTAAAATTACTAGCACGTTTACTATTACTGCAATAATAATCTTGATTAGCTGAAAGATAAAAGTAAATTAAATTAGGATTCACATCCAACGACATAACTAATCTAGATTAAATGTTTTTATTTAAAGAACTTAATCATAAGTCAAGTTAGTTTACAATTTAAAAAGAGTTAGTTTACTGCTACATGACTTACATATCAGATAGACAGATTATTTAAGGATAATCATTTTTTCTTTAGTTAACATCATATCAAAATAAAATAACAACAAAAGTAATTACGGGCACATAAAAATTTTAAAAAAATGTAAAGGACTTATCCTAAAAGCGTGTGTGGCCGGCCACCCCCGCATCATCCCTCAGATCACGTTCACCCAGAGTTGTCAGCACATGGAATGCCTAAAAACGATCCGCACCAAAGGGTGGCGCTACTATCGTTTTGACTCTTCACACCTGTGAAGCAATCCATTCTCAAGTAGGGGTGAAGGGAAAATATTGGAAGGTGTTGAAGGATAAGGGTGTAGGTGAAAATCGGATGGGGTTGTTGATTAGTTGATTAAAGTAAAAAATAGATTAAAATGCAGAATGAGATTATTTAAATTAAAACGCAGTGCCAAAAAAAAAAAAAATTGTGCTAATAAATAACTAACAAAAATAATTTAAACATACCAACATAACAGTAGTAAATTAAATTATTAAAGTGATTTTTAAAAAAACAAACTAGGTTAGTTATAAAAAAAATAACTGGTTTAAATCATGGTTTAAACCACATTGGTTTTAAACCGACAACCAATTTTGTAATTTAAAACTATACAGTTCTGTTTTTAGATTTTTTTTATTATTTAATTTTATCCAGTTTAAATTAATGAAAACCAATTTAGATGACTCTTGAAATAAATTTATTGTCATAAATTATGCAAAATAAGAATCTTTATCAAAAATCTAAAAACTGGTAAATGTATGATATTAAACCTTTTGAAAATGCTTATTGTATAATTGTATTGATATAATTTTATCCGAAAGGGTAAATAAATAATGTGAAATACTGTGTACCTTATATCTCAAATTTTGATTAAATTATGGCCTTGTATTTTTCATGTTTCGAGGGATTCTGCTGAATATTGTAAATATCCATCATCAGTTTATTCATAAAAATTAAATAAATGGGAATAAAAGCATATTTAGAATTTTCCCACCTCGTCACCACCCTTTTCACACTTGATTTTAGTTGGGGGGAAAATGGTATATTTACCCTTAGTCTTCTCGTGTTAATAATTTTATACTTTTTTTTCAGAAATTTTATGATTTATAGACTTGTAAAAATTACATATTTATGTTTAATTAAAGTAATACAGAGCAATTATTAGTAAGTAATACAGAGCAACATTAGCAATTAAACTCAAAATTTTTAAAAAATATTATTTTTTTAAAAATTTTGATTTTCCTACTGATTATATTTTAAATTGCTATGTTAGTACTAGCAGTACACCCGATAGAGAAAACCCTCTAACATAACAGTAAATGCTAGAGATTATTATTGCATCTACTGATTATTTTTATTTTTAAAAAGCATTTAAACAAGGGGGGAATTAAGACTTGTCTTTAAAACATCTTTGAAGTGTTTTGAATAAAAATAAAAAACTAAATTGCGAAAACATGGGAATGTTCAAAGATAAAAAATATTCCTGTTACTTGATTATAGGCTTAACTTGTTCCATTTTTGCGGAATCATTGTATAAAATTGAACTTAAATTTAAACATCAGTTTTATATATAAGGACCTTATATTTGCAAATTTTGCTACAAGTATATTAAGTTGAACTTTTACTGCTTGATTGCATTGATGTCACAGACAAATTTGGATTTCTGAAGATACTGCTGCAGATTTACACCATAAATTCTGCTACTGGAGAAATACAGAATTATTTATGCTGGTGTCAACCTTTCTAATCCATCTCCACCACACATATGAAATAATATACCATTTGGTATCAGCCAATTACAATATAATGAATTAAACTTAAAAAATTTAAATGGTTCGGTTATTATTAACTGTTATTATTTGGTTTTTATTGTTATAATTTGGTTATTATTAACTGTTTCTGTTAATACAGCCTAATTATATTAATTATGAATGTGCCACAGATTTCTAGATACCATTGATCTAGGTATGATATGTAAAATAACTTGTTATTCTTGTTTTGTGTTGTTAACAAAATTTTATTTTATTTATGCATTAAGTTGTTTTTATTTTTTACACTCTTAAACTTTTAGGAGATTCGAGAAAGTGAATTAAGAAGCAATAGGTCAATGGATAAAATAGTCAGAATTTATAAGAAGCTCATGAAGTATGTATTATTTTTATTTTATTTACTTATTTTTTATATATTTTTAGAAAACATTAAACAAGATTTATAAATTTTTTTATTTATTTTTATCAACGCCTTATTTTCTTATATTTCATACTTTTTACTTCTGGAAGTTGGTTTTACCAATTTGGATTTGTATTCTTCATAAAAACTGTTTATAATAAATTAGTCTGCGCATTTTCTAAGTTCCTTTACTTTTCAGTGTCCTAAATATATATATAAGTAAAGCAGTTTGCTTATTTTATACTGTTAATAAATATCACACAGTGAATGTAAGTACAGTCAAACCTCGCTATAGTGAACCTTCAAGAGACCGAAATTTTGGTTCACTATAACCGGGAGTTTACTATATCCGTTACACAGGCTATTTAACTAATGGTTCCCAAACTCCTCCCTTTTATTATGCATTATTCAAATAAATGACTGAATATTATGTAACAGCAAAAAATGTGTTGTTTTTCATTACTTTTCGTCTTGCGTGCAAAAAAAAATAGTACTTTTTAGCTGATGAGCAATCCTCAACATCAGATATGGAAACACTTCGTGACTCTCAGATAATTTTTCCTGAATTTCTGTCATTCCGCTTTTTAAACCTGTCTAACCTGCCATTCGAGCACATAAAAGTAGTCTCATAATATCGTTCAGCAAATTCATCGACATTTGTCCAGATACTGGAAGATTGCAGCTTCTTCGAGGGGTGAACCACTTCAGTAATGCTGCTTCAACATCCTTGTGATCTGCTTTTCTCAACTTTTTTCTGCCATCTAAATTTTTTTCATGAGCAGAAATAATTAATTGCCTATTTTTCCTTATGTTACAAACTGCAGATTCGGATAGTTTATATTCCCTGCAAATATCAACTTGATTACATTAATTTTAACTTTTTCTGATAATGCCCATTTTATCATCCATGGAGTACGTTTTACGTTAACTGGTCGCCATAGTTAAATTTGAGAACTTGTTTGCAAACATTTTTTAACAAAACTGAGAGCAAAAAGGAGTTGAAATGAGGGCCTTATCAACACATATTAGTGTCCAACCCTTTGACCACCAATAATGAATAATTACTCATTCCCTCTGATAGAAAATGCATATTGATCCCACTGACACCTTACAGGTGCATCATCTGCCTGAGTTGGAAACATCTGCTTGGTCTGTTTAGAGTTTAGAAAGTGATATAAAAGAAGCAAACAAGAAAAAATGCTTATCGCTACATTACCCTCTATAGATGGTTTTAAACATTGGTATATGTATTTATTTTGAGGTAGAAATTTCAAAATTATTACAAAAAAAATGAGGAAAAAAATCAGTTGAAGACAGAAAAAAGTTCATTATATCCAATTTCCTCACTTTTTTGGTTCACTATATCCACAAAAAATAACATTATACGTGTATAGCAAGGCACGGGACCGAACATTTCGTTTACTATATCCGGGAGTTTACTATAAACCGTGTTCACTATAGAGGGGTTTGACTGTATTTTAGTAAGGCAGTAGATTTCCTTTTTAATTGATAAATGTAGCTAGAGTTTGCATTTAGGAATTATCTTTTTTTTTTTCAATTAATAACTTAGACATTTCAAATTTAACCAAACTTCGTGATTATATTTCATCATACCCATTTCATCACATAAGGACTCATACCTGAAAAAAGAAGCAGAAAAATAAATTTGATGATATAAAACTTCATTTGCTTTAAAAATATGAAGATGATAATCAAAGTTGGCATACTTTGAGAGCTCAAAAATTGACGCCTATTCCCAAGACTCGTCCGACATTAATGAGTAAAACAGAAAATGTTCTGTATTTCAAATTGTTTTTGTTTTCTTCAATCATGTCTTACAAATCGTGAAAATGGGCAGGTTTTTGAGGTCTATGTTGACTTTTTTGAATTTCATATTTTTGAAACCAAAGAAGTTTTATATCATCAAGTATATGTATTATTATTAAAATGCAATATGTGTATGTAAATGAAATATAAATGCATATGGTTTCTTTTTTAGAACCAAAGCTGTTGATTCTTCAGAGTCTAATCTTCAACGACCAAATAGCTCCCAAAGAAACTCTCATATCTTTAGTTCTTCTGTAACGCATGCTGTTTCCCAAACTCAAAACTGTCTACCAGTACAGATCACATCTACGAGAAGTATTCCAATGCAAGTTTCATCCCCCATTCGCAATCAGTCACAATCCCCAACCTCATTCAGAATCTCATCATCAGGAAGCGTTCCAGTGCAGATTACATCCCCCATGCACAATGTCCAATCACCTTCCTCAGCCTCTTTCACAAGAACGGACCCAGTTCAGAGTATTTCCTCCATTCAGAATCTCCAGTCAGGAGTGCCATATCCAGTTGTAAGTATATTAGATATATTTGCTGTATGTATTAATATATGTATTTGTATAACCAATAATGCTTTAGATTTTACATAGCTAATGTTTTAAAGAAAATGTTCCTTATTATAAGTTTTCTGCAGATTTTAATTCTGACAATAATGTAAAAAAAATTTTTTAAAAATATGAAGAATCAAATTTTTACATTTTTTTAACGAAATGTCCCTTTTTTCTGGTTACATTTTTAAATTTTGGGGCAAGAATGGTTTATTTAGCGATTTGGAAAAATTCTCATTTTTTCACGCTATTTATACTGTAATTGAATTGAAGGAACTAAAAACTGTACTCTTTTTAAATCTTAATCTTTATGGTTGAAATGTTTTTGAAAAATATTTAATTGAGAAAATTTGTGTAACTTTTTTTTGCAATTTGGAAGGAAGACATTTTTTAACGGATGAACTATTTATACTT
The DNA here is from genome assembly GCF_043381705.1 of Parasteatoda tepidariorum. Lineage (NCBI taxonomy): Eukaryota > Metazoa > Arthropoda > Arachnida > Araneae > Theridiidae > Parasteatoda > Parasteatoda tepidariorum. The sequence goes on along the minus strand of NC_092212.1, from coordinate 64,507,590 downwards.
CAATTGATCTTGAAAGATTGAAGAAGAAAAATTCAAACTTTAATTGTTAATCTTCTTGGTTTAAATGTTTTTGAACAATATTTCATTGTTTGAAAAGATTTGTTAACTTTTTTGGCAATTTGGATTAAACACTTTTTTTTTTCCAGACAAATTATTTATACCGTAATTAAATTGGCAGGACTCTTGAAATTGGTTATAAAAACATTGATTTTAAGAAATGACAGATTTTATAGATTGATAATTTTAATTCTTTTATTTTTTAAAGCGTGCTTAAAAATATTAGCTTACATTTTTCAGATTAAATGTGCTCTTAAAGTTTATTAAAAAAAAATTCAAATTTAATAAAAATCTTGTTTTATTTATTTTATTTTTTTTTTTTACTTTGCTTTTTTTAATTCTAGAAATTGACTTTAGTTCCTGAAATCTGCTCGGTTCATTTTCTTTTCTTTTTTTTATCCTAAAATAACTGATAGAAAGGGTATAATTTATGTTATTCTGTAATTCATTTATCCTTTCTTTTTTTTTTTTTTTAAACTTTCTTACTCAATCCTGAAATCTATATATTCCTTCACATTATCACCTCTTATTTCATTCTTCTTTTACTCTGGTTAACTTCCTACCTAAAATTTGCAAGCTACATCAACCATAATTCCACTATTTGTTTAAAATACGTAATTATATGACTCTTCTTTTATCTGTGCCATGCAGTACATAGAAAACTCTAAAAGAATTAAAATTCATAAATTAGACATATTCAAACTTGAAAGAGTATTTAAGCATTATTAACAGACCCTTTACTAATTATTTATTCATAAAAATGAACCTTTTAACAAAATATTTCATTCTAAAATCAAATTCTACACGATGTTTTTTGTTTTTTAAATTATGAAGGTAGAGTTATTGGCAGCATCTAAATGTAGTAGGAGAGGAGAAATATTTATATTTTTAAATCATGTTAAGTGAACAGATTACTTATTTAAATTTAAACAGAACTCTGGTTTAAAGATTTTATGTTATTTTACAATCCTAAAAATTATGAGTAGATTTACAAAAAGAGTCTACATAGACGTCTTATTTTCAATTGTAAAACACTTGACTTCCAAAATTTGTTTTAAAAACACTGATTGTGATTTTATTTTTTAATAAAAAAAAATTGGTTCCATCATTGTTAAATATACGTATTTTAATTTTAAAAGGGAAAATAATTTTGAGAAACTTTTTTTTAATGCACTGTTATTAAACTTGTTATTAACTGAATTCTCAAATTAATTAATCTTATTTTATAATTATCATTAGTCATGAAATAATTTAAAAGTTTTTGTTTCATTTTTTAAACATTTGATTAAATAGAGTCTGTATATTGTTCTTTGTTAGGTGTTACTTCAACGAATCCAATCAGCTGCTCTACCAAAAGCTAACACAACTAAAGAGAGTCAAATGTTTGATGATTTTGAGGAGCTTGAAAATTGCAGCTTTACTGATGACTCAAATGATTCTGAGAATTGATTTTATAGAACTGTTATTTTTAGTTTTCAATTGAGTACAAAAAATATGACCATTGCAATGTATTTTTATTGTTATTTTATTTTACTAGAAATTGAATTATGGTGTAAATAAATATTTTTCAAGTCTGCAAGCAAAAAAACTTCATGTTATTGTGAAAATAATAAACATATGAATTTTGTAATTAACAGTTCATTTAGTTTTTCTTTTTCATTTGTTATAATTCATTTTAAATTTTAACTGTAGTTGAATATTTTCTTGATATCATTTAATCTGAAATAAAAACTTGATGTTTATTTCAAGACATTATGCATTCTCCAAACAACTTATCATTAATGAGCTGAATATTTTGTTACAAAACATGCTTTAAACTACCGAGTGTTATTAACCAATATTTCCAAATTTAAAGAGAGTAGCTTTCTGTTAAAATAGACTGGTTTCGTCTATGTTATTCTATGTAAAAACAGCTTATAGCTGGGAAAGTTCTATACTAATTTGCCCGTAGTTGAAGTACGATTTTTTTTTATAGGAAATATAATAATTCTGAGTGTTTAGATAATTTTTATTTGTAATATATTAGTAATTTGTTTAAAACTCTGTTTATTTATTAAATCTAATCACTTTGTGTGCTATACCACTATCGATTCAATACTATAAATCACTAACTAAAATTAACTATTGACTGCGAAAAACACTATATTTTATCGTTAATTTAATTATTTATTGTATCTTTGAAGAAAAATTTAATTTTTTATTGTGTAGTGGCAGAATTAGTCTAAATTTTAAAATAAATTTCAAAATTCTTCTTAAAAACTTAATTGTAAACATAATACTTTCTTTTGTTCTTGATATAAATATAGTTAATATCTTTACTTAATTTGTTCTTCTTAAAATATTATTTAAAGAATAATGCTAAAGTGATGTTTTTTAAAGCCAAAAATACTTATAATTAACGTAATGATACTTATTATAAAACTTATAGCTAAGCATGAAAGGTAAGGTTTTTAAGTTTAATTCAAAATTTTTCTGAAACATACAAGGCCGGATTAACCATTAAGCACACTAAGCATGTGCTTAGGGCACCAGAGGATAGGGGAGCACCACAAAGCCTAACTAAATGTTCGCAGTACATAATTTTTTTTTTTGGAAGCATTGCTTATAAATTTATTATTTGAGCTTCCATTTTAAGAGTAGATAACAAGTATTTCTAAGTATGAATTTTTACATAATAAAAGAACAAAAAGCAATTACGTATAAAAAAATTTTGGTCCTATGATGAAAATAGGTGGTGAATTTCTATGCGATAAAATCTCTATTTATTTATCCATTACAATGATTCTATAACATACTGCTACGATTTATGTTCACAGAATATTTTTCGCAGTTGTAGCAAAGTTAATACTTCAGTAATTTGATTTTTTTTTATGTAAGAAAATTTGATTTAAAAAATTTTGATGCAATGATTTGATGATGTAAAAAATGTGATTTTTGATGTGAAAAAACTGTGTTATGCATGATTGCAGTTTTTGTTTTTATGTGATGCACATTTTTTAAAAATATTTGCTTATACTATATTTTTAATTATATTCTCATTGCAACTGGAAAAAGAAGTCATCAAATTATTTAAAGGTTGTGTTGGCAACTATTTATTTCAAAATTTTACCTCAAATAATTTTTTCATTCACTAAAGGAAGAAAAAGGAGCAGTGTTTAAGTATCATTTTTCGAAATTTCTTTGTGGAGGAGAGGTTAAATTTGCGCAAATATGACCACACACTTCGCATCACTTATGATTTTTTCATCTATATACACTGGCGTCGGAACCATAGGGGTCCGGACCCCCCCAATAATTGGGAAGCCAGGGTTCATTATTTTGAGAAAATATTTCCGTTTTGTTTCTATAACTTTTAATTTCTCTCTCTCTTATTTTTACAAAGCGCAACTTATTATATAATTAAAAGAAAATTAGTAAAAAATAAAATACACACAGAAAAATGCACTGCCTGAAAAAATAAAACAGGTGTTTAGAGAACTACAAGAAATGTCACAGCCACCCTTTCCTTCAATAAGCAATAAAACACTCTTCCCACCTTTCCTTCTCACTGTTAACTGATAAAGACGATTCTCCCTCAACATAACACACATAGTCATTTGATACCCAAAAATAGCCGCCTTAGTTTAGGATACGGGAAAATGGTTAGCATTTTTAACTTATCTTTATCGTATTTATGGCCCTGGGCTCTTTTGTCCTCTTTTTTAAAATGTCAAATATCAACAGACCCCTACCTATTCATAAATTGTCTCAAACAGGCAATTATCTAGAATTTCTAGGGGGGATTTCAGTAGGGGGAGATTCTTGTAGACATTTTCCATTTTTTGGGGGGTTTTTTTGGTGGTTTTGTTAAGAAAATTTCTCTGAAATAGAATCATTCTAAATCTTCTCTTACGTATAAGCGCTCACAGTGTTATTCCATCATTATTTAAACTAGACATTTCCAGTCAGTTCGAAATTTTGATAAATATAAGTAGTAATTCTGTTTACTTTTATATTTTGTTTCATTAATTGTTTTAACTTAAATTATTAGTTGTTATTTTTTTAAATAAAGTTTATTTAAAGTTTTTGTAATAATGTTTATCGTTGGATAATAAGAAGTCATTAAATAAATTCTGGGGAGGTAAGCAAATGTTTGTATTAAATCACTTACTAATACATTTATTATTATATGTTTGCAAGAATTGTTTTATAGTTTGTATATTAAATTTATTTATACAGTACATCATTTCATGGTTTTACTGTTCATTGCGCATGAATTTATTTTGAACGCACGGAGCTACTTTTTATTTATATTTGTAAAATCAATGTAACTTTTTAATTTTTAAAATTATAAATCGAAACTTAGAATTTTAATGACCTTTCTATAACTTTGTTTTCATTCAGAAATTTAATGTCACGTTTATGTTTATAAGGACATTTATAAAATTAATAAAAAATTTTAATTAAAAAAAATTATATAAACATTGATTATTTATGTTCAAATATAAATAATTATCACTAACTTGCATTTTAATTAATTAAAACAATGAAGAATTACTTTAAATGCAAAAGTTTCCTAAAAAAATTCATATAATTTTATTACGGTAAAAAAAACTAATAAAAATATTTTTTTTAAGAATGGGACAAATTGTTAAACTCAATTTATTGTATGAGTGTTTAATGATTACTTCATGTAATTTTATTTATTTTGTTTTTATCAAAATAATATGGGATTTTTAAAGTAATTATTTTGTGCTAATCAACATTTTCATAATTTGATATTTTCAACAAATATTTCTGAATTAAAAGTATTAATTTTTGAAATTTTAATACTGAAACTATAAATACTGCCGATAGAGGAAGGAAAATAAGAGTTCTATGTGTTGTCTTTTTTATTTTTTCGTGTACATTTATATGAAGTTTTTACGGTTACCAAAATAAATCATGCGATCCAAGAAAACCAAAAATATCTCATCTTGTCTGTTTCGTTGCTTAAAAATAATAAGAAGATAAATACATGAAATAAAATGGGCATAAAAATTATTCCCATCACAATTATTATAATTTATCATTTCTTCAAAATATGAATACTATAGTTCTGTCAATTAACTGAATAAAATTTTATTTTCCTTTTTAAAGACGACAATTTCGATTTTTAAAACGTTTTGAACCGGAACAAGATGAGAAAATGGCTAAATTTAAAAGTGCTTTAATATTCTTGAATTTCTCAAATTTTTTCTTCCTCTTCTTCTTCTTCTTTTTTTTTTTGTTTTTTTTTTTTTTTTTTTTTTTTTTTTTTTTTTTGCAATTTAGAGTTTTATAAATATATTTATTTTAATCATGATAATCTCTACTGAAACCAATATTAAAGATAGTTTCTCCAGTATTATTGTTAGTGTTGCATCTTTCATCTCAGAAATCCAGATCAATTCAAATTCATAGTAAAAAAAATTTTTTTTCGTTTAGCAAAACGTATTATGACTTTTTCCTTACATTTTTTTAAAAAAAATTCCACTACAATTTAAAATGTTAAAATATGCCCCCAAAAATTTATCTCATTCATGATTGTTTAATCACGTAGGATTGCATGACATAATATTATGCATTTATAAATTTCATGTCATTCTCGTCAAAAACTTTAACAGACAAATGTTCTTTTCAAAATAAAACTATATTTTTAAGACACTGTGCATATTGGATTTAAGTAACTTTACTTTTACCTCAATGTATTATTTAAAGAAATTATGCTTATTTTTCAATTGAGACTTTTGAAAAAGGGACATGCGTGCTACATAAAAATGATATGTGATACATGATTACTTCATATATTTTTAATACTTTATATGTTTTAATTTTTACATATTTTTAATTATTTAATATATAGTATTGTAATAAATAATGTATCAATCAACAGTCTCTCAGGGGCTAAATCTTTTAATTAGTTAAAAATATCAAAAAAATTTAAAGTATTATCAATTTGTAAAGTTTTAGTCGTTTCGATGATACAATTCATTTTTTAATCATCGAATAAATTTGCAGTATTTCATACATTATATAGTTATCAAACACAGAATACAAAAATATGAAAGGTTCAAAAGTTGAAAATAAAATTGATGAAATTTTGTTTTTAAATAATGCTTTTTTTAAAAAAATGTATTAGAAAAAGAAGAAATAATCATTCAATAAAAAAATGGAAAGTAAAAATAGAAATTATCAATAAAGAAAATATTTATTTGTCAAAATGTTGTTATCATGCACTATTCTGCAGTTTTTCCTATTTAGCAAAAATTTTACTTACTGAACTCTGTTCTTTTTTTTATTTTTAGTATGCCACTATAATTGAAATAAATAGTATTTTTATTAAAAAAATATTTAGCTATTTTAGACTAACAAGCCTAGCTCTCAAGGCAGTTTTTGAGGACAAATATATTTCCTCGCCTGAAGTAAATTACAAACTTACAACTCACCACAACTCAATTTTTGATTTATATTAATGTAATAATTGTATTTACTGCTTATTCTACTGATTCCCATTTTAAATCACACCTTCACATTGCACAGTTGCATCTGCATCATCCGGAAAAAGTCCCCAGTTTAAATTTTTTATTCATTTACAAGCCGAATACCAGTTCAGCGCATGGGGTAGAAAATAGGAAAGTAAATAATCAATAAATCGATGTTAATCAACATGCACAAGTATGTACCAAAGCAATTAATAAAGTTAAAATAATTCAAAAAAAATATTTATTATTATTTGTTGCTCTTTCCAAGAAATTTCCGTTAGATCAATGTGCTAACCTAATGTTTGAACAAAATTCAATTTTTGTATGATTTTAATTTTTGCATAATTATAATTTGAATAAAAACTTAAAGACCAGTGAAAACAAATATAAAAATAAAAATAAAAGGGATTTAAATATTATTTTATAATTAATTTTAAATTTGTTAAGAGGTAACGCAACAAACAGGATTTCTAATTTTGTAATTATCTGAAAAAAGTGGTACGGCACAAAATTAGGGTTTCAATTGAAGTCAACATAAAAAAAATAATATTTAAAAAATATAAAAATTGAGAAGCCTGTGTAAGAGTCTTTTTTTTTCCGAATTACTTCTACTATTCTAGTTTTCATAGAAGAAACTAGTTTTTAACAAAGTTAGGTATATGTTTTATATTATTGTAATCTCGTCTTTTATCACACGAGGACATAGTTTCTTCTTTCCGCATCCTTTTTTACCATTATTGTCTTTCAATTTTAAGAACTTACTGACTAGAGTCTTTGATCTTGAACTACCTATCATTATCATCGCAATAGCGCGAATATTTATTAATATTGAAGACAATTGAGAATATTGAAAAAAAAGCTTCTATCGGTTCTTTTCATGATCAGTTAATCTCTTTACCTTTGCCACCAAAACTTCTAAAAAGCGCAATAAAAAATACATAGCAAAAATTCATGGCAAATTTGCAAATAGAAGTGTTTTTCAATCTTCGTAGTAGCCATAGTATTTTTTAATTATATTTATTTCTAAAAATTACTGGTAGCCTTTAAGTTTTTACTCAGGCTAAAATACTAATTTTGATCTTAACAATTTTTTCTACATAATTTTACATAATTGCAAATCTTGTGTGTAGCGTTATTTTTTAATAATATTCCTTAAGAATTAAATAAAAGGGATTTAAATTGTATTTTTCGATTTCTCAAACGCTTGCTCTAGTCTGAAAATTTTTACTCAGACAGTACTTTATGTTGTATTTCATTATAGATTGTTTGATTTGTAATTTTCTGCGCATTTAATAGTATTTTTTCACAGAATTGTACACATGATGCTCCGTAAAGACAACTCCTTCGATAAATTTCTAGAATTCTTGGTACAAATGAAGTAAAAAAAAAAAAAGGATCACAAATTGATATTTCAGGGGGGGGGGAAGAAAATCAAAACATGACCAAAAATTTATGTTAAGTTGCCGAAAAAACATAGAGGAATTGAAAGACACTTATTTGAGACACTTCAAACTTACTTCGGCAATCAAACTGGTTTGAAAGTTTCAATTCCGTTTATCTTAATAGTGATTCTTACGATTTTCTTGTCGTTTTTTCCCGCTTTTAAATGGTAGTTTGCTATTCAAAATTTGTATAGTTTTTTAAACTTAATTCTTAAAGATGATTCTAAAATTGTATATGAGGAAGTAGATTACGGACCACTCTGCATTATAGAATCAAGATGTTTCTTGATTCTATGATGCAGAGTTTATTCATTCATTAGAGTTGTATTTCTTATTATATACACATATATAATAAGGGCAAGGGTGATATTTTACTTTTTTTCTCAAGAAACGTGAAAATAACAGTCTTAAGTTTGGTCCCCCCCAATAAATTTTATCTGACGACGCCAATGTCTATATATATCGAATATTGAAATTAGATTTTAAGATGTATATAAAATGTATACTATGTAATATGAATGCAAGCTAGTTTTTTAATAAGGAAAGAATTACAGGTTCCTTAGTCCTTAGAGTCTTGTATAAATATAAATGTTATAAAAGTTGAGCACAAAAGATGTGTAAATTCACAATGTGAACCGGATGTTCGTAGACGGTGAAAAATATGTTAAAAAGAGTACCCATTAAAACTAATTTAATTTTAAAATCAAATGTAAGAAATAAGTAGCAATAAAATAAAATTTTCAATTGAATTGGGTTAAGCGCAAGTAAACTATATTTTGTACATCTTATAACGAAATTTGTAAAAATTATAATTAGGAAATAAGAAAAGTACTGAAAATTTCAAATTAAAAATAAATGACAAATTTAAGAAAGATATTTTTACTAATTGAATTTAAAAATATGTTTAATAACTAATAAAGAAAATCCTTAATGATAATGATTTAAGTTTGAGCCAATCAAAATTATTATTGAAATAATAATATTATTTCTGTCACTAAAAATAAATTTAATAGTTGTGCTTAATTTTTACTAGTAGCCCGTGTGTACATCGGATTGAAATAAATAATTAATTAAGGTATTTCCATTGTCCATGAAACTTCTTAAAAAAAAATTGGTCATTCTTCATAAACGAGTGGGAAAAATATTGTTGTTCCTGTTATTTCATTATAAGCACAAGACTACTGAGAAACGTGGTCCAATTTAACTTGATTTTGCTTTCTGTGTGTAACAAACAATCCCGCGGAAAAACAACAAAAGCGTTATATTGCCAGCATTCGATTTCATGAATTCGAAGGCTCCGGAAAAGGACCACCGTGATTGTCACCAACATATGGGTTGAAATACAAAGCTAAATTTTCTGAGAACTACTTTAAGGACAAGATAAGTGTAACCAATTGATTTACTACAGTCAGAGAACATCCTTTCATCTCAGATATCTTAAAGCATCCTATAGGCGACTCATTCCCCCTTCCTTTTTTTAGAGAAAAGATCCATATCTCAGAAAATACAAAATTCAATTCATTCCCTTTCGAGGGGGGGCTCAACAATTGAGCGAAATCATGCATTTCGTCAGGCCTCGAGAACTTTTGAAACGAATCGAAAAGTTTTTGCACCTAATAATAAAATCCATTTACCTAAAACTAATTCCCTGTCAAAAATAGTTTTTTTTTAAATAATTTATTATTAATAGTCGAAAAAATTTTGAGTTTAAAAATATACAAATTTTTATATAATTTTAAAGAATATCAACAATTTAAATGGTAAAATACAAAATTTGAAAAATCTGTTGAATAGTTCTGGAGAAATTAAATGTTAAATATATAACTTTTTTTAAAATTGAATAATTCAGTTGTATTTGACTGATTTCGTACACATTACATTTTGTATTCTGTCATTAAAAATAACATTTGTTAAATTTTTAATTTAAAGTTTTTTACGACAATTCTCTTAATAAATAAAATAATTAATACTTCAAGGAACTATTTTTAGGTAAATGAATTTTATTATTGCGTGCTAAAATTTTTTAGTTCGTTTAAAAAATTCTCGAGATATGGCTATTTATTTCGAGAGTCAAGAATTCGAACAGATTGAAAAAAAATGTATGCGTTTTTTTAGAAAAAGTACGTGTCTGTTTTTCTAATTTAAAGTATTTTGAGTCTTAGTATATAAAAGTTCAAAGTTTCGATCATAAGTTATTCATTGCGTTTGCTTTTTTGTACATTGTACTTATACACATACAAAAGTTACTTTTTTTATATTAACTGAAAAGTTTTCAATTGATTATATTATTTTAATTTTTTTGTTTTAATTTGAATAAATATTTTCCTTTAAAAAAGTTTTGATTTTATATTTTGAATTAACACGTGACTTAATAGTGGATATATTTTTAATTGTTAGAGGGGGGCACCAAAATATTTTCAGTGCTTAGGGCCTCAAGAGATCTTAATCCGGCCCTGGAAACATAGTAAAAAAATTTAATTTAAGTTATAAATATATTAGTTATTTTACAAGTATTCTTTATGAGATATATATTATTATAAGATTCTTTACTTTGTTGTAAAAAGTAGTGTTAATCACACACTCTTACTCTTTTCTTAACACTCTTAATTTTTATTTTATTGATTATATTTATTTTTATTTTATTGATTACATTTATTTTTCTCTGCAACCTCTTCCTATGTGAAAGAGCAGCTGAAGATTTTCTGTCAATTGATATTCTTTTATTATTGTGTGAATTCTGAAAAAAAGGAAACTAAGTATGTAATGACATAACCAACAATACAGAATAACAAACGGAATATATTTTTTTCCAGTAGTAAAGTACATACAAGCCCTTAGGTAATTAGTTCCTTTTAAGTGCAAGAGGGACAGTAATTACAAAACCATAATTTTTGCCGAACCGATGAAAAAGTATTTAATTTTTTTAATTAAACTTCCCATATTTTATAAAAGTAAGTTATTAAATTTTGTACAAATTACCATTTTTTTCCCTTGTTTGCAATTTCTTAGAAGAAAATGAGGTAATTACATTCAATAAAATCACCCTTAGATTTTTTAAGATGAAATTAAGCTTATTGACACTATAAGGAAGGGTACGGCAATTAAACTCAGCTGTTCTGTAAAAAAGAATGCCTTTTGCAAAGAGGAAGTTATATTTTATTCAACTAGAGCCATCTATAGTGTTTTTTTGGCACTTTTTGTACTTGAGACAGTAATTACAGAGATGCCAACTTCTCCGGACACTCCAAAATAATTTTAAAAAACGGTAAATAACTACAAAGTAAATTTTGCAATTGTTTGACTATTTTTGCTTGCTTTCTAAAAGGTATAGCATGAAATAAGTACTATAAAGTGGTGAATAATATAAGCCNCCATCTATAGTGTTTTTTTGGCACTTTTTGTACTTGAGACAGTAATTACAGAGATGCCAACTTCTCCGGACACTCCAAAATAATTTTAAAAAAACGGTAAATAACTACAAAGTAAATTTAGCAATTGTTTGACTATTTTTGCTTTCTAAAAGGTATAGCATGAAATAAGTACTATAAAGTGGTGAATAATACAAGCGTACGAATTATTTAGAAATAGTGGTGGATAAAAATCTGCTAAATTGAATTTATTAAACGAAGAATGACAATTGATAAACTACTACTTTAAAATATATATTTACTGTCCAGAGCAAGGTAGCATCTCTGTAATTACACAAAAGTTGGGGATGTATACAAAATAATGTGTAGAGCAAAATACACAGATAATTTTAAGAATATTGATTATATATGTTTAAGTAGACAGTCATACTATATCAGAATGTGTATGCATTTATTTTTGTAACACTCTCATAATATTGTACATTTTTTCAAAAGCTCAGAAATGTGTATTGAAGACAAGAGACAGTTGTGACATTTTACCTTATGTTTTATTTTTAAAAAATACAATTTAAATGCCAAAATGTGTCTGATGCATTTTTTGTTCGTAGCTCTTGTGAGCATTTTGAACAAGGAGAAAAAAAATAGAGGAATATTGCTTAAGGACGCTAAAAGAACGAAATGAAAAATAACCCAATGCTATTTTATATCATTTTTACTCTCACAAAATTTTTAATTTAAATAAAAAAATTTATTTAAAAAGTTGACACTTTATTTTTTTTAACCTTTTTCACGATAATTCTATTGTGATATCAATGTCATTTAAACTAATGTATGATAATTATTTTCTTAATGAAACATTTATATAATGCATAGTAAAAAAAATATGCCACCAAGTGTTGTTGTTAAACAATAAATGCTAATAAATTTTGCAGAAAAACATTGTCAATTAAGCTATTTATGCTCAATTAATAATAATTGTATAATAATTATGCTCAATTAATAATAATTGTACATTGTAATTTTTTATTTAAAATATACACTGGTTATCTCTCTCATAAATTAAGGAAAAAATCACAAAAGTGAGAATAACTCAATCAAAACCTTTCATGCAGAATTTAATAAAACTGACACACAGTAAAGTGCACACATTAATGTATAAAATAACATTAAAAGTGTTAATCAGACAATTAAGGTGTTATAGAAATTAGTATCTGTATGAAATGGACCAATGTGTAAGTTTGGTATAAGAAAAGTGATCTCAATATGAAGCATTATCATTTCTTACAGCAATGTTTGATGCTTTCAATTGTGCAGTACACCTGTTTCACAGGAAGTGAGAGCCATTGTTCTTGGAGCAGTGGCAAGGGACTGAAGAGAAGGATTCAGAACAGCTACGTCTTCCTAAATATGTTCGATAGAACTTATATCTCCGGAGATCAAGCTGGCCAAATCACTCTCTATCATACACGATAACCTGCTGAAGATAATCATACACGAAACGATATGTGGTGTGGCTCTTTCGTGATGTAGCACGATATCATCGCTTTTTACACCAGCATACATATAAGCATACAAACAAACATATAAACATCAAGGGTGTCATCTCTTTTGACGTGACCATTCACGGTTCCGCATGAGAAGAAATCGGCGTTTCTGTATTTAAATTAAGAGGTACCATCCCTAACAAGACACTGCCCGAACAAGACATAGATGCTTGATGGATGATAATAGGAACTCATCTGAAAGGAGATTAACCCTTCACTGATAGATCATACAGTGGGCATGGACAAGTTACTGCTATACCTGTCTCAAATATTCCTTCCTAAGCACGTGAATACGTAGGAACATTATTAACGTTGCATTAAGGCTGCTAAATGGGTCATTGGCGACGATCTAGGAAAATCCCTGAGGATGATCCGAAGACATGCCATCACAATTTTGATCCTCTGCTGAGGGGATGGCTCCTCTACTTTGGTAGCCGACGACTTGTGCGTAAAATCTANTCACGATAATTCTATTGTGATATCAATGTCATTTAAACTAATGTATGATAATTATTTTCTTAATGAAACATTTATATAATGCATAGTAAAAAAAAAGATGCCACCAAGTGTTGTTGTTAAACAATAAATGCTAATAAATTTTACAGAAAAACATTGTCCATTAAGCTATTTATGCTTAATTAATAATAATTGAATAATTTTTTTTTTTTAAATATACACTGGTTATCTCTCTCATAAATTAAGGAAAAAATCACAAAAGTGAGAATAACTCAATCAAAACCTTTCATGCAGAATTTAATAAAACTGACACACAGTAAAGTGCACACATTAATGTATAAAATAACATTAAAAGTGTTAATCAGACAATTAAGGTGTTATAGAAATTAGTATCTGTATGAAATGGACCAATGTGTAAGTTTGGTATAAGAAAAGTGATCTCAATATGAAGCATTATCATTTCTTACAGCAATGTTTGATGCTTTCAATTGTGCAGTACACCTGTTTCACAGGAAGTGAGAGCCATTGTTCTTGGAGCAGTGGCAAGGGACTGAAGAGAAGGATTCAGAACAGCTACGTCTTCCTAAATATGTTCGATAGAACTTATATCTCCGGAGATCAAGCTGGCCAAATCACTCTCTATCATACACGATAACCTGCTGAAGATAATCATACACGAAACGATATGTGGTGTGGCTCTTTCGTGATGTAGCACGATATCATCGCTTTTTACACCAGCATACATATAAGCATACAAACAAACATATAAACATCAAGGGTGTCATCTCTTTTGACGTGATCATTCACGGTTCCGCATGAGAAAAATCGGCGTCTCTGTACTTAAACTAAGAGGTACCATCCCTAACAAGACACTGCTTGAACAAGACATAGATGCTTGATGGATGATAATAGGAACTCATCTGAAAGGAGATTAGCCCTTCACTGATAGATCATACAGTGGGCATGGACAACTAACTGCTATACCTGTCTCAAATATTCCTTCCTAAGCACGTGAATACGTAGGAACTTTATTAACGTTGCATTAAGGCTGCTAAATGGGTCATTGGCGACGATCTAGGAAAATCCCTGAGGATGATCCGAAGACATGCCATCACAATTTTGATCCTCTGCTGAGGGGATGGCTCCTCTACTTTGGTAGCCGACGACTTGTGCGTAAAATCTAGTACTTTACGGGAGGACACAGTCTGAGAAGGGCCGATACCGTGCACCCTCGGTTACTACGCACGGAGGCTGATCAAAGTGAACATTCATTTACTTTCTGATCGCAACCTGCGATGCTTGACTTCAGTATTCCATTGGAACCCTTTTCGCGTTTTTACGATCAGTCTACTGCGGGCGGCATGACAAGACACATTTTCCAAAATAGAAATACCGCAATGGACTAATCGTAAAGATAAGGTTCCCAGTTGAACACCGAAGTTAAGCATCACTGGCTGTGGTCAGTAAGCTGGTAGGTTAGCACTTTGATCAGCCTGTATATGGACCGAGAGTGCTCGGTATCGGTCCTCGTTAAACTGTTCTACTGTGAAGTGCTTGACTTCGTGCACAGATCGTCGGGCTACCAAAGCAGGGGAGCCATCCCTTCTACAGTGGCACAGAATTGCGATGGCATGTCTTCGGATTATCCTCAGAGATGTTTCTCAAACCATCGCCAATAATCCAATGTGCAGCTCTAGTGCGAAGTATTTATGCTTACTACCTTATGTGTAGTATTATGATATACTTATATGCGGCATATGCTTATGTGCAGTTTAAGTTGTCGTTGTAGTTTTAGTTAATTTACGTCGCTCTAGGGTTGCACAATGGGCTATTGGTGAAGGTCTGGGAAACACCCCTGAGGATGATCAGAAGGCAAGCCATCGCAATTGTGATCCTCTGCAGAGGGGATGGCACCGCCGCTTCGGTAGTCCAACGACTTGCACGTGAAGTCGAGAACTTTACGGTAGAACAGTTTACCGGGGACCAATACCGCACACCCTCGGTCCCTACACAGATTGATCCAAGTGGTCACCCACCCGCACACTGACCACAGCCAGTGATGCTCGACTTCGGTGATTTGCTGAGAACCGTGTCTACGTGTCTTAACGATCAGTCCACTGAGGGACATGTGCAGGTTATACCGCGTCGCCAATAGCCCATTTGTGCAGCTCTAGTGCGACGTAAATTAACAACAACAGGTTATACCAAAATAGAAAGTTCACGTTTGGATGACATAGTCACCTACTAAACAGTTAATGCTTCTTACATGAAAGCTTAAAGCGTATCAAAATTTATTACCGTAAACTGTCAGCAATAATCATTCTTCCCAAAATATTGATTAAAAAATAAGAAGTGTGATTAATAAAAGTGTGATTAATGTGAAAAATAAGAAGATTTTTCGTTTTCTTCTCGTACTATTTCTAAAAATGTTTCAATAATTCTAATAAAACAGCAATGAAATGTAGAACTTTATAGAATTTCTTCAAAACTGCGTTCTCTTATGATATGAATATGGAAAACTCTTTTCTAAATAAAAATTTGTTGAGGGTATGACCGCTTTTTTAAATTTTTTTTTCTATATATATTTTGACAATAAATGTTAGGCATTTATTGTCAAAGTATAGGAAATCTTTGGAAATAAATGTTGATATATATTATGTTCATTTACACCTTTGAAAGTATTTCTCTGAATTTTTATAAAATATGACGTTTGTTTATTATGTTTTAAAATTATTCTACACCAATAATTTATGTATAATTCAAAAGTCCGAAATCTAATACTGCATTTCTTATGTAAAATGTGATATCCAAGTCAATTGCTATTATTTAATTATACTTGTTTATTTTACTGGGTTTTTGGGTTTACTGGGAAGGAGTTTAAGATCTCGAAATTAACCATAAAACAATCACCATTTCAACCGTGTTCACCATAAAATAAAATATCAGTGGTTTTCCTTACCTGCAATCAATGTAAATGGTTGGTATAATGTTTTGCGTTTACGTCAATGTTTTGTCTCAAAATATATTTATGAGTATTACACACTCTTTGTGTTGTAATTTTTCATTTATATTAGTTTCTTGCATGCCAATGCTCAGTTGTTGTGAAACTTTGGGCACTTTGTTGGTGCAAGAACTGATTTTGAAATCTTCCAACACCATATGCTTTTTACCATTCCTAATATTTTTTTATGAAAATGAAATAAATAAATAGTGAACATTAAGTAAAAGTTTGCTTTCCTTCTTATTTTAAAATTTTATAAGGAAAGCTACATTTATCAAGTTTATATTACAATTGTGAATTTTATGAAACAAGTTGACTGTAACAAATAAAATATTTAAATTTTTATGAACAGAGAGAACGTGTGATTGTAGCTTCATATAAATCAAAGGTTCTTTTCCATTTCGCCGGCGCAAATGAATTCGTTTATTATTATTTTTTTTAAATATCTGTCATTTCAAAAAATAAAGAAACAATTAAAAAAACAACATAAATAAAAAAAGAAACAATTTATTTACGCCTGATGATTTTGAATTGGCGTCTTTATCACCTGGATCAAAATGGAAGAGTTCCAATCAAAATGTTATCTTCCTGCTTTAATGTACCATTAATAGTTTAATGTTGTAATATATGAATAATGGTTTTCTCATATAATTTGAATTTAAATACATACCAAAAGTTTATACCAAAAATTTAGATACATACTGATATAAACATTAAAAGATAAAAAAAAATCTTAAATTGAAAATTAGATAAAATATTACAAGGAATATATAATGTTCACAATTATGATAAATTAGGCCATTTTGTGATAGAAACACAGATAAAACCTAATTAGCATTATGACAGTTCCATGTTACAAAGGACAACATAACAAAAAAAAATAAACATCGCTCCAGTTGCAAATTTCCTGTTTTTTTATTAACTATTTTAGATATAAAATGAAAAATTGTAGTTTTTAAGTATTTTATAATAAGAATAAAAAAAAAGAGTTTATTAAAATTTAAATATTAATTGTAATTATAGCTTCACCAGGTAAAGATTGTAACATGAGTCACAAGAACTTTTTCTTTATTTGTCACTTTCTATATCTCATTTCGTGTATATTTTCAGTGTTTTCTGTTAATTTGAAGCTGTTATAAAATAATTTTTTAAAAAATAAGCCCAAATATTATATTTATTAAAATAGGAAAATTTCAAAATAAAAATGCATGACATTTAGCTCTATGTATTTAATAAGGGAAATTTTTTTTGATATCCAAAATGATCAGAAAGTGGATATCACGGAAACCAAATTCGGCATTTCACTAAAGCACAAAAAAAAAACACATATTTTTTTCTGTGTCTCAAATGAAAGGATTATTATTGAAAAAATTGCGATTTGAGATGGAATTGTCACCACTAAAGCAGGTCATTAATTGATTATTCAAAAGCGGTTTTTGGAATTGTAATAATATTCGATTAAAAATGAAATTGACATTTTACAAACTATGTGGAAATCCCAAACAGTTGAAATAGTGATCAACAAAACTACATGGACAATAAAATCGTGACATATCGAGTTCTCGAAAAGTAATTCTACAAATGCGCTTTGTGAAATTTCCTGTTCCATTTAAATTTATAGCTTTCTACCTAGTTTTTAAAATTTTAGTGCAAATTCCGAATCGCACATTTCAGTTAGTAATCATTTTTCAATCTGCTAGATTAGCGATGATGTCACAGTGAAGCTATTGAAACAGACTCTCACTTGGTTTTTAAAATCTGAATGCTTTAATATGATATTATATTGTACACCAAACTTAGAATCGCATATTTCTCACTCAATTATTGAATATTTAATTGTAATCCCCATTAATTTATGATTGCAATTTTGTCAGTTATTGCTACTGATTTTCATAGTTTTTTAATGCTACATTATTTATACATGGCATGTATTTACTTGCACATTTGAAGAACTACTTTTTGATGTCCTCAATTTGTAATGATTTTATTGTCCAAGTAGTTTTGTCGATCGCATTTTCAACAGTTTGGTATTATTTCCACATAGTTTTTAAAATCTGCATATTCGGAAACATGCTTTTAAATAATCATTTAATGTAAATAATCTCTTGTAAATAATCATTTGTTTCAAATCGCAACTTTTTAAATATGAAATTTTGTGCAATCTGAAATTGAGTGTCTGATTCTTAGCGATAGTAATCCTTTTATGCAAGACAGGAGAAGAAATACGCAATTTTCTCCATACTGCAGTGACATGACAGATTTAGTTTCCGTAATAGAAAAATTTTTTTCTATTATCGTGGAAATGCGATTAAAATTGAACAAAAATCGGGTAAAAAGTTCTTTACATTTTAATTCTTAAATCAAATGATTAAAAATGTTTATCATCTTAATCATATTAAATATCTAAACATTTGAAATTATTGATTTTTATTTGTCTAATAATAAGTGATTTCTTTCCAGCCATTAGAAGATCAATTGCGATGTCGCATTTGTTCTGAGTTCTATAGTAATTGTGTTATGGCAGTTTGCAGTCACAATTGTAAGTTCATTTTTAAAGGTTTTGTTTAATTTCTTTTTTTTTATGGTTATGCTTATATGTATTTTTTTTAACAGTATGATATCAAAAATTTAGAAACTATTGAAAGTCGGGCAATTTTTTTTACTTGTGGTGAAAAAAAAAATTGCAAATCAATGATGAGATCAATAAGAGTCCATTTCAAATTTCAGTCCAGAAGCAATAGTTCAGTTATCAAAATAATATTGGATTAAAAACATTAATTTTCAGAATCTTGGAGATCTATAGCAGTTGCTGCCACAAAACAATAGATAAGACCCTATGAATTTATATTGAAATATTATTTTTTTTTAAATTGCGTCCGCCATCGTCTTCTCAGACATAAGGCGTTTTGCAGTCCAATACAACACTGAAGCAACTCCAGAAGGTGAGAGGGCACAATGTCATCACAGGAACGATTAGGGGCAATCAAATAGATGCTCCCTAGTCATAGGCGAAGTGTTACAGAGCACACAAAGAGGTGAATTGACTAGATTAATTTTAAATAGATGGACCTGCAAGTAGTCATGTCCAGTAATTGTGATTTTCCATCAGCTAAGTCCCTAAGAGCAGATATTGTTCTGTGCCTGAATTTGCTCTTAAGAAGCCGCCTTGCATTTCTAAGGGGAACTGGATGAGAAGATGGATGCAATGCTGAAGCCTCTCTAGCCAACATGTCAGCCCGTTCATTTCCATAAATGCCACAATGGCCAGGGATTCACTGGAAGACTACCTCTCTTCCCGAACAAAGAAGAGAATCAATGCGTTATTTGCACTTAAATTCAAGTTCAGAGGGGTATAAATTATATTCAGAAATAGTCTGAATAGCAGCCTGAGAATCGACAAAGATAACAATGTTTTGTTCAGATGGCTCACCGATAGCTGTAATAGCCATAAGGATTGCAAACATTTCTCCATCAAAATTATCTGCACAAGAGGTTCTCTAAGGCTGAAATATTTAGAGTAAGCACCGGCTCCAGCTCTACCAGTTGAAAAAGTGTCGGATCCATCAGTAAAAACCTGCAGCCATTGCTGGCAAGGGTATCTCCCGTGTATAGTGGCCAGAGCGATAGGATGCAACTCGGTCTGGTGAAACTTCGATTTCCGAACAGGCAGTACCAAGTCAAATCTGGCAGGGGCATATCTCAGAAGGCCCATAAAAACAGGCGGCCTATAGATGCAAAGTTTGGAGTTGAAAAACCTCAAAGATCTCTGCAAAGATTTATAATGAATGGAATCTTATAATAGAAACTATAACTTATTACTCAATTCAAAATTCATGTCTTATAATAATGTCATATTAAAAATATCAGAAAATCTGCTGGAATAGAAGATCTAAAAACCACAGATATTTATGATAAAATCAAGCATTTAAAAAAGTGTGTAAACTTGTCTTATGTTAGGTGTATATGTCGATCGCTGAAAAAGCTAATTATGAAAATTTCTATATACAGTCAGTACCGCCTATATGGTCACCCTCTTATAAGGTCACCCCGCTTATATGGTCAATTTTCTAAAGTCCCGTCTAACTTAATAGGAAACACGTGTTAAAGATCACCGCTTATATGGTCATCCTATTTTTCGAGTTACCGGTTATATGGTCAGTTTCCTTTTTTTTTTCTTTTGAAAAAAGATACATTTTAAGACATTTCTTTAGACAGGAAGACAAGAAAAATGACCAGAAGGTAAACACCTTCCTTCGACCCCCGGAGAGAACTAGAATTTCCCCCCTCTATTTCGTCACCCTACCCTCTTTTCTCTTTTGCATTCATTGATGACCTTACCCTCTCCTCATTTGACCACTNGTCAGTTATTGCTACTGATTTTCATAGTTTTTTAATGCTACATTATTTATACATGACATGTTTTTGCTTGCACATTTGAAGAACTACTTTTTGATGTCCTCAATTTTTAATGATTTTAGTGTCCAAGTAGTTTTGTCGATTGCATTTTCAACAGTTTGGTATTATTTCCACATAGTTTTTAAAATCTGCAAATTCAGAATCATGTTTTTAAATAATCACTTAAATAATCACTTGTTTCAAATTGCATTTTTTTAAAATATGAAATTTTGTGCACTCTGAAATTGAGTGTGTGATTCTTGGCGATAGTAATCCTTTTATGCAAGACAGGAGAAGAAATGCGCAATTTTCTCCATTCTGCAGTGACATGACAGATTTAGTTTCCGTTATATATAAAAAAATTCTATTATCGTGGAAATGCGATTAAAATTGAACAAAAATCTGGTAAAAAGTCCTTTAAATTTTAACTCTTAAATCAAATGATTTAAAATGCGTATCTTAATCATATTAAATATCTTAACATTTGAAATTATGGATTTCTATTTTTTTTATCTAATAATAAGTGATTTCTTTCCAGCCATTAGAAGATCAATTGCGATGTCGCATTTGTTCTGAGTTCTATAGTAATTGTGTTATGGCAGTTTGCAGTCACAATTGTAAGTTCATTTTTAAAGGTTTTGTTTAATTTCTCATTTTTTATGTTTATGCTTACATATATTTTTTTAAACTGTATAATATAAAAATTCTGGAAAACTTGAAAGTCGGGCAATTTTTTTAACTTGTGATGGTAAAAAAAGCAAATCAATGATGAGATCAATAAGAACTAATTTCAAATTTGAGCCTAGAAGCAAAAGTTCAGTTGTTGAAATAATATTGAATTAAAAAGATTAATTTTAAGAATCTTGGAAATCTTTAGCAGTTGCTGCCCAAAGAACAATTGATAAGACCATGTGAATTTATAATGAATAGAGTCTTATATTAAAAAGTATTACTTATTACTTAATTCAAAATTCATGTCTTATAATAATGTCATATTAAAAATATCAGAAAAATAACTGCTGGAAAGAAAGAAACCACAGAAATTTATGATGAAATCAAGCATTTAAAAAAGTATGCAAATTTGTCTTATGTTAGGTGTATAAATCAACGGCTAAAAAAACTAAATATGAAAATTTCTATTTAGTTATGTAATTTAAAAATTGCAGTTTTTTTTATCTTTTGGATGGAGTGAATATGATTTTTTGCTACACTCAAATGAGAAATAAGTTGAGTCTATAGCAGAGCATTCATTTGGCAACAATGTTAACCTTATGGGGTGATGCAGATGATATTTTGGAAATTTTAAATTTGTAGTTTTATGGTACGTTTTAAAGTTTTTATTGTGCTATACTTTTTTGAATATTCTATTAATAAATTGTCTTAATATATATTATTCTTAATTTACTTTAAATTGATTAAAAGTATTGTTTCTAAAAAGACCTTTATATGTAAGGAAAATATGATGAGGAAAGTCATAAAATTAATTGTTTGTAATACATATTCGATAAATTTTCCTGCCATTTTTTTAAAAAAATGCTTTTTTCCTCATAAGATTTTAGGATTTTTCTTTCTTTTTTTAAAGATGTTTACCTTACCATCATTTTGGAAATAATTATTAGTGTATTACTTCATCGTTTATTCTTCTTTTTAAGATTATTTCCAAAATTTTTTTTTTAGTTGGGTTTAACAATAAAAAAACGGCTCTTTGTAGCGATTCAGAAAACCGGAAAAATCAGTTATCCGGAATAGTGATGGTCCCGATTGTTCCGGATAATCAGTTCCCTACTGTATTTTAAAAATAGTTTTTGAAAAGTGTAAATTGAGGCAGAGTTATTCATATATATCTCATTGTTTTTAATGCATTAGCATTTCACGATCAATGAATGTCTGACTTTATTACCCGTGTACGAGTCGATCCCCTGTTTTTGTAAAATGTTGGGGGTTAGAAAAGTTGATTTTAACAAAGGGATATGCAATACAAAATTTCATGTTATAATAATAGGTATTCCATTATAAACATTGGGATTTTAAAAACCATGTTGAAATGCATTGTAATAACTTAATACACAGCAATAATTTGTAAATTCTTGAATCAAGTACATAAAAAAGTAAGATACACAATAGTGTAACTCAAAATCTATGTGTTGTAATATTGTATTTATATTTTCCAGTTTGTTCTGTTTGTATTAAGAAAAGATTAACTACTGAGGAAGATTGTCCCTGCTGTTTTGAAGTAAAGTTTTATTTATTTATTTTGTAAAATATTTTATTTTTTATATTTATTATGTGAGAATGTTATTTTTAAACTGCAGTTTTCTGATTATTTTTGTTAATATATCTTTTCTTTTTTAAGTTGTATGTTTTATGTATAGTTTAATTTATGTATAGTTTAATAATGTTTTAAACTTTAAAGACTTTTTAATAAATTTATAGAAAATCCTATAAGTCTACTAATAGCTGACCTGAATAAGCTAAGGACTTTTTCCTGTTAAACATAATTTCCCTCTTCTAAGATGTATACTTTTGAGTTCATCACATACAAAGAAATATAGTCACCTTTTGCAATGTTAAGTGTTAAAAAAATGAATCATCCGGAATAACTTTATATCCAATGATGGGATCTTCATGTACTAGGACTCAGTCTTTATGGTTCGAGGTAGGGAAGTTCAAAAATGCTTATTAAGTAGTGCAAATGATATTTTAAGTTACGAAATCAGGAATAAAAATGTACATTGTTTGTATAAACATACCTTTTTTCAACAGATTTGGATTTCTGACTTTCAAAATATAGGTTAATAAATTTATCCAATGGTTTGGTAAGGAGAGGGTACAATCCTTAGTTCCCTTGATGCCAATTTTTACTCTTTTGTGTATTAAAACCATATTTATTCATATATCAATATGTCTTTTTAAGCAAATCGAAAAATTTTTGCTTACAGTAAAAAAAAAACTTGCCTTAAAATAATTCCATACAAAAAATAATGAATGATAATTATTTATTATTTTTATAATTTTATTTTATAATAGTTAAAAAATTTTCGAATTATAAGTTATGCAAATTTTTACACCATTTTAGAGAATGTGATTTTATAAGGCAAAATACAAGATTTGAACGAAATCGTCTGAATATTTAATGAGAAATTGAATTTTAAATGTACAACTTATTTAAAATTCAAATTTTGAAGAACTATTCGACTGACTTCATTCTATTTTTATACTCTCTTTTGAAATTATATTCTTTAAAATGGTGTATAAATTTGCAAGCCTTATAATTCAATTTTTTTTTACTTATTAAATAATATAATAAATAATTATTTGCAAATTACATTTCGCATAGTATTATCTTTGAATAAACGAATTTCATAATTATATGCAGAAATTCTTTGATATCAAACTTCCAAGATATGGCAAAACACCCAAAAAGAAAAATTAACATTAAGGGATCTAAACTTTGGTTGGACTCCTGACCAAAATATTAAGACGATATTTCCCATACCAGAGGGGGGGGGGATGTTGGCGAACACGGTACAACTTTGAACTTTATGGGCTCTATAAACATCCTCAAATTATGCAGATAATCCGAAGCAACCGACTAAGATGGCTCGGACATATATGGAGAGGCTCTGAAGATAGCCCTGTAAAAATTGCCACCTTCAAGAACCCTCAGGGGTCCCGCTCTAGAGGTAGACCACCTACTCGATGGCTCAAAGACACTGAAAACG
This sequence comes from Parasteatoda tepidariorum, assembly GCF_043381705.1. NCBI lineage: Eukaryota > Metazoa > Arthropoda > Arachnida > Araneae > Theridiidae > Parasteatoda > Parasteatoda tepidariorum. The sequence continues at coordinate 64,483,123 of NC_092212.1, read as the reverse complement.
ACCTCAAAGTCCTGAAACTTAAGAACTGGAGGGGAGTTGCCGTGGACAGAGGGAGCTGGAGAAGCGTGCTGTTGAGGCAGCCAAGGCCTGCAAAGGGCTGTTGCGCTCCTGAAGAAGAAGAAGATTTCCCTAGATTGCGGTTACTCTCTGTATTTTGAGAAAATCCAAATCTATCAACAAAAAATAGTTTGTTTATTCAGAGAAAATACGTTTTGTGTTTGATTTTGTGGCTTGAAATATCATTTGCTCTTAATTAATTAATGTATTTAAGGTCAGTTCCTTGAACCATTGAAATTGAGTCCTAGTATATGAAGATCCGATCATTAAATCAAAAGTTATTTAGTTTTTTTTTTTTTTTTTTTTGCAGCATGTATTCTAGTTTTAAACCCTTTTTCTTTTCACGCATAATGACTTGGAGCTCATTTAAGAGACTCTGAATAGAAGTATTGTGCTCTATACTTAATTATTTTCTAACTGTATTCTTTATTAAGCATTATTTATGTTTTAAATAAATTTAAAAGAATTATAGGTTAAAAAAAATTAACCCCTATTTGGTTTTTATCTGACCTTTATCAATACAGGAATTTGATTCTTTTTTAACTTAACAAATCTTATTATGTGCTTCACAATTTATTTTTTTTTAGAAATGTTTTTATTGTTTGTTGAAGGTTTTAGATATATGTATATTTAGTCTGATTATTTTCAACAGATAATTCAAGAAAGTGATTTACGGAGTAACAGAATTTTAGATAGATTAGTTCGCTTATATAAAAAACTGCAAAGGTATGTTTATCTGGAAAAACTTTTTTTATTACTTCTAGACATTATGTGTTGTAAATAATGATTTTAAAAGATTAATTGTGTTGTTTTACTTTTCTATTTATTGCAGATGTATTGTAACTTTTAATATAATTTTAATTAATAAATCAAATTAGTAATATAATTTAATATAATTCTAAAAAAATTATTTATTCAAAAAAATTCTGAAAATTTTAATATTTTCATTAATTTTTTACAATTTTATTAATTTTAACTTTATGGTATTGCTTTATTTTCTAGTGTTCACTGACTAAGTTGTGGTTGACTAGTGTAATTTTTTCAGCACATTTCTCTTTTTTTTATTAATACAATATCATTTTATTTTATTTGATGAATTTACTTGTTTTCTTCACTTTTTTGTGCTCAAAGCTGTGCAATTTTTTTAGCACTTGTCTGTTGATTCTTTTTTCATTTAATGTCCTAATTTTATTTAGGGATGGAAAATTCTTTCAAGCATTATCAAAATTCAATACATTTCCTTCTTTTTTTATTATTTTTCAATATCGGTATTGTACCTCTTAGAGCCAGATTGTGGTATTTTTGCCTTAATTGAATTTAAAAGTTTAGAGTTTATTTTATTTATTTTTTATTCATTTATTTTTTTCATCTTTTTGATTTTATTATTTGTCATGCTTGATATTAAGAACTAATTCTATGGAAATTCGTTAAAACTATGTACAGATACTTTCTTGTAAATTACTTACTTAATTCGGAATTTTATTACTTAGAAATATATTAATCTACATAAATTTTTTCATATGTTTCTGAACAATCTTATAACAATAATTTTTTTCTTTGATTTTTTATTTTTTATTTTCAGCAATTACAAGTTGTATAGCGGCATTTTTTGAAACCTTAAACACCTAAACACTTGTAAAAACTATCTTTAAACCTTAAATGCACATTGGTATTTTACTATAATCCTTTATCGCTATGATCTTTTATTATTATTGTTGATTTAACTTTGACTTGTAACAAAGAACACTTTTATTTATAAAAAGAATAATATAATTAATATGATTTTTTTTTCATTGTCTGCCATCATGCAAATATTTTTATTCTATTTTATGCAGATCTATGTACATATGTATATTTTTTTTACAAAATCTGAATCTCATGTTCCAGGGACAGCAATAATCGCAATACAGAGGCACAAAATCATAGCATTAGTTATTCACAAGCTCAAAGTAATTCTCATAATCCAATGGAGTCTGACATACAAATGACATCTGTACAAAGTTCTGTTCAATGCACTGATATTTTACCTAGCAATGCCCCTTGTCAAAATTCACCACTTATTCAATCTATCCATTCTCAACTTACAGATCTAGATTATCCAGTTGTAAGTATAAATTTCTTTCTTTCAAATTATTGAATTTTAAATTGAAAAAAAAAAGTTATTAGTTAAATTTAAATCTGATATAATTATCTGAATTTTTTTTTTCTAATTAAGTATACTTTAGCATACCACTTAAAATATTTTCATTTTAAATTCCTTTTTGCTTAAAAGATATGTTAAATACATTTGCATTAAGGTACATATATATATATAAATCATTCTTGAAAAATTTCCCGTTCATGTAAGTACATCTGATTTCACTACTTCCTTTATAGTGTATGTTTTATACTGTTTTTTCTCTTTCTATTATTTTATTTTCTGTTTTTGCATGTAATTTTTACCTATTCTGTTACCTATTCTGTTTATTTGTTGTAATTTTTGTAAAAAAAAAAATTTTAGTGCTCCTTACACTATTGTATTAATATATTTTGCTTTGGCTATATTGATAGAACATCAGAAAGCACTCTTTTTTGCGGATATAATCGTGTGAGCTGATAAAAAGATTTTTTTTTCCGGTTTTTTAAATAAAATTTCATCTTTTTTTTTCTTCTTTTTTTTAAATCAGTTGTTTGTTATTTTTTTAATTATTATTCCCCCCCNTGATTTTTTGAATATTTAAAATCTTATATTAAACTTTTTTATTTTAAATTTTGTGAAAACTTGGGTGAAATTAAATAATCAAATATTGAACGAATAAAACAGCTTAGACTGCTAAAAACATGTGTTTAAAGTCTTTGCAATTTTTTTTTTAAAGCTGCAAACTTTGTTACAGTTATCAGCTTTTATTGAAAAAAATTTCTAAACAGAAAGTACATAGAGATATAAGATATAGTTTTTTCATTTAGAAAATAAACATATTCACAAACACAAACATTACTTACCAAAGTGGTTAAAATTACTTAGTAACCCGTAGCTCTGATACAGCTAATTAAAATGCAGATCACGAGCAAAAGTTTCCATCCAAGAAAATTTTTCAACTTAAAATAATTCTTTTTTTTTTTTAGATTTAAAAAAAAAGTTCTTAATTTTGTTAACAGATGGCACATACTAAAAATTATAACTACAGTTACTGTGTAGCTTTTTTTAAATTTTATTTTATTTATTAATTAAAAAAAGTCATTAATATATAAACTGCATATTGTAGAAATCTATTTTGACAAATTGCGATCATGGAATCAACAATTACATGGTTCAAGTTTCGTAACCTTATTGATACCTAATCAGTTAGATACTATTGTGTATAAAATGTCTCTCATATCTGATATTTTCACTATGTATAACACATTTTGAAGTATAATTTATAAAAAAAGAAATCCATATTTTACTTTCTGATGAAGTTGTTAGATTTGAATCCTTAGAAGCTGAAAACTACCATAGCTCATTTTTAACATTTTATTTATTTATTTTTTTGTAGCAATGTTAATCCATAATTTAAAAAAAAAGTTCTTAATTTTTTTCACAGATGGTACGTACTATAAATTATAGCTACAGTTGCTGTGTAGTTTTTTTTTAAAATTTTATTTTATTTATTTAAAAAAAGACATTAATATATAAACTACATATTGTAGAAATTTGTTTTGACAAATTGCTATCTTGGTATTAACAATTACATGGTTTAAGTTTCGTAACCTTATTGATACATGATCAGTTAGATACTGTTCTTTATAAAAAGTCTCTCATATCTAATATTTTCACTTTGTATAACATATTTTGAAGTTTAATTTGTAAAAAAAGAAATCCTTATTGATGCATGATCAGTTAGATACTGTTCTTTAAAAAAAGTCTCTCATATCTAATATTTTCACTTTGTATAACATATTTTGAAGTTTAATTTGTAAAAAAAGAAATCCTTATTTTGCTTTCTGATGTAAAAAAGTGTGGGTTTTGAACCTATAGAAGCTAAAATCTACTGCAGCTCATTTTTAACATTTTATTTATTTATTTTTTTTAACAATGTTAATCCATAATTTTATTAATTACAATATTGTAAAAAACAATTATGTCCAATATGAATCAGAAAATCGATGTATACATGATTCGAATTTTAAAGTTTTTATGTCTGATTGATATTGGACTGTAGATGTAATAACTACAAAAGTTCGAAAAAAAATTTAAACGCTATGAGCAGACCAGAAATAGGGACAGTAAGAAAAAGATAATATCCTATCATTAGCTATAAATTTATCTAAGCGATGTTTAAATATTTTTGGGAGTACACCAAATAATTTATTCTGATTTCAGAAACTTGAAATTGTTGATTGTAATGAATCCAGTACAAATGATGTTGTTATGTCTACTAATTCTGCTGAGGATTCTATCGGTAAGTTTGTTGATATTTAGAGTGAGTTCTCTGACACAATGCTAATTGGGATGCACTCCAAATCGTAAAAGGAGTTACAATAATTGTTATTTTTAATTAGTTTAAAAAGTTCAATCAGTTTTATTCTTAAGAAATTAAAGTGGAGATATTCTGCTCTTATTTTTCGTTCATAAACGAATGATTTTAAGTTAAATAAAATGTTTTAAAAATGAAATTTTAAATCGTAATACAAAATATTTTCTAGCTCTGTGTATGCTTTTTTTTATTGTAACTTTTTCATTAAAAAAATTATTTTAAATTCAGCTTGGAAAATTGATAATCTGATTTGTGCATTTGAGGCAGAAAGGTTGAATCAGATCTAGTAAAAAATTTCCTGGAGTTTTTAAAAATCATAAATTGAATATTATTCTTTAAGATTCTGTCTTATTCTGTTGTAATTTGTTTTTATGACAGAATCTTTTAAAATATTGATTAAAAAATATTTTTAAATTAAAATACTAAACATCATGTGGGAATTGCAAAATTGCCACTTAAACCTTGCTTACATTTAAAAGTTGATTGAATGTGAAGCACACAGCAAAAGCTCTGTGTCATAGAACTCACTCATTGTATAAGTTCACTTATCAGATGTTTATATAGTTTAAAACTTCTAACTTGCAACACTGGTAATGTACTGTACAATTTTATTTCCATTTCTGTTGTTTATTGGGTAAAATATTGAAATAACCACAAAGAATAATCTACTTCAATACTTTGACGGCTGCAAAAAATTTTATTCTTATAATATATTTCTGCAAAAACAATTTGTTCGAACTATATATAGCTCTCGAAACAAATTTTTCTAATATATATAACTGTGGAACATTTTATTGTAATAGTGCTGCTGAACAGTTTATTCTAATAATATATTTCTAGTTTTGAAAGTCTATAAATTTTCTCATTTAAAATCATGTATAGGTTAATATAGTGTAAATAATAATAATAATTGCAAATTAGTGTTTGCTTTCAATTATTTTTCGTTAAACACAACTTACTGAAAAGGCTTAAGTATTTAAATGCTAGACTAAGGAGTCCCATTTTCAAACACGCTGCTATGCCCTTAGACCAAAATTTTATTTTGTGCCTATTTGCTTAGACATGTATATATACTATACTTATAAAAGAATAAATTCATAACTCTATTTAGAATGTATTCTTAAATTGGTTTGCTTTGTCAACCATTTATAGCTTCCTTCTCTCTTTATTTCAAGAATAAAGGGACCTTTTCATAGTAATAGTAGAACTAGTAAAGTAATTTTTTTCCATTTATTTTAAAAATTATAAAATCTGTGAATTATAAAAAAAATTTCTTGAAAAATACATTTGGATGGGTCATGACCCATTTATGTATACAGTGACCCTTCTTAACTTTCCAACTCTTTCAGTTATAAAGGTGGTGTCTAGGTATAATAAAGTGACGTGATACAAAATGAGGCTGCTTACATCACCATGTGGTGATAAAACTGAGAGGTAGCACCAAGAAAGTATGAAAAAAAAGGTGAATACGAATATGTAGAGCATCATTAATATTGTACAAATAGATACTTTGTAAACCAATGGGGGAAAAAAACATAAAACACATTTTTGTTTATTTTTAAAATAGAGTGTTCTCTTAAAGAAAAAAAAATTAAGCTACTACGTATCTCAAGATAGCGATTTTCAATATTTAAACTTCTATTGTACATCAAAAGTAAGGTTGTTAAAAGTGCGTAAAGTAGGTGCATCAAAAGTAACGTTGTCAAAAGTGCGTAAAGTGAGGTACATCAAAAGTAAGGTATATCTGGTTGTTTTGCTTTTCAAAGATTGCTGTCTCAATTATTACACAATGTTAAAAATTTCCGTATATTTATTGAAAAAATTTAGCTTCTTCAACGAGTAATTTCCTGTATTTGGTTAAACATTTACTGTTATTTAAATAACGGATGAAAATACATATTCTTGTTTTTTTAAATGGATTGAAAGACTGCTTCATCAGAATATGCACAAAAAACACTGTAACTTTACATCAGTTATGTTACACAGTAAATCACTTGCCTCATAAGAATTAACCAACAGACGTTTAAGGTGCCCTCTTTTATTATGCCTAGTGACTATATGTCACTAAGATACGCTTTTCACAAGCCTTTCAAGATCCATTTTCCTACTAGAGATGAATGGTTTATTTCTCCTCGGTGGCTTAAAGGCAAATGCCTAATATGGTACACTGATGGTTCAAAGGTTGGTGCCAAATCAGGAGCAGGAATTTATTGCTCCAATGACGGTACCAAACTTCACTTTCCCCTGAGAAACTATGCCACGGTTTTTCAGGCTAAGGTCTATGCCATTATCTTGTGCTGCAAGATATGCTTAGACAAGGGATATAAAAATACGATCCGCATCTGTTCTGACAGTCAGGCTGCTCTCCTATTACTGTCAAGGTGTAAATTCACCTCTTTGTTAGTGTGGGAATGCTTCTCGGTCCTCTGTGACCTGTCCACTCATAACAAGGTATCCCTGCATTGGGTACCAGGACATATGGGTATCGGTGGAAATGAGCTAGCTGACGAAGCAGCACGGGCTGGCTCTAATGCAATTTTCTGGGGCCCTGAACCTGCGCTGGGAATTTCTCCNAGGTCACTGTCGATATTAGAACATTCTACGACAAGCCGTTCCAGCGGCATGAGCGAAAATCGAAATGGAATTTTCTGATTGGTTAAAAGTTAGCCATTGTTTTAAATTTTGCCATAAACGATTCAGTTTTCAAATATTTTGAAGATAACAACAGTGATATTTTCTATCCTATAGCTCTATTCATTTAGAATTTTGTTCCCATTGATGATTGGAAGAATATTGATCCCAACTTCTAGACAAGATGCGATCAACTTTTAACAACTCATTATATGCAATTATATATTATTGATAAATTTTTAACAATTCATCATTTGTAAAAGAATATTCAAATCTTTCAGGGGCACCATATAAGGTGGGTCAAGGTTGCTCCCCCAGCAAGGATAGATAGTACTGATAGAACATCCATACCTTGCCTGGGATTCGAAGTCAGAACCTTTCTGATTCAAGGCCCTGGCCCCTACATAGGCCAGTCGGCCTGAAATTGGGTATAAAGTCATCAATTTGTTTAGCATTAGGAGATAACAACCTTAAAAATTTGGAGAAACTGTTGTTTCGTTATGTTTTTTTAATCAAAATGCCTAGTAATATAAATGTAATCTAAGAAAAGTACTTGTTGTTGTTTCTTATCCTCTAATTGTCTGACGAAGTCAGACAAGATCCAGTAGGTTGTTGACCCTCAAAAAGTTGATGACAAGAATGTAAAGTAATTTTTTTTTTTCATTTATTCAAAAAATAATAAAATATGTGAATTATAAAAAATTTTTCTTGAAAAATACATTTGGATGGGCCATCACCCATTTATGTATACAGTGGCCCTTCTTAACTTTCCAACTGTTTCAGTTATAAAGGTGGTGTCTAGGTATAATAAAGTGACGTTGTGATACAAAATGAGGCTGCTTACATCACCATGTGGTGACAAAACTAAGAGGTAGCACCAAGAAGGTATGGAAAAAAAAGGTGAATACGAATATGTAGAGCATCATCAATTTTGTACAAATGGATACTTTGTAAACCAATGGGGAAAGAAACATGAAACACATTTTTGTTTATTTTTAAAATAGAATGTTGTCTTATAGAAAAAAAATTAAGCTACTACGTATTTCAAGATAGCGATTTTCAATGTTTAAATTTCTATTGTACATCAAAAGTAAGGTTGTTAAAAGTGCGTAAAGTGAGGTACATCAAAAGAAACATTGTCAAAAGTGCGTAAAGTAGGTACATCAAAAGTAATGTTGTCAAAAGTGCGTAAAGTGAGGTACATCAAAAGTAAGGTATATCTGGTTGTTCTTCTTTTCAAAGATTGTTGTCTCGATTATTACACAATGTTAAAAATTTCCGCATATTTATTGAAAAATTTTCGCTTCTTCAACGAGTAATTTCCTGTATTTGATTAAACATTTACTGTTATTGGAATAACGGATGAAAATTCATATTCTTGATTTTTAAAATGGATTGAAAAACTGCTTCATCAGAATATGTACAAAAAACACTTTAACTTTACATCAGTTATGTTACACAGTAAATCACGTGCCTCATAAGAATTAACCAACAGACGTTTAAGGTGCCCTCTTTTATTATGCCTAGTGAATATATGTCACTAAGATACGCTTTTCACAAGCCTTTCAAGATCAATTTTCCTACTAGAGATGAATGGTTTAATTCTCCTCAGTGGCTTAAAGGCAAATGCCTAATATGGTACACTGATGGTTCAAAGATTGGTGCCAAATCAGGAGCAGAAATTTATTGCTCCAATGATGGTACTAAACTTCACTTCCCCCTAGGAAACTATGCCACGGTTTTTCAGGCTGAGGTCTATGCCATTATCTTGTGCTGCAAGATATGCTTAGACAAGGGATATCAAAATACGACTATCCGCATCTGTTCTGACAGTCAGGCTGCTCTCCTATCACTGCCAAGGTGAAAATTCACCTCTTTGTTAGTGTGGGAATGCTTCTCGGTCCTCTGCGACCTGTCCGCTCATAACAAGGTATCTTGACATATGGGTATTGGTGGAAATGAGCTAACTGATGAAGCAGCACGGGCTGGCTCTAATGCAATTTTCTGGGGCCCTGAACCTGCTCTGGGAATTTCTCCCACCTCATTTAGGGCATCCATTTTCAAGCTCTACGGCAAGATTGCTCATGAGCAATGGCGTGCTCCTGACGGTCAGAGACAAGCTAAGGAGGTGAATCGCGAATTTCCTTGTGTACGTCAAAAGGAGCTCTTAAAGCTTAACCGAAACAGTTTAAGGAAGATCATAGGTCTTCTTACTAGTCACTGCATCCTCAGGAGACACCTACACATAATGGGAATAGAATCCAATTCTCTTTGTCGGGGTTGTCATGTTGAAGAAGAGACATCACGACACGTACTCTGTGATTGTGGTGTCTATTTTGCTCAAAGATTTGAGCATTTAGGACAGCATTGCGTCAATACCTGGGAACTGCAAGACGTTCCTGTAAGGTGCTTGCTGAACATCATTTCAGCTGTAGGGCTTTCTTGCTAATCACGATTTAGGATTTGGGTACAATAGACCTCTGGTCGATGTGCCCTGCTCGTCAGAGCTGCCCAACCTCTAAGTCTAAGGTGCCAAGATAATGGAATTACTGTGTCTTGTAATGAACTTCGATGGGCAGTCTTTGTTCTGAAGAGAATGCAATAATGAACATGTCAAAACATATCTACTAAAAGGTAAGATTTCAGTTCCCTTCAATTCAATGCGAATTATTTTTCAAATTTGCTAGGGAATTTTATTAGCCTAATAAAATAGCATTATTTTTAACATTGAAATAGATTTTTTCCATAAAATAAAGCAGAACAAATGATTATTTGAACTCTCCAAATGTAGTTATGCTTATACTACTAATGGTATTTATAAAAACTGGTAGCATTAAATTTTAAAATAAAGCTTTCTTTTAAAATTTAAAAATTATTAATTCAGGCTTATTAATTCATAATTTTTAACAAATCCTTATTTATAATGAACCTGTCGAAATACATCTACTAAAAGATAAGATTTGAATTCTCTTAAATTTAATATCAATTATGTTTCAAATTTGCCAATGTAATAATACTGCCCTACTAAAATTGCAAGTTTTTTTTCCTATAAAATAAAGTATCACAAATCACTATTTGAACTCAAAATGTAGTGATGCTAATTCTCTGTAACTAATAGTATTTATGATTAAAAAATTATTAGCAATTCAATTTTAAAGTAAAGCTTTATCTTAAAATTAAAAAGCTTATTAATTCATAGTGTAATTTTAATAAATCCTTATTTAATGCAATTTCTGTGCTTTTAAATACCTATAGACTTTTATTAAAAATTTTAAATCATTGCTGAAAAGAAAAAGATAAATATGTATCGTAATCAAGTTTCCCAATATTTTTGACTGCTTATAATGTTTTGAAATGTAACCTAATTTATTCAAAGTAGCGTAAATTGATTTCTGTTCTGGGAGACCTCTGATAATTAATTAATGGTGGTCTGAGTAGAATTTTAGTGGTCTTACGCCAACTGACCACCATTAATGTAAGGGCCTGGCAGTACACATCATTGTGCCTCATGATTCTCGGTGACTGTTCGGTGTGTCGTTAACCTAATAATATTTCTCATTATGAACTCTGCTTGTTTTCTAGCTTTTCATATTGATTCTTAGTTATAATTATTAATTTATTTGAGTGAGACTGATTTCCAATATTAAAATAATTTGTAGTTTTATAATTATGTTATATGCCTGATTGTATTTAGCGTGTATCATATTTTTTATTTATTTACATATTTTTAGGGAGTGACAAGTCAGACTTCACAGAAATAAAACGTCCAAGAGAAAATTATAAACAAAATAGCAAAAATGAAATGAATAATCATCTAGAAAAAACAACCAACAATCAAATTCCCAGAGCGAATTCAAGGATAAGTTCTGCTGCAGTGAGCTGGCAAAAAATGGCTATGCCAGCTGTAAGCTGGCAAAGAATGCCACCTCATTTGTTACAAACTCTAAATGAGAATAAAGAACCTTTGCCACATCATTATAGAGAAATGATTAGAATAATCGCAGATGATATTTTAAGCTTCACAACTAACCCGAAGAAAGCGTTAGTAAAAAGTGTAGCTAAAATGTGTGTTGAAAAATTTCCTATCTTAAGGGATAATTTCCAAAATTTTACAATTGGGTCAGGATATGATCATCTCACAAATCGCGTGATCTCACGAATTGAAAACCTGAGAAGAAAATTTTCAATATCAAAAACGCTTGTTGATGATCCAAAACTACACAGTAACAAGAAAAGAAAACAATGTTATGACAGTTATGGGTGTGTTGCGTGGTCTCCAAGCATTCCGCTAGATGAGACTATTGAAAGTTTAGAATCTAAAAAAAGACTTTTAAAAAATTGCCACCCAAATAGTGAAATGTCCATAACTTTGATGAATCAAACTTATTACTTACAAAGAAAAGAGATAAACGAGGGAGCGAAAATAAGTGACTTATTAATTGAATGGCCACTTCTTTTTCATTCAACTTTTATGCTGCAGCATTTTGAAACTTTAACTGACAAAAACATTATTGAAAAACTAGGAAGTACAATTGATTCCAAAGGAAAAGATTTTATAACTTTTTTTCTGGCATGTGAAGAAAAAGAAGTAAAATCTCTGATTATTCAAAACAATGGAAAAAATATTGTGCTGTTAATTCTTTTTGGAATCGCCAAATATTTTAATGAAGACATTTCTATATTAGTCAAAATGTCAGAGGTAAGTTAAAACACTGTAATATCAAGTACTTGTTATTTATTTATTTTTCATATGAAACATTAATATATATATATATATATAAGGATAGCTCAATTAACAATAGATCTGCACACAGCGAGAGATTAAGACTCAGTCTAACGTTGAATCAGGAACTTTAGTATTTAACTCATTTTCATATATATATAAAGATATCTCAATTAACTAGGAGATTAAGACTCAGCATAAGGTTGAATCATGGACTATAGTATTTAACTAATTTATTATTAACTTGCTTGGCCACGGTCCAATTTTTATAGTAATTAATTTTCTATTCTAAAATCAGTAATTTTTTTTGTTTCATTCTTTGTATTATATGAATACTGTAATTATTAATATAATGATATGATGATAATTATTAATGTGATGTATAGAACATAAATGTGTTTTTCTTTTAATTCAAATAATTTTTTATGAAACTTATTGATGTTTTTCATTTTAAAAGCATTTTGCTTGTGAATTATTATTTTTTCTGTATTAGTTAATGTAAATTTTGCATTGAATCTTCTTATCAGGGATAATTGTATTCCCATGTTCCTCAGATTTCCGGTTTTTTTGTATCATCCTTCACAGAGTTCTGCCTTTTCATAGAGTTCTGCAATCTAAAATGTTTTCATACATGTGATTCGTATTCAAATTTAATTTTCTTTCTTTCTTTTTTATTAGTTTGTCAGATTTTTGCTATTTTTAATATTTGATTCTGCGCCCGAATCTGCTAATATTGCGTATCAACGAGATTTTAGTATCAATTTTCGTATTTACCTGATTTAAAAGTTACACATTGTAAATCATATTCACTCGATTTAAAAATGGTGTATCGCAATTCCTATTCACTCGATTTAAAAATGGTGCATCGAAATTCCTATTCACGTGATTTAAAAATCCAATATTGCAATTTGTATTTACAAGTTTTTATAATCCAATATCGCGATTCATACTCATGCAAGTTTAAAATCCAATGTTGTTCGAATTCATGCGTTCCTAATATCAAACATCAATTTTCGTATTTACACATGATATAAAAGGCGAACATTGCAATTTGTATTCATGTGATCTAAAAATCATACATCACAATTCATATTTGTGCAATTTAAAAATCCAATATCGTGATTTGCATCTTCGCGTTCTTAACATCCAATCATGATTTATATTCATGCGATTTTGAAATCCAAACTCTTGTAGAAACAAATTTCGTTATTAAATTAGTTACTATAAAGTTGTTATTTTGTAGGTAATTTAATTATACATCTTTGTTCAAAAAATTTTATTAAACATCTATAATACATAAATTAGTATCCTGACGTCGAGCTTATGCACATAAAATTTACAGGGTTTTTCACTTTGTGTCACAATCACCTCAGTCTTATTTTAAATATCCTATAAGAAATTTTAATATTGAATGGATGTTTTCAAAAATCTTGTTATTCTAAATATCCTCCAATAACAAATGTTAATAAACAGAGTTTTGCAATACATGTGAATCTTTATATTTTAAATATCCTCTAATAATAAGTGTTGATGATGTACAAAGCTTTTCAAGATATAAGAGTTTGATTTTAGACAATAGGCAATCTTTCTCTTTTAAGACTATCAACAAAAAATTTATAATACAATGCAATAAATATGTTCTTGATGTTCTTTAATACCTTTATGAGGTATTTATTTATATTTTACTTTATTCGTAAATTATGTATTTATTTCAATTATTTTTTTATTAAATTTATAAGTACAAGTTGTGATTTATAATTTTTTTTTTATTTTTAAATTGCATTAAACATATTTCCAAATATTTGTAAGGGCATTGTTTTTCATTTTAAGGTTAATCTATGAATTTTGGAGGCTTTTTTATTAGTATTTTGAAGAACTTTAAGATTGTAGCTCCTGATGATAAATATTAAAAATATTGGTTTAGATAGATTGGTTGGAATAGAAAAATAACCATAGGAAATATTTCTTGCAGGTGTTAAACCAACATGATGTAGTCGAAATTGATATTCCTGGTCATCCATGCCTTGTTGGGATAGGTAAGTGCCATGCAAACTGTTTTCTTCATAAGACTTATCAAAATATTTTATCATTATAATTTTTATATTGTATTTGTATAAAAGTATTAATAATTTCTTAGGGCAAAATGCTCTGGATACTGAAGGGTTTATGCTTGGTATAGATGGATGTGTCGTAAATAGCGAGTTAAATAGGCCTGAAACTGCATTCTCAGTTCTCTTTGCTGCTTACTACGTATTTAATTTAGAATATCCTAAGAATATTGCTGTAACACTTGAATTTTTCCAAAGGTAATTTTTAGTTTTAAAATAATTTCAAATATTAATGCTGTCATTTTAACCATTTAAATTAAACATTCTCGCCCATTTTAAGAAAAGTTTTTATTTATTTTGATTTGAATAGAAAATAAATCTAATTTCTATCGCTTTACAATTATGTATTTATGTATAAATACTGTAGAAAAAGTGTTGACATGGATTAACAGATGTTGTAGAAATTATTTTATATCCTATTTAGACAGGATGTAATGAGGTTTTTGTATACAAAGACACTTAAAATAAGTTTTTAATTATTTAATCTCTTATTGATTCCATCAGCAAAATAACAATAATTAATATGAATCATTTTTTAATTTGAAAACTACTGATTTGAAAATAAATCATCCTCATCATCATAGTTGGCCAGACAGCCAATGTGGGTCAATGCCTTCCTCTGAAGATTTCTCCATAATGAATTCCGATTTATCTTTGATCTCAAAATCTTTTCATTAATTGCAAGAAAATCAGACTCCACTGAGTCAGCCCATCTCAACCGGTGCCTCTCCCGATTTCTTGTTCCAGTGGGCTTGAAAAGCAACATCTTTTTTATTGTATTGTCATCCCTCATTCGAATCACGTGGGCCATCCAATTCATTCTATTTATTTTTATGTAATTAATAATATCAGGTTGTTTATAAATCTTGCAAAATCTTGCGAATCTTGTTAAATCTTCTTCTCTAGTTATTGTTTTCATTTACGCCACCAAATATACTCTGCAAAATCTTTCTCTCAAATATTGTAATACAATTTTCCTCCAGTTTTGTCATTGTCCAAGCTTCTGCAGCATATGTCAAGACTGTCATGACAGTTTTGTAGATTAAGAATTTTGTTTTTCTTGTAAGAGACCTAGATTTGATAAATCTTCTCAGCCCATAGACAGCCCTATTTGCCAGATAGAGTCGGTTGGAAAATAAATAATTTTAATATATATTTTGCTAAATTAGAAGTTATGATATAAAAGTGGAAAAATGCTGCAAATTAAAAAAAGTACAAAAACTGCCGTTGAATGTTGATTCACAATTAAAAGTTTTCTAAATAAACTCACATTATTACTCTTTTTATCAACTCGCTTTTGCATCTGAGAAGGTTTTATCTTGCAATTGAAATTTTGACTACTTACAGATTACCTAGGTAACTCAAATTTTTATTAAAATTAACAACAATGCAAGTTTCAACCCATTTCTGATTGCTACAAATAAAACCATTTGCTACTTATTGCCAAAGGGATTTTATCAACCAAAATTTTTATCTCATTTTGGCGAACTAGTAAGCTAAAATTTCAATTGGGGCTCAGTGCTGAAATACAATATGAATTTCAATTATTTCCTGACCTTTATAAGCGGAATTTATTGTTAAAAATTTTTTTCATCTATTGAAATTTGGCTCCATTTCAATCAACTAGAGTGCATCAATTTTATCTGGAGCAGTGTGTCTACAAGTTGCAATTATTGCCATTCAGCACAGATCTCAACAATTGCAAGCTTAGGCGTAGTGTGAGTTTTAGTTTTGAGGGAATCCATATTTTTCATAGAAGATAATTTATTTATGTTAGACGATATACCATTCATTTTATACTGCAGTTTAATAAAACATGGTGGCTCAGGGAATACAGCATTTGCCTACCAATGAGGTGGCCAGGTTCAAATCCTAGCAGTGGCTGGTTGATACGAACTCTTCTCTTGTAAGTAAGATAATAACTTACTCAGTGTTCACCCACATATAATTTTATAAGCATATAGGATTAAAACATAAAGGTGAAATATTTTTCGTTTTTGCCTTTTCTGTATTGATATCAGAAATGAGTAAAATTGTCTTACATTTTACCCTTTTTTTGTATAATATTTGCTTATCTAAATCGGTGAAAAATGTACCTAAAAAAATGCCTTAATAACAAGAGGCTAGTAATTTATAACTTTTTATTTGCATAATTCTTTTTTTATAGTAATAGCATTTGCCCAATTACTTAAAAATTTGTCATAATGGTAGACTTCTCGTAATATGCTGTTACGGGCTCCATCAAGCTTTTACCATATATATATGTGTGATATTATTGAGGAATTTTGACCACTACTGTTTCCATGTATTTAATTCCGTCCCCTACAAAAATTAGGTTTTTGCAACGCCTATGTAACTAACATACCATATAACTTTCTTATTGACTATTCTCACATTAAAGCTGGAAAATGCCAAGTGTTAGCATAGATGAAAAATTAAGCTAAGCACCATCTGTAGATCATTTTGATTGCAAGTATTGGTCTGTTAGATTAAAAACTATGTCTTAAAATAATAATAAAATTCTATAAGAGTTTTCTTTTAACAATATGTTTTAATTTATCATGATTTATTTTTAATGTTTTGAGAATTTGGACAATTTAATGAATATTTTTATGAATTACTTGTAATTTTTTGTATTAATTTGTAATTTTTTGTAATGATGACTTCTAATTTTCAGGTGTATTTTGGAAATGAACCCACTTCAGGGATCCAAAACTCAAAGTAGAAAGACAAAACAATATCAGGGCGTTCACCCTAAAATTTTGAAATTTTTGAAGAATTTTAACAGGTGCACAAATGGGCTCTTTTTGTAAAATATCCAGAAAGAAAGAAGTTTCAAAGGAGTAAAATTTATGATATTATGTATTCAAAAGATCTTAATACTAAAAGTCTAATATATATAATTGGCAGTTTAAATAATTATATTTTATGTTTAAGTGACTATATTCTTTTCACTTTAAATATTGCTGCAACAAAATTTATATTTTTGCAGCAAAGTACAAAAAATTTAAAATTATTAATCAAATTCCTCATCTAGTTATGCTTCTCTGTGCTCTTCTGTGGAGTATAAAACGAAAAATAGAATTTTATCAAACAGTTATAAAAATATACGAAGAAAAGTTCCTATGGAAGGAGAATGTATAAGCAATCAATGTTAGTATTGTACAGCTGCCAACTCTTCTGCAATTTGCAGAAACTTTCTGCATTTATGCCCCAACTTGAGACTAAAATCTTCTGCATTTTGAAAATGTACATTAAAATTGTGTAGCTTCTTAGAACTACTTCTAATTGTGTAGCAATGTAGATCAAGGAATTAGAGCTCATGCTCAGACACATATGTATCTGAGCATGGCTTCTATTCCCTTAATCAAACTATGATATCTTGAATTTACACGGTATTTCAGCCTGAAAGATGTTTCAGGTCATTTATTTATGAGATTAGGCTATGATTAATATGTTGATATAAAATAGTACAAAAAAGGGATGATATTTTTCTTTAGTGTCAGATTTGAGGTGATTGTCAAAACACCCTTCTACTCGTGGAGCACCATATTCCAGTATGGTGCTCCATGAGTACCATACTGGAATTGTACCTTTTAACTCTTTGAATAAGGGATAAAAATGTGTTAAATCTTCTGCATTTTAAGTAATTTCTTGTGCAATATTGTTTCGAATATTATGCATTTTAAAGAAGGGGGTTGGCAGGTATGGTGTTGGATCATTTTCATAATTTGGTGTCATTTAGAAATTAAAGAACAAACAAATTTTTTATATGAGAATGACTAATGAGCGATCCCACCATTTACGAATTTCATATTATCAGACTCTAAAAGCATATAACTCAGTTTTTTAAAAAAAAGCAGTTTTATGATAATTTTTGTTAAAATAAATCTTGGTGTCATTTATCTTTGCTTCAAATTTTATTAACTTTCGTAATTTTCAAAAACTTTTAAAGAACTGTTGTGTTACAGATGTAAAACTTTCTATGACTTTTATAACAGTCAATTTTTATGCAGGGTGCTTAGAGTTTTTAAGAAGTGCTTTAAGGTACTTATTTTTGATTTATGTTTTTAAAGGTGCTTTTTTTATTCGGGGTTTGTAAAAAGTGCTTAATTTTCTATCTTTTAAGAAGAGATTTTTATTCTTTGCTGTGTCGATTGTCATTCTAAATTACAAAAAATTCATGATTTTCCCAATTTTCTCAGCAATATTTATCAGAAACTAGTTATTCTATCATTATTATGTAAAGTTTTTGAAAATGTTTTTGAATTTTATTCATGTTATGCTTATAAATTTAGAACTTTAAAGGTGAAAGGATAGATTACCGCACCGATTATTTTTTGTTGAAAAATCTGACTACGTTCTTTGTTATATATATATTTTTTTAAATTTAAGTGTGTAAAAGTTATTAAAAATTAGATTATGTGTTAATGGCACTTACAGTTATTTTAACAAGAATTATTAAACCTGACTCATATATTTTTTTCTGATTTATATGCTTTTAAAGTCTGCATGTAACATTTGTAAATAGTGGAATTGCTCTTGTGTATTTTATGCTTAAAGTTATGTCCAATTTGGGCTATTTATAAGTGTAAATGGTAACCTTTTTCATTAGCATTTGTTAGCTAGATTGCTAACATTCATAGCTGGTCTTCTGTAGATCTGGTTTGGACTATATTCTCTTGTGATCTCATTTCATCAGACCATTTATAATTTTTATGGTTAAAGAAAAGCATTAGTCTGTGTTGCTTAGAGCTTGAAAATAGTGTGTGTAAATCTTTTGTAAATAATGTATCTTATGTGTAGTAAAATGTTGTCCGTGGAAAATAAGTGTATTAATTTGTGTTATCAATCTACACATTTATGATTATTTCTTACTTTTATAATTTTCAACATAACTTTCAACATTCCATGCTTTTTTACAATTTATAAAGTTTGTTTACATTTCCTTTTATTGTAATATTTTAATTTAAAAAATTCTGGAAAAGTATGCCTGCATGCAAATAATTTCATGATTTTATCATACTAATACCATATAAATTATTTTTCAATGTTATTTACAATTCATCAGTACATTTATTTTAATTAAAAAATTATGAAAAATTTCAAATTATATTTGTTTGAATTTAGACTTGTAAAATTGGTGTTTGCATTAATCAGTTTGATACTAAAAAAATTTCTCATGTTTACACTAGTAGTTTCTAACTATTTTAAAACCTCAGAACAATTTTACAAGATATATTATAAAACATATTATCTACTGGAGTCCATTTTACTTCCTTTATCTCCCATGTTAACCACTGAAAATGAATGCAAATTTCCTGTTTATTAAGTTTCTGATTAATATTTTGGAATACGTTTTGTTCCATTTTCTGCATTAAACTTTATTACAATCGACGCTTAATGTAGCGAAAACATACGTTCTAATGTGAGGTCATATTATAGTGTATCGGAATCTATATAATAATAGTGATCCACATATTATATAATGAATGCGGAATACTGCAAATATTAACTCATCATTAAAAAGGAAACTTGAAAAATTTTACTAAACCTATGCCTTACTTTAGTAGGGTAATTTTTTAACTAGAAGAAAAATTGAACTCGACTTTTTTCTATCTATACATAAAAGTATCTTTTAAAATAATATGGTGTGTAGTATTTTTGAAAAGTGCTTAAAGGTGCTTATTTTCGTTTTTTAAAAGCCCTTAAAGGTGCTTTTTTCATTTGGTGTTCTTAAAAAGTGCTTAATTTTCCCTATTCGAAAATAAGATTTTTTTCTTTTGTCGTTTTTGCCCCGCATTATACAAAAGCTTGCTTTCCACATTGTTCTATTCAACGTTATCACAATTCATTCAACCACAATCTAACCTATACTATCTTTTAACTAATTCGGTGTACCGTCGGTCCATAGCGTTAAAGCGCCAATAATTTTACATGTTTGATGAACTACTTGTGAGTTCGCGTGTGCGTCTACTGAGCTGGGTTCGGTGAGATTATTGCATTCTTGTGTGCAACTTTGCTGCATTTTACAAGATATTCTCAATTTCAGGCTTCATTTTCCACCCTCTGATATCGAACAAAAAAAATCTCTTGATCATTTTATAATGGCTAATATAATCAAGAAAAAGAGTTCTTTGTCAGAAACTAGTTATTTTATTATGATCATGTAAAGTCTTTGAAAATTATTTTGTATTTTGTTTATGTATATAGTGCTTAAAAATATTTTTTGAGTGCCTAAAAAGTACTTAAAAAAATTCTTATTTTTTGTTGAAAGATTTTACTGTGCACCCTGAATAATGCTGCATAGTTGAAAAATACATTAAAAATAATATGCTGGTTCGATGATGTCATTTTCAATAAATCACATACTTCAAAATAATTGCAAATACCACTTGTTTTAACTCAAAAATAAGTCACACAAGATTGACATTTTACAAATGGAGTAAATCCAGAGAAATATTAGTGATAAATTTATTTTTATCTTTTGAAAAGAAAGTTATGCAGAGTATAAACTACCATAAATGATGACATCTTTGAATTTAGGGTGACCTGTCACTCCTCCTTATTCCAAATCAGAGATGATTGTACTCCGGAAAAAACCGGATTTCCAGATTTTTTGCTAACTGTAATCCGAAAATCCAAGGTCCAGAAGTTTCAAGAACTCATCGATCACATTTTTGTATTAAAATTCGTGTACATTTTATTTAAAAATATTAGGACAAGAATTTATACTTGGCATCTCTCTCATTTATAAATATTTTTTCTGGTAGAATAATAAACTTATGCATAATTATTCATTTAAATTATGCTGCATATATTTATTTAGAATTTCATGTTTTGAAAATGTCAATGATTTAAATTGATAATGACATTAATTTTTTGAAGTGCGTCATTAATTATTTTACTCAAGAAAATTTCAGGACATTTTAGTTGGACTCACAATCACCCCTGTTCAAAGAGAATACAAGGTGTTTCACATTTATTGTGTGGTAACATCAAAGAAGTAATGGTTTAAATAAATTTGAAACTTTTTATAGTATTAAAAAACTAAAATTTGGTCGCTATATTGGAATGAACACTTCAATGTGGACATTAAAATAATATTACATGTATGGAATAGCAGATGAGACATTAGGTATCAGTCGTTATAATGGAAAGGTCGCTGCAATAGGGGTGGCACTAAAGTGCGTCGATTGTATTATTATTTTATGGAATTTTGTAATCGAATTTTTAAGCTTTTTAGTAATTTTAATACAGTCGAACATCGCTAACTCGAACCTCGATTTCGCGAATTGTTTGATATCTCGAAGAAAAAAAAATTTCCCTTCAAATTTCCTATACACTCAATGTTAAAAAAAACTTTATTTCACGAATTTTTCTTTTTTTAATCCCTCGATAACTTGAATTTTTTTTCTCCATAAATAGAGTAAATTTTTTTTCTAAAGTTATAAAAATATTCCAAAAAAAAATAAAAAGTTTAGAAATGGCTGACAAGGCATGGAATGATGTGTCTTCCTCTATGATAATGAATGGCTTCAAAAAGTCTGGATTCATTAAAGATCACGAAAGTAGTCAAACAATCAATATCGTTAATTCTGCTGAAAAGTACACCGAAAATGATTGGAACAGATTGACCGGATTCGCGAAGCTTGATGACATGGAATTTCATGACTTCGTAAACGTAGATAATGCAGTAACAGTGTGTGGTCAGTGGGATGACAATGATATCATTGCTCAAACGAAAGCTTCTTGTGAACTATCAGAAAAAGAGGATGAGGAAATCGAAGATTTACCACCCAATGTTACTAACAAACAAGTCCTTTCTGCAGTGGACACTGTAAGGAGATTTATTGAGAGGCAACCGAATATGTCTGAGGAGACATTTAAAGCTATAGTCCACTTAGAAAGTGTTATAGACATACTTTCTTACGCATCTCTAAAGCAAACAACAATTGAATCTTTTTCTAAATGAAAGTGTAAAAAGTGCTTTTAGAATAAATATGGAATAGTAAATAAGGTACGTAAAGAGCATTTTTCTTTATTCTACCATCGATAACATGCGATTTTCGATAATCCGAATTTTCGATATCTTGAATTTTTTCTCCTCTCCCTTCAAGTTCGAGATATCGAGGTTTGACTGTATAATAATGAATAAAAATTTTCTATTTTTTAAGTTTCTGATTAATATTTTGGAATACTTTCTGTTCTATTTTATTCACTAAAATTTATTAATACTATTTTACTGAACTTTGTTATCGAATTACAATTTTTAAGCTTTAAAATAATTTTGATATTTTTTCTACGCTTATTTAGTATATTTGGTACAAGCACGAAAAAGAAATTGAAAAAAAAATTTGCTGACTATGCACCAAAAAATATTTTTAAATATTAATCAGTAACTTAACAAATGGGAAGTTGTTATTCTCCTTTTAACATAATGGAGAATTACACGAAAACCAATTTCCCCTTAAAATTATAATTTATAAAATTTGTTTTGCTTACAAAAATGGACATTGAAAGTATCTTTAAGCTTAGCACAAATATCTTATTAAAATCTGATAATTTCAGTATCTTCATTTATAGAGAAAGTAGAATCTGACTACAGAACACCCGTAACCTTTTTTTATGTTATGTGCTAAATAATTTAATTCAAATCACATCTAAGACAATTTACATTACTGAAACAATCATTAAATAAAAATTTGAAAAATAGAAATTATTAGATTTTATTGAGATATTTGTGTTTAGCTTAAAGATATTTTCAATGTCTACTGTTGTTTGTAAAATAAATTCTATAAATTTTCATTCTAATTTCTTTATCTATGTTTGTCAACCCTTAATTTTTTTTTTTCTTTACTTAAATGTATTATTAAATATTTTATATTTACTTAAATATTTTATAAGTATTTAATCACAAGCCTGCATATATATGAGGTTAAAAATTCTAATAAAAACTAAAAAAATTTTTTTAATTAGTTTTGAACTAGATTTAGACAAAAATCTAAAATTTTTATGTATATGACTTACAAAGCTCATAAATTTTGACTGTAGATTGCAGGCTATATATCATATAGTAAATTTGGATATTCATTGGATTTAAAGTAAAGATTTACCTTAGACTGTAATTGATTTGCTTTTGAGTTGAAAATAAAAACTTGTTTTTTGATAATACTATACAACTGACAGCACGCTTTTTCTCAATTACAAGTTCACTATTTTCATATTCTCTGGCTTTTATTTGTTCTTTTTACTGCTGTTTCTTCATTTTTTTTTTTACGGTTTTAGCTATCACTTGTTATTTTTTGGAAATGGCAAATAAAATATTTCGCCAAAGAGACTGTTCATTTATTTTGTCTTGTTATAGGTAAAGCAATTAAGCAAAACATTTGTGAAAATATTACTACATTATATTTAAAAAAATTGTATTAATTATATTCGATTTAAAAAATTTTATTATTTATATTATGTTTAAAAAAATTGAGCAGTTACTAGAAATAAAAAAAATAAAAAATTTATAGTAATGTAACAGAGAATTAATTTCAAGAGTGCATTTAAGTTAAGATAATATATTCCATATAACGGAATCACAGTTAAGTTCTACTATGTTGCTTTTAATCTGACAGCTAATCTGATTGGATGCTTAAACACTTTTTACATTTTTGATAATGAAACAATATTTTACTAAATCAGCTTTGCTAATTATTTCTAATGATAAAATTCTTGCTACTTTGAATGGTTGTATACCCTAGTGCAGGGGTGGCGAACCGTAATACACCAACGTGCCATTTTTTCTAAAAAATTGTTCAATGATGTCATAGACGTGCCGTCAAATAGTTTTGACTTTGTGATTATTGGGAAAATAATAATACTAAATACTATCAACTCAAAACTAGTTACATTGAAAAAAAAAATACATTTTGCAATGTCTCAGTTATAGGCGTAATTCAACTTAAAGTAACATCAGTGTGACTTCTGTTGCTGCAGATTAGATGACAAATAACTTATATTAGGTTGTAAGATGTTAGTTTAAGCAAGACTGTTAATTTTTTTGCTAGTTACTTATTGTTAAATTGTTTTTTATGGTTATTAATTGTTTTTTAGCATTAATTGTTAATTTTTTTATTAATAGTTGTTTATTATTTTGTTTGTTTTTGTGAATTTTAATTTAATTGTTACATTAGCTTCATAATGTAATAACAATTCATAGTGCAATAACAGTTGCGATCGGTGGGGTGCCCAAAATATTGTGTCACACGCCATTGGCTCGTCATCCCTGCACTAGTGTGTGCATTACTCATTTTTGCAATATTTAATTTAGTATACATTTTTGTGTACTTTTCAGCTGTGGCACTGCCATAGTACGAAATATAATGAGGTTACATCAGATCTACTCATTTTCTACAAATAATTCATATCAATTTGACCTGTGTATTATTTAAATCATTTTGTGAATCACTTTCACCATTTATGATATCAGAATGATAACTACTCATTTTCTACAACTAATTCATATAAATTTGACCTGTGTATTATTTAAATCATCTTGTGAATCATTGTCTGTATGAATCACTTCCACCATTTATGAGATCAGAATGATAACTACTCATTTTCTACAACTAATTCATATAAATTTGACCTGTGTATTATTTAAATCATCTTGTGAATCACTTCCACCTTTTATGAGATCAGATTAATAATTACTCATTTTCTACAAGTAATTCATATGAATTTGACATGTGTATGATTTAAATCATCTTGTGAATCATTGTTTGTGTGAATCACTTCCACCTTTTACGAGATCAGAATAACTACTCATTTTCTACAACTAACTCATATAAATTTGACCTGTGTATTATTTAAATCATCTTGTGAATCACTGTTCGTGTGAATCACTTACACCTTTACGAGCTCAGAATGATAACTGCTCATTTTCTACAAGTAATTCATATAAATTTGACCTGTGTTTATTTAAATATCGTGTCAAAAGCAGGTTTTAAGTTTCTTAAATTAGTATTTATATCAACAAGGTGTCTACTTTTACTAAATCAATGATGTTCGATGTTCTTTTACTTTGTAAATCACTTATTTTTGTGCAATCTTGTACCGTTTACAAGACAGAGCGATAACTACCAACTTTACTACACCTAGACACCATTTTTATAGTTATAGCTAAAGCCTTTTGAAAGTTATAATCGTGGATACGAAAATTTTTATTGCTAAACTTAAATTTTTATTGGCAAACTAAAGTTTAAATGCTGATTAAATGATAAATACATTACCATATGTAAGTAAGAAATAATTTTATTCTGAATTGATATTGCAAAAAAAAAAAAATAACTTTCAAAAATTAGAAA